>NW_017729033.1:79159580-79164964 GCF_001723915.1 Gavialis gangeticus | reverse complement strand
GCAGCTGCTGTCAGTGGCCTCCCACTTCCTCCTCCAGCTTCCACTTCCTGCCCCTACCTTAAATGCAGGCTGGAGCAGCACAGCGTACAGGGCTGAGAGACAGCCCATGGCTAGGAGGTGCCAATCTTAACGGGTGCCAATCTTTTTGCCTATAGAATCTGATTTCAGGTCTTAATCTAAATCTTGTCTGTGTTCTTTTCTCATTTCTCTGTTTAGGTGGAAAATGTCCGTTTCACTGATCGTATATCTTCTAGGAAAGCTGCATTGGGAACCTTATATTTAACAGCTACCCATGTTATCTTTGTGGAAAATGTTTCTGAAACTCGGAAAGAAACCTGGGTATGGTCACGTACTAGAACTAATTTTTTGTAAACTTGTAGAAGAAATATTTTCTCATAGTACTTTAAAGGATAGATTATATAATAAATAAACGCAGAGCGCTACATTAATAATGTTTATAAAATAATTTAAAGTTGACTAGTGAGAACTGCTGACGAGAAAGTTTATAATGGAATATTGTTTCCGTTAATAAACTTGAGCCTTAGTAAATTTGAGTCTTCCAGATGATTTGGAATAGTTATTAGAAGTATAAGGGCATACGAAAAAATACTACAGTATTCTACTGTGGGATCACCATTGTAAGCTGCAGCATTGCTTACATCTTGTGGGAAAGACCAAGGCAACAGGACAGAAATGCTGAGCTGCTTTGAATTGTTTGAATTTATTCATGGGGTTAAACAACCCTTGTCTTAGCTACTTTCTGTCTGAACTCTATCAGTTATTTTCTGCACATGCAGAATTTAGTATCCCTTTTTTATTTAATGTTATTGAATGTCTAATATAACTATTCTGTATCAGGGTACAAAGGTATCTCCATCACTATATCATCTAAGTGTTTCTATTTAGTTTGGTTACTAGTTCTGTTGTCTTTTTTTGTACTTTTAATCTTGCCTTCTCTTTCCTTCAGTACCTCCATCCTCCATTTTGTTGTTCTGTATCATGAGTTAAATATTTGAGGTCTTAGTGCAATTACCTTATGAAAGAGGAGGTGCAAATTTTTGTCCTGGAGGCTCTATGTTACGTGACTGGTTCTTCTCATTGCAAAGATGGATCAAAAGAGCTGTCTTACTTTGACACACTGATTTACATTTAAAAATGCAATGACTTAGCTTTTGTAAGTTAGCCTTTGAATATCAAAAGTGTGAGGAAAGGTGTGCTCCTGTATTAGGACACGAGATATGTTATTATCTTTTTCACATAAAGCGGGAAGTGTTTAAAGGAAAAGAAAACTATAAGAAGTAGGTTAGGAAGAGTTCCTGAAACATCCCAGAATGCTATAATTTTGTCCGTGGAACATCATTTTAGGTTAAGGGTTATTTCTCCTTACTCCAAATCATTATTGTTTGCCATAACAATTTTTTATTTGTTTTCAGATTCTTCACAGCCAAATTTCCTCTATTGAAAAACAGGCGACAACTGCTACTGGCTGCCCTTTGCTGATTCGCTGCAAGAACTTCCAGATCATCCAGCTCATCATACCTCAAGAGAGAGACTGCCATGATGTTTACATATCCTTAATACGCCTGACACGGCCAGGTAAGGGAGAGGAGTGCAATGATAGAAGCTAAGCAGATCGCTTGACTAAAACACCTTGCAGACAAATGCTACCCTATAAATTGAATATATGAGTTTGTGTTCAAAGCTATTAAGTCCCATCATCCCTGTCAGGACGAGGACAGTGTCTACTTACTGTCTTCCTAAAAAAGCTCCCTGCAATGAAGAGGGAGGCATAATTTGACAATAAGTGCTAGTGAATGCACATGGAGAAGGACAACTAATTAATCTGTAGAATTTACAAAGCCAAGGGATTATATATTATCTATATTATCATTTCTTACCAGCACATAGTAAAGGGAAAGCCCTGGTACAACACAGTTTTATTCCTTATGCAAAATTCTTCTGGAACTTAAAACTTTCCATAATTTCTGTTGAGTGGCTCAATCATGGAGAAGCCAAACGCAATTGCCCAGCAGTGGAATGAAAATCCAGTTGTGAACCTCTGTGCAATTTACTATGATTAGTATTACATTTGGGCTTTCATTGAATGGAGATAGCTCAGTAGCAGATCTTGGAAGAGATCTCCTTGCCTTTTTTAATTTATTTCAGCTCCTGACAGATGGCATTAGTCTTCCCAGCTGTTTGATGTGTTTGGCCCAGAGTAGAGAGTGAATTCATTTCTCCCTTTTTTGAACTCTGCAGTTACACGCACAGCCAGAATTCATTGGTCCATCATTCATTTTAATAACCTTCTTGCATCCTAGTTGTAAAATACAAAATATTCTCTCTTGCTTTTAAACTTAAAAAAATCTAGAAAAAATGTTAAAGAAATATTAAATACAAAATACTTGGATGTGTTAGTCCTCCTATTCCTTGTCTGTCCATTGCATTTTCATTTCTACAATGTGTAGGTTAGGAACACAGTGTCCTTGTAAACATAATAAAAACTGAATTAGAAATATTATAAGTAAATAAATTATGATAGTTCCGAAGAGCCCCAGAATTGGGGCCCCATTATGCACTGGGGAAGAAAAAAGAACAGTCTTGTCCTAAGAATCATAAAATATACTAGAGGACACACATGTATGTAGAAAGGTGCTTCTGCACTTTGCTCTTTTAGGAGAATTTATTCAAATGTGGAGAAAAGTGTACTGAACATGATGGTATATTATTAAAACAATGGTTAGTGTTGAGAGTAGGTAAACTAGCTTAACACAACTCTTTTCTAGCAAGGTATCTGCTAGGAAATTTTGAGAGACCTGATTTTGCAGCATTCATGGTAGTGTAATGTGAATTACTTTGAATAATGTCTGTTTAAAATATTGCATTTATAGCCCAGAATCTATAAAAAAAGCTACAGGATTTCATAACTCAAATAAGCACTTAGCATTTTAACTCTGCATATGACATAGATTTCTAAAAATCTGTGAACAGCTTCATAGACGGTGATGTAAAAGAATATACATATTTAACTGTAACTGGGGAGGAGGGTGGAGGGCGACTGTGAATTTGTGTTTTGACCTGGCTGTCTATGGAGTCGGAACATTTTCATATCTAGGACATGCTGTCAGTTTCAAAATCCTTAATTCAAGTTCTATGTAGAGGCTCAAAATGATCTTCAAGGTGAGAATGCAAATAGTGTATTTGAGTATAAAATTTACTTCTCAGTTCACAAGGATGCTGGATATGAGCTGATTTGATGCAAGTGATCCAGTACATAACTGGAGGTCAAACTCTGCTTCTTTAACATGGCTTGAATCCTGTGTAAAGAATGCATTACACAACACTGACAACATCAGTATTGATCCTTCTCTTGCTACAAGAAAGTCAGTTTCTCTGGTGTGTTTTTTGGGGAAAAATTGAATTGCAAGTTAGAACAGCAGGTGAACTTGGTAAAGTGCTTACTCTAGTTGGAATCCCAGTGATATATGCAGGACTGCATATAATTAAGTAAGCTAGATAGTACATGATAAAAATAAGTGCAGGGGTTTTTAAATTTTTATTACTGATGGGGCAAATTCAACATCTGATTGATACCTGCATAAACTAGATTAATTCCTCTGGCTTCAGCACTGCAGCACATGTACATGCACACTGGGAAAATGAAAATAACCAGAAAGAGTCCTGTGCTAAGGCAGGAAAGGAAGTCCATACTGGGTATGTCTACGTATGCATTTGATCTGTGAGTAAACTACTCACAAGTAAACACTCCTGGGCAGGCATCCACACATGTAGGGAAGCAGGAACAGATTTGCTGCTAATGGCAGGAAGTCTGCTCCAGCTTCCGGGAGCTCTGCAGTGGGCCCCTGTTGCCATCAGGGGGAGCCCTAGGCTCCTCTTGGGTACTAGCCCCACTATGGATTGGGGCAGGAGGCTGGGACCTACCCCACCCCTGCAACTCTTTCCCAGTCCAGGACACTGATCACCCGATCAGGACACGGGGCTGGGACCTGTCCCTGACCTGTCCCTGACTATGTCACCTTGCCACGGCAGCAGGGAGCTCCAAGTCCCTCTCTCAGAGATCACGATTGGGAAGCAGGGGCTGGAAGATCCTTATCTCCTAGCACCCACTTCACGATTCAGGAGCAGGGAGCTCGGAGATCCTTATCTTCCAGCCAGAGCTCCATGGTTGTGGGGCTCGGGCTGGGGGACCCTTTTCTCCCAACGCCAGCTCCGCAACAGCACTGGGAGATTCTTAGCTCCCAGCCCAAGCTCCACGAGGTGACTGGACCCTGGGTTGAGACAGCAGGGCGCTCCAAGCACCCTGCTCCGAGATGGCGATTGGGGAGCGGGGGCTGGAAGATCCTTATCTTCTAGCCCCCGCTTCACCATCATGACCGGGAAGTGGGGGGTTGGGAGATCCTTATCCTGCAGTGAGCTTGAGCCTCATGGTCATGGGGCTGGCAATGGGAGATCCTTGTCTCAACCTGGAAGATAAGAATCTCTCAGCATTGGCTCTGCTGTCGCAGAGCTGGTGCTGGAAGATAAGTCTCCTAACACAAGCTCCATGACTGTGGAGCTCAGAATGGAAGATAAGGATCTGCAATTGCAGAGCTGGCAGGGGCTGCTGATCCTATTCGCTGCTCAGCTCTGGAGCTGGGCAGAGAAGAGGCTGGGGAGCTTGTTCCTCACTCAGCTCTGTGAGTGCGGAGCAAGTGTTGGGAGGTAAGGGTCTCCTATCACTGGCCCTGCTGTGGTGGAGCTGGCACTGGGAGATAAAGATCTCCCATCCCCTGCTCCCTGATCACAATCTCTAGTGGCACAATCTCTGCCCAAGCTCTAGTGGCAGAGCCCACCCCGGCAGCAGGCAGCTTCCAGGGGCAGGAAGCAATCTCATCCCCCCGGTGGACGGCTGTCTGGGAGCAGAATTGTTATTGTGCCATTATTAATCAGAAGTAAATTTGCTACTTGCATTTGCAGGTAGCAAATTTACTCACAATTAGCAAGGTTTATTGTGTAGTAAGCATGTGCCCATGTAGGTGCCCTTGCTTACTGCACAGTAAACTATGCTACTGTGCAGTTAAGGATCTTGTGTAGATATGCCCATTGTGTAGTAAATTACACTACTGCTGAGTATGTAGCAAAACCCCCAGTTTTTTTTTTAAATGCATTCCCTTCCCTTCCCCAACCATTTCTGACTTTGTCTCTCCCTCTCTATTTCCTATAGATAAGTATAAGTGAGCTAAGACATAGGATAAGCTTCAGCATTTTATTTTGGTAACAAGTTGTATTTGTTTTGTTTTTTCTCCTTCTTTATAATGTATAATTATTATGTTTATATTGATTTTTACTGTTCTGTATTACTGTTTTACTGGTACTATATGATT
>NW_017729033.1:79158779-79159206 GCF_001723915.1 Gavialis gangeticus | reverse complement strand
TTTTTTTTTTTTTTTTCCCCCTCCCATGCTCCAGTGACTTTGAGTAACCCTGGGGCCACTTGATCTTAAGTAAACCCAAGCCTCATTTCCTCAGTCAGCTTCTCTCTAGTCCACTGGTTCTAATCCTGGTTATGGCAACTTTAACTCCCTCTCTCTCACCTTAACCTTCCCCCAAGTATCCCAGGTACCCTAAACACACACATACATACCGTACCATCCAAGTTAAGAACTTGCCTATGTGTAGGTGGGCTGTATGTGTGTGAACTGATGAGTGTGTGTGTGTGTGTGTGTATATATATATCATTGTGTGCATGATATACGAATTAGTGATCTGTATCTAACTTTAGGGGTGTATAGTGTATGTGCTTGAATTGGTGATAGGTATGCATGTGCCTAGGCTGGTTTGGATTTGTATGTGTCTGAGCTG
>NW_017729033.1:79158049-79158662 GCF_001723915.1 Gavialis gangeticus | reverse complement strand
TGTGTGCACCTAATTGATTTGTGTGTTTGTATATGTGCAATTGTGTCACACCCTCCTGTCTAACAGCACAATATTGAGATTCTGAGAGTTGCCCTGGCCCTACAGGGCAACATGTAAAGCTTTGTGTGTAGATGCACCCATTGATCAGCAATGGACTGGTGGCTTTTGACTCTGATGTGATAGTATTGTAGAATACCACAGAGGCGCATGAATATGGCCCATGAATTACAGTTTAGCAGCAGGCAGGAATCGAGAAAAGGCCCAGGGAAAAAAAGCTCCAGGTCAGTGATAGAAGAAGCAGCTAACTGTAAAGCACACTCACGTTTTTCCATGTTTTTCTTTTTGCACCACAACACCTGATATTGGGGTCCATGAGTCCCAGAGTTAGCAGGGATGATTGCAAGATAAGTGGAATTTGACCTGCCAGCTCTCTACTGTCATTTGTTTGTGCATGGGAGTGTGCTTTATATCCTTTAGGAATATGGTATGATTATATCCTTTAGGAATATGGTATGATTACTCTGCAATCGCAAGCTGCCCATGAACCTACCAAAGTAATTTTTGATTGAGTCATGCTCTACTTTTTCCTTTTCCTGCCTGCCTGCCTTTTGGG
>NW_017729033.1:79152780-79153049 GCF_001723915.1 Gavialis gangeticus | reverse complement strand
GCAAGGTTTATTGTGTAGTAAGCATGTGCCCATGTAGGTGCCCTTGCTTACTGCACAGTAAACTATGCTACTGTGCAGTTAAGGATCTTGTGTAGATATGCCCATTGTGTAGTAAATTACACTACTGCTGAGTATGTAGCAAAACCCCCAGTTTTTTTTTTAAATGCATTCCCTTCCCTTCCCCAACCATTTCTGACTTTGTCTCTCCCTCTCTATTTCCTATAGATAAGTATAAGTGAGCTAAGACATAGGATAAGCTTCAGCATTTT
>NW_017729033.1:79124748-79152707 GCF_001723915.1 Gavialis gangeticus | reverse complement strand
ATCTCAGCTGCCTGCCTCAGTTTCTAGCCCCAAGCTCCCAGATTTCTGTCTCTCTCTCTTTCCTGGCTGTCTCCTCTTTGCCACCAGGCTGCTTTTTTTTTTTTTTTTCCCCCTCCCATGCTCCAGTGACTTTGAGTAACCCTGGGGCCACTTGATCTTAAGTAAACCCAAGCCTCATTTCCTCAGTCAGCTTCTCTCTAGTCCACTGGTTCTAATCCTGGTTATGGCAACTTTAACTCCCTCTCTCTCACCTTAACCTTCCCCCAAGTATCCCAGGTACCCTAAACACACACATACATACCGTACCATCCAAGTTAAGAACTTGCCTATGTGTAGGTGGGCTGTATGTGTGTGAACTGATGAGTGTGTGTGTGTGTGTGTGTATATATATATCATTGTGTGCATGATATACGAATTAGTGATCTGTATCTAACTTTAGGGGTGTATAGTGTATGTGCTTGAATTGGTGATAGGTATGCATGTGCCTAGGCTGGTTTGGATTTGTATGTGTCTGAGCTGTTAATGTTAGTGTGTGTGTGTGTGTGTGCACCTAATTGATTTGTGTGTTTGTATATGTGCAATTGTGTCACACCCTCCTGTCTAACAGCACAATATTGAGATTCTGAGAGTTGCCCTGGCCCTACAGGGCAACATGTAAAGCTTTGTGTGTAGATGCACCCATTGATCAGCAATGGACTGGTGGCTTTTGACTCTGATGTGATAGTATTGTAGAATACCACAGAGGCGCATGAATATGGCCCATGAATTACAGTTTAGCAGCAGGCAGGAATCGAGAAAAGGCCCAGGGAAAAAAAGCTCCAGGTCAGTGATAGAAGAAGCAGCTAACTGTAAAGCACACTCACGTTTTTCCATGTTTTTCTTTTTGCACCACAACACCTGATATTGGGGTCCATGAGTCCCAGAGTTAGCAGGGATGATTGCAAGATAAGTGGAATTTGACCTGCCAGCTCTCTACTGTCATTTGTTTGTGCATGGGAGTGTGCTTTATATCCTTTAGGAATATGGTATGATTATATCCTTTAGGAATATGGTATGATTACTCTGCAATCGCAAGCTGCCCATGAACCTACCAAAGTAATTTTTGATTGAGTCATGCTCTACTTTTTCCTTTTCCTGCCTGCCTGCCTTTTGGGTTTTTTTGCATTATACCGTATCTTAAATGGAGAATCTGTCTTGTGTAATAATACAGTATTATGTTGTAAAAATTTGTGACACAAGCTAGTCTAACTAAATTACAAGTTTGCTTTAAGTCTTATACCTGTCAGCTTCTAATGGAGCTTGTACAATCAATGGTTCAGTGAGTGTTAGACTATATCAGATGCTATGTGACTCTTAGCTAATCTTTAAGCCATAATTTATTTGCATGTGAACAATCTTCACATATGATCATAAAATAACGCATGAAATCTTAAATCAGATTTGACCCTTCATGAGCATTTACAACCGAGATGTGTACCATATAATTTGAAATCATTTGGAAAATTTCCTGTTAATTTCCTGGGCAAATCCAGTGCAAAGATAATCCAGCAGTGTTAATGCATGTTTTGACAACCAAGGAGCTAAACAAATATCAGGATCTAATCAGATTCTTTTTATTGAATTTACTTGTTCAGGTTACAATTAACTACAATACTCAAGCTTTGCATTAGTAAATAAGACATGGACACAGGTTAGCCTTCCTAGATCTGTGCTGTGACAGCAAACACAGATGTTTGAGCTATTAAACTGTATTTCAGCCATTCATTTCCTCCTCTTCTCACAATGTGTGATGTTTCTTTCCTTAGCTGCACAGGGAAATTTTAACAAAAAATTTCTTTTCTTTCTATTCCTATTCTTAGAGACGTAACAACCAGGGTCTGAGCCCAAAGTGACAGTGGCAGTGGCCAGGATTGAGTTGGCCATGAAGGTGGCAATGGCTGGGCTTACAGTAGCGGTGACTGCCATTCTTGTGCTCCCCTAACCCCCAAAGGGGAGGCCTGAGGCTTGTTTCCTGGTCATTGTTGCATTTTTTTTATTAACAGTTATTTCTAAAGAGGGAACTAAGCTCTGCAACAGCCTGTGGTGATGTTACAAAATACAGATTTTTTGTTTTTGAATCAATGGGAATTGAAAGTCCTGGATGTGCAATAGCTTTATTTTTGTTTTTTATTTTATTTTTGGTTTTGAATAGATTATGCATTTAAGGAAATTATAAAATACAAAATATGCCTCAAAATAACACCCAAAATAAAATGCAAGTAAATACTTGCTGTAGAAAAGAATGGGCATTCATATGGAAAAATGCCGATTAAAATTGAGTGTGAAACTTTCTCTAGTCTTCCTTTTTTTCCCCTGCCTCAAAAGTCTGCTTAATTTCCATAATATTATAGGAGACAATTAGAGAATTTCTAAGGACTTACATTATGAAACACTTTGTCATTTAGGGGTTGTGACATCAGAGGTGACTCAACTGACCACTATAGTTTCATTAATTTATAAACCAGAATCTTGTGGGTCAGAAACTTATGGTAGGAGCATGAAACATCAGCTGGTGAGGTAACGATTGTTAAAGCAACAGCCTGAATGAAAATTTTTCTTCTGTTTATGTACAGAATAATTATCATTATATTGACTATTGAACATACTAGCTGCCAGTAACATTTAATCATAAAGTTCCTTTTTATATAAATTACTGTGTGCATTTGAAATCTTATCAAGGCATTTCATGAGTGTGAATACAAGTACTCTTACAAGTTAATTTTAAACTGTATTTATTGAATATTCATTAATGGAAAGTGACAGAAGTTATAATTATGCCAACCAGATCATGTTGGAAAGATTGTAAATACGTTTATCCTACTATAAAGTAATCTAGGTATCTGGAATGCCATTGGGGTCTTTCAGGCTAGGGACAGACATTCAAAAAGTCTGAGCCTGAATAGATTCAATATTTGCAGGTTAGTCTAACCTGGCTAGGCTAAACCAGTTTGGAACCACACAGACATCTCCTCTGGACTGAAAAAAATGCAGGCACATGCCTGCAGTGGCTCAGGCTAGAAGCAGGGGGGTGCTAGAGGAGCCCTCTCTTCCCTTTTACGGTGCTGAGCTGAGGTAAGGCATGACCAGGTCCTGGCAGGACACTTCGATTAGGGAGGTATCCCCCCACCTCCTTCTGACCAGGCCAGCAGGGAATTGATAACACAGTGTTTATCATCCCTAACTCAGTGTTTATCACCCCATTAAGAAAACAACAGAGGGACATTACCAGCTACCTGTTGATTCTGCCTTTGTCTCTTCTGTCACAGCACAGACCGTACCCAGTATGTGGTCTGCTAAAAAATTTGCACTGAATATGTGTAAAACTATCTTGTGGAAAGACAGTTGAATTAGAGTTGAGAGTTAAGGGTTCATCCATAATGACTAAGCCCCAGTAAGAGTGCAGAATGTGGTCCATTGTTCAGATCCTTTTGCCCTTCCACTGGATCTATAATCTAGTAATAAAAGAACTAGCAAGTTTTTTCTGGCAAGAGAATTCTTCTAGAGTACAAGCACTTTTATTGACTTTAGGTTCTTTGCATACCAGCATGCTAGTGCTGACACTGCACCTTTGTGGTGGTTAGCAGAATGTTTTCAATTCAGCAGACTTGAGAGAGCTAGTAGGTTTCAAGTAGGGTCAATAATCCAGCCTTTTACAACTGCAAAAATATACCACTAGCCCAAAGTTTCAAAGTAAACGTCTGAGTAGTTATATGCAGGTATGTGGGCTTTTCACCAGGAAAACATACTGTTCTGAATGAGAAATCTATAGAGAATAACCTGATTCAAATTTTGTTTTTATAGCCTTTGATTTCAGCTCAGATTTATCATCCTGCCTATTTTTTATGTTTTCTAGTGAAATATGAAGAGCTGTACTGTTTTTCATTCAATCCAAAGTTAGATAAAGAAGAGCGAGAACAAGGCTGGAAGCTTGTGGACCTGAATGAAGAATATAATCGGATGGGTATCCCAAATAATTATTGGCAGATCAGTGATGTGAACAGAGAGTATGGAGTGAGTTGCTATGATTTGTATTATAAAAGCATTTTGTATTAAAAAAGCCCCACTTAACATTGAGGCCCCTAGGTGAAGCTAGGTGCTATACATAAATGTAGTATAAGTCAGTCCTTGGAGCAAAGAGCTAACAATCTAGATAAGAAAGACAGACTATAATGCTTCCTTTTTTCACTCTGTATTTCCATTTTTCACATGTGGAACTGACTTACAATTAGATAATGACTCGTCAAAAGTCAGCTTTGAGCACATGCTCAAATACTTTGCTAAATAGGGATAATCAAATTCTTAGTTAAGCCTGTGTGTAAGTGATTTGCTGAATTGCAGCAAATGAGTTTCTTAAAAAAATCTACTTAATAGTTTCACAAGCCATTGGTTTGGAAGAATGGACTTAGTATTATCTTTTCTTTTTCCCTGAAATCAGTTGCAGTACTTTTGAGACATTTTGGAATGTTATCACTGTTATATTTTTGTATACAATTGGTTGACAAGTCACAAATCTTAATTCTACCCATTCCCACCAAGCTAACTGTGGTTCCCATTCTACCCTGCCTTAGTCTGATTAAAACTGTTTATTAAACATATGGTTAAGTAATACAAATGGTGAGAGATAACAACAATAAAAAACAAACTTTGAAGTCAGTCTGCCAGTACAGTTCAGTTCACCCCACTGTGTCTTGGCACTGAAGTTCTGAGATTTCAGAGGAGACTATATGTGCTGCCAGAACCTGTTTTCGTGTATTAGAAACAGAAGAAAAAGTCTGAATTGAATTAAAAGCAGTGAATAAATTACTTCAGATTTTATTTTGGGTAGGGAGGGGTCTCAGAATGGGGATTACAACCAGCATGGGAACATACACATACACAGGTGTAGGTTTATGGGGGAGAGCATGGCTGGATTTCCATCCTGCTCTTTCCACACTGCTGGAGAAGAGGATAGTCTAGGTGGGTCATAACTAATTGTAGGGTGAAAAGACAGATTCATAGATTCATAGATTGTAGAGTTGAAAGGGACCACAATGGATCATCATGTTCAACCCCCTGCCCGTGGCAGGAAAGAGGACCGAGGTCAGATGACCCCAGCCAGGTGACTATCAAGCCTCCTCTTGAAGACCACCAAGTCAGGTGATAGCACCACCTCTCTTGGAAGCCCATTCCAGATTTTGGCCACCCTTACTGTAAAAAAATTCTTCCTAATGTCTAACCTAAATCTACTCCTCACTAATTTGCACCCATTATTCCTAGTTACTCTCTGGGACGCTTTGGTAAAGAGTGCATCACCAATTCCCTGTTGTCCTCCCTTGATAAACTTATAGGCAGCTAAAAGGTCTCCCCTCAGCTGTCTCTTGTGAAGGCTGAAGAGATCCAGATGCCTCAACCTCTCCTTGTAGGGTCTTTCACAGAGGCCACTAATCATGCAAGTGGCCCTCCTTTGAACCCTCTCCAGATTCTTCGTGTCCTTCTTGAAGTGCGGCACCCAAAACTGGACACAGTACTTCAACTGCGGCCTGACCAATGACACCTAGAGAGGGAGCATCACCTCCCTTGAGGTGCATCTGCTAATACATGACAAGGTGCGATTGGCTTTGTTGATGGCCTCATTACACTGCCGGCTCATGTTCATCTTGGAGTCAACTGTGACTCCAAGATCTCTCTCAGTCTCTGAGCTGCTGAGGAGATCATCCCCCACCCTATAGTTGTGATGGGGATTCCTCCTCCCTAGGTGGAGTACCTTACATTTATCTTTGTTGAACTGCATCCTATTTTGTTCCACCCATTGATCCAACCTGTCCAGGTCGGCCTGTATCTGCTCCCTGCCCTCCAGTGTGTTAACTTTGCCCCATAACTTGGTATCATCTGCGAACTTGGAGAGGGTGCTCTCCACACCCTCATCCAAATCACTGATGAAGATATTAAATAACACCGGTCCAAGGACCGAACCCTGCGGGACCCTACTGCCCACCTCCTTCCAGGCCAAGAACAACCCTTCTACCACCAGTCTCTGGGTGCAGTCCCTAAGCCAGTTGGCCACCCACCTGACTGTGTAGGCATCCATTCCACAGCCTGCTAGCCACCTGCAGGAGCTCCCTACTCCCCACTGCCACACTTCCGCCACTGCCACTGCCACTGCCACTGCCACCTGTGGGTGGTCAGCATGTCCCCCCAGCCTCTGGGGGCATGTGTCATTCATGATTAGAATAGACATAAAGAGAAAGAGGAATCCTGGAATGTTAGAGAAAATGAGGGAATATATACTAAAAAAGCTGTGGAAATGACTTACATAGAGGATTCAAAGAAAGGTACAAAAATAGACTGAAAGCAGGGAAGTGGGGGTGTGGAAAGGGAAAAAATACATGGAAGGGAGAAACAAAGTTTTTTTCTTTCTTCCTTAAAGTGTTCAATTTTAAAGTGTTAATTCTATAAGAAATACTAAAGACATTCATGGATTCATCTAACTCTTCCTGCATGTCACAGAAACAGGTCTGAAATGACACCCGTAAAGTCGCATTTCATTGGTGCAAAACCAGTGTGTATCTGACAGTAGTAAATAATAGAAAGTTTGTTGTTTTCCAACATTGTTCAGGGAATGATATTAAAATTGCATCTAAAAATAATGTTAAGGTTTCAAAGTCAAACTAAAAAGGTAGGAAATGCCAGAATCAAAGTGCTCGGAGCAATGTTAGGTTGTCTTCCATTACGCATATTCATTATGAGAGTCCTTTAATAACGGATTTTTTACCTACAAGATTCCAGTCTTGTTCAGGCGTTGTACTATATTTCATTTATTTCATTTTCTCTTTCCATTCAATCTGTGGTCTTGGACTTCATTTACCACATACTTTTATCTAAACCCTGAACTGAGTACACAATTTAACAACTTCCTCCTGGGCTTTTCTGTGGTAGTCACTGTAGTAGGTAAATGCTTCAAAACCATTATATTACTTTTACAGCAACCTTGTGGGAATAGACATAGGCAGATCCAGGATTTAAAAAAGTGGGGTGCAGGAACGACCAGTGATGCAGGGGTGGCTATACACCCTGCTTCCAGCTTCCTCGACAACCAGGGCAGACAGACCACACAGCTGGAGACCTTTTTTAAATCCTGAAATCATGTAAGAAACAGCCTCCCTTCCCTCATTCTTAGTACCACTTCCCTTCCCACCCATGCTGTGGGGCACCTACCTTGCCCTCCTCTCCCATTCCCCACCTTGCCCTCTCTGCACAAAGGAAGGGGAGACTCACCTGCTGCTGCCACTGTCCTGACTGCTTCTGTCTTGCTCCAGCCAAGGCTGTGGGCAGTGGCTGCATGGGGAGCTGGGCTCAGTCAGGGACAGTGGTGGTGGTGGGCAGGTTTCTTCTCCTGTGCTGAAGCAGTCCTGGGCTGCTGGAGAACACCTGGGGAGACTGGGCAGGGAAGGGAAATCTGCCTGCCTCTGTTGCTGTCCCTGGCTAAGCCTGGCTCCCAGGTTAGCTGGGGACAGTGGCAGTGGCAGACGGGGAAAGGGGAGAGGAGGGGAGAGAGTTGCCACAGCAGGGAAGGGGTACCAAGAAGGATGGATTCTTACCTGCTTTGGGGACTTAAAAAAGTCCCTGTATGTTGCTTTTGTGGTATGGTCTGAAAGGGGGGGTATGACCGTGCCACTGCACCCCTCTAGATTCACCCTGGGAGTTGATGAGATTTGTACCCTCATTGTGCAGCAGCTATGTAACTCTAACAGAGAGAGATTAAGTCCAAAATTAGCAAAAATTACACCTGTTTTGAGTGCCAAAATATGGGACTGCTTTTTTTTTCCAGACTACTTAGAATTCTATAGCACTTTTTATGTCCAAAGCACATCCCTCATTGAGGTCAGATACAGTTGAGCGTGCTTAGCAGTTATGCAAATCTGGGCTGAGGTGTCGCATTGGGTGAGTGATGAAGAACACATACCTTATCACATCTATGAATACTTCCCATGTGTTGGAACACTTTCCAACTTTTACAAAAGACTCTTTACTCTAAACTATGTCATTTTCAATGCCTCATTCAGTCAGTACAGGTAGTCACCAGTTACTTAAAAACACAGTATAGCTCTTCATCAACTGTTTCCGTTTTCCCATTCATAAAAAAGAGGAAACTACTTTATGGCATACTTGGACTGGTGTAACTGACTTTAATTAAATACTTTAAAATGCTCAGAATGACAGTGTTTCATATTATTTCATTTCTGTATTGTGATGACTGGCTGTTATTTTTATGATAACCCAAATAAATTGAGCTTTCTTTGATAGGTCTGTGATTCGTACCCTACTGAGGTGTATGTACCAAGATCTGCAACTGCACACATTATAGTAGGAAGCTCCAAATTCCGGAGCAGAAGGCGTTTCCCAGCACTTTCCTATTACTGTAAGGATAACCATGTAAGTGTGGAATTGTGGTTTTACATTTCTGGGGTGGTGGGGGTAGGGGAAGATAATTCTGTCTGCCTCAAGATTTTTCATTCCAAATGATTTTTTATTAAGTTGGTTACAAATAATGGTAAAGGGCTGATATAACAATTAGTCTGCTGGTTTGTTATTGGGCATTATGTCATCATTCAGACAACAGAAGACTGTGCAATCTCTCCAGCATAGAAAAGTAGAGTAGTACAATAGGGGACCAAGTTCAGAAGTGAACTACCGTGGAGGGGGCTGAGGAAGAGAGTCTGAGAGAAGGCCGTGGAAAGGAGGCTGAACAGCTTAATACCTAGGATGGAAATCCTGAGAACTGGGTTGAAAAGCAACCCATTGATGGCCCATGGTACCAGTTGTCAGTGGATGCTTGGAATAGCCTGCAAAAACTCAAATATGTCCAAACAGCATGAACAAGAAAACTGAATTTTTTTCTGGGAAATCTGCAGGCCAGTTTGTAACTACTTTTGTGGGGAATATCCTGGAGGCACTTTCCCCCTTTCTAGACCTACTAATTTAGGAGCTGTTGGCTCTATTTTTATTTGTAACTGGGAGAAATTGTGTCTAAAGTATTTGCACTTCTATGTCTGCTGGCCCATGGAAAAGAATCAATCCTCTGTTACCTCCTCAGACTCTGTGAGTCTTTATGGGAATCTGCTGAGATATAGTGCTTGCAGCGCTTAAGGTACTGTATTGACCTAAATCCAAGATAACTATGAATTTACAAAGACCCCTTCAGCAATGAGATTTTATACATGGAAAATTATAAATTTGTTAACTAAGTATCTAAGTATTGGAGAGTCAACTTAAAAGAATTCCTCCCACAACCTTTGCAGAGAAATCAGTGGTAGAGGACAAGGGGCCAGACTTCCCACACTTTCCCCACTGCCCCTTGCCCTTCTATCTGCCCCCTCCCCACTGCTGCTTGCCCTCCCACCTCTTGCCCATGCCTGCCCCCTTGTTGCCTGTCTCTAGTTCCTGCCCTCCCAGCCACTTATCTTTTGGGCAGTTCTGGCTCCTGGGGAGACAGCAGTGGGGCCCTGGCTCCAGCCCAGCCACATAAAAACAGTGGCAGCAGCTTCGGGCCTGGCTGGGGCTGGAGCTTGAGCCTAAGGTAAGCTGGAGAGAGGGAAGCTGTGTGGTCTCACTTTCCTCTCCCTGAATCCCTACTATGAATCTCCCCTGCATGCCCTCTCAACCTTATGGGGTGGCCCCCATGCTCTCCCCAGCCTCACCATGGATCTCCCCCATACACTTCCACCCCCATGGTGTCTTCCCCATTTTCCCCCCACCCCCACCATGAATATCCCTCACACACCCCTCACTGCCACTGCACTGTCTCCCCCTGCAGTGAGTGTCCCCCACCCCTCACTGCATGAGCCACTGGTCCAGGACAGGCAGTGGCTCATCCTGGCTTTGGCTCCAAGCCCAGGGCCAAAGCTGGAGGTGAACTACAGGCTTCCCTGGGCCAGTACTTGAATTTAAGATGACACTTTTTACCCCATGTTATGCAGGGGAAAAAACCTTGTCATGGATTTAAGTAAATACAGTACTTGCCCTAAGCAGGTGGTTAACGAACCAGACCATCAGACACTTATAGGGACCGGTTTACAACAACCGTCTCACCAGCACCCTCTAGTGGGATCAGTAACGATATTGTCCTTCTTTTCCATCCCCACAACGTATTATGCTATCTCCTGGGACAACCATATCCAAAGAATTTGTCTGGCACTGGTACCTGGAGATTTGGCCTGCAGAGAGACAGAGCTGCTATGGAGCAATAGATGCCATTCTGTCAATCTGCAACCTTTTGAAATGGGTCTGTGGTCTATTAGGCATCTGGAGGGACTCTTTTCTCATGGCAGAACAACAAGGTCAGAACTATGAGGGGATCCTCATGGAAAATTCCTCCCCAGAACTGCCTCTGATAGGTTTTTCATCAGAGGAAATGATGTGACTCGTTGGTTTTACCATTTTTTATACTTTACTTGTGACTTCAGCGGAAGTCAGAAGTGGAATGAAGTTACCTACATCATAACTTATAAATGAAGGGAACCTCAGATTTCAACAGTGCGTGCATCTAGATGTGTGCCCAACTATGCAGTTGGTACTACATAATCATTTAGGACTTGCTAAAGTACTTTTGTACTTGCATTTAGCATTTAGCAAGTCCCAAATGACTGCTTAGTAACTGCTGTTACTGTACAGTCCTGGTGATGCATGGGTTGTTTCCAATTCTGCTGCACACTAGCTCACTGCTACTTTGCAGTAGCATTGGCATCACAGTGGCATGCCCACTGACATTATGTCGCCATATCAATGAGCTGTGTTGCCACAGCAATGAGCTGTATTGCCATGGCTCCTTGCTAAGGCTATGTAGCATCTTGTGTAGATGTGCCCAGTAAGTTGTAAGGTGTACATACTTCAGTATTATGGTTTTCACATATTCTGTTTTAAAATATCAGGGCCAGAATTTTCAAATGTGGTTGTCTAATGTTAGATGCCTAAATCCATAATTTGGTAGGTAAATAAATGGCCTCATTTATTTATATATTTATTTATTTAGAATTGCGGCTATTCACCGCCTGATCAGGTGCTTCCACAAAGATATAGGGCCAGATCCTGTTTCCCTTTCATGAGCGTAAATGACAGTTGCATAGCTGTGTAACCACAGTTTTGGTACTTAAGCATGGATTCAGCATAACTACACTTAACCTGTGCTTTCTTCCTTTGCATACTCTGTAGGCTGCACTACAGTCATACAACTGCTCAGAGGGGAGATGGGGTGGGGAAGGAATAAAATCAACACCATGTATGCTGGGAACTTTAGTCACAGTAAAACCACAAACAACAGATTGGTGAAAAGAAGAACAATAATGACCCTTCTACATTTTAGCCCAATAGGCTAAAACAGGGGTTTTCAACCTTTTTGGATCAGTGTATGCCTGGTGGCTGGATGTGGAGTAGCGTAGCCCCAGTGGCCAGATGCAAAGCGGGGTTGGGGGAAGGGGAGAGGGCGGCACACAGCTAGATACAGAGCAATGGCAGCCGCCATGTGCGAAGTTCCCGTCCCTGTGTCTGGCTGAGTGGGTGGCGGCACAGGATGGTGCATGGCGGTGCTTTCTCCCTGCCTGCCCGTGCGTACTCCCAGGGGTATGCATACCCCCGTTGACAACCCCTGGGCTAAAAGTTAGGGCACTTCTCCAAGGAACAGAAGACCTGCATTCCAGCCTCTTGCATACCCAGAAAAGTGCTTTCTTCTTAGAAAAGTGTGGTAACTTTTAGGCCATATACTAGGTATGCTAGGGCCAGTGGCGATGCGTAGGGAGTGCATGGGGGTGCACGTGCACACCCTGAGAGTGCTGGTGCATCCCCTGACCAGCCATGCTCTCCACTTAGGCGATGGGCAGGAGGGGCTAGCGGGAGCACCGGGGCCCCCCCTGTGAGTGTCGGCCTGGGAGTTGGAGCACCAGATGTAGCACCTCAGCCTCTGCCCAGTTGGCGAGTTTTGCCATGGGGGACCCTCACTCCCTGGTTGGCGAGATTGGCCACAGGGGACCCCCCTGCCCAGTTGCTGACTGGTCACTGGGAGGGCATGTGCCCCCCCTGACTAAGATGGCACCAGTCACCCATGGCTAGGGCTAAGCTCTTTCTGCCCCTCCTATTGAAGCTGGCTCACTAGGCGGCCAAGAAGGTAAGATATATGGGGCCTGAAGGAAAAGAGCAAGCAAGGAGATCCAGCTCAGTGAGATGGATGCTGCTGTAGCAAAGAGGGGCTATCGGGTTCTAGGCTGGGTCTCTTAACTAATGCTCTTTACCCATTTTATGCAACGAAAGTTAACTACAAGGTGCAGTGGGCCAGCTTCAGTGAGAGGACTGACAAATATTCTGGATAATGCTTAGCCTGCGGTTTGGTGGCTGGAACATTTGGGGGAAAACAGGTTCAGACTTTCTGCTCCTTAGGCAAATACTCTAGCTAAAGGGAGGGAGAGCCCTCTTCCACCATTACTTTGCTTCTGGCACAGTTGGAAATAGAATCTTAATGAAGTGCTAAAAATTACATATAAAGAGCTACGTGCCTGGCATTTAGGATTTAACCCATAATGGTCAACACCACATTTATAACAATAAGGAAGAATTTCTTTCCTGTCTGAGCCTCCAAGGTCTGGAACAGCCTGCCATTGGAGGTGGTCCAAGCACCTACTTGGAACACCTTCAGAAGAAAATTGGATTCTTACCTTGCTGGGTTCCTGTGACCCCAGCTGACTTCCTGCCCTTTGGGCGGGGGGCTGGACTTGTAATCTTCCGAGATCCCTTCCAGCCCTAATGTCTATGAAATCTATGAAATATATTATTATATAGGCAGCCAAACAATAATATGTTTTATTAATAAAACATATCATGAATTGGCAAGATTTAATTAGCTGGACTATTCTTATCTTTTTGTTAATTCTGTAGCAATTGGAGCTTTTGTACATTTTATGGTATACTGTTTTTGTAAATAATGTTATATAGTAAATAATGCAAGAGGCAAGGTATTTTGTGGGTAATATCTTTTATTGAACCAACTGCATGGGACAGACTATGTAGACAAGTTTTTGAATGCAGTGCGTTTGTTTTAGGAATATTAAATGCAGTGGTGTATTTTCCATTTGTTTGTTCTGCTGCAGGCATCCATCTGCAGGAGTAGCCAACCCTTGTCTGGTTTCAGTGCTCGATGCCTTGAAGATGAACAGATGCTACAGGCCATCAGAAAGGCAAATCCAGGAAGTGATTTCATATATGTTGTTGATACTCGGCCTAAGGTAACTATGCTACAATCCTGGCACATATTTAGCAAGATAGAGCCTGGGCTGAAAATTCAGAGAAACTACAAAACTCTAAAGTATGGTGGTGACGAGGAACCAGATTCTGGTCTTTCAGCTTATGTAAATTTGTAGTAATATCCCTGAAGGAAATCAAGTTACTTTAGATTTATCCTGTGAATCTGATACTTTAAAAAAAACAACAAAACAACCATTTTTTTGTGGATTATTGATTCAGCTACTGGCATGGAACAATAAATGAGCTGCTAGCTTGTAGCACCTTAGTTTCAGTTGTTTATAACTGTGTAAAAGTCTGAGCTAAAATTGCCCACGCCAGATGTCTACCATAAGCTGATTTTGTTTTGTTTTGTTTAAATTTAAGCCAAAACATTTCAGCTATTTCCAATGTCAAGGTTGATACAATGTTTTACCTGTGTTTAAAAAAATCAAGCAACATCAGCAAGAACTACAGTTGTACTGATCTAGGGTACCATAAAGGGAGATAAATTGATATATTCTAGAGCAAGCTATTCCTGGCATTTCCCAGGGCATATCAAGTAGATACAGAGGCATGATGGTGCAAAGAACAGGAAAGCCAACTGAAGACTACTGTACTTCTGGTTCACATAGAGCTTCAGAACAAGCTTGTCCATAGCTGTTACTTGTGCTACTTTCTCCCTCCATCCCCTTAATTTTGTGTGTATATAAGAATTTGTTATGCATTTCTGAGTTTAAGATAATAGCAAGTCAACACTACTACTACTCAGGAAAACGCACAAAGCAAGAGAGGAAGAAACTCTTGTCTCTTTTCTTTTAGATCCCCAGGAGGCCTGTTTCAGATAGAATTGCACCCTTGTATCTACTAAGAATAAGCCAGGACAAGCACAATTAAATGAGATTTATAACATCTACTTCAAGGGCCACATATGGAATTTGATAGCTGATGTATAAAGTATGTTAGTAAATATTGTGGCAGCTGTGGAGTTTGGCAGTCACATATTTAAAGTAAATTTATGTTGGAGTCTTATAGATTTAGCTTTAAATTTGTTTTCTTTAAAAGAAATCTTTTGACATGGAGTCTAATAAGAAAACGTTTTACTGTGTTAAAGTTGCCTATTTTCTTCTGCAGAGAAGATTTATAGCATTTGTAGTACTGAAGATTAAATCTATTAAGGGTCAGATCTGTCTACTTTCACTCTGAATGTTTCTGGGTTGGATGGTAATTTGAGGTGGTTACAGATTTTGATAAGAGTTTGCTGGTGCAGACAGGCAACATCATTTAGTTTATGTTAAAATGCTCATGTCTAAATCAAAAGAGAGATTCAAATTCAAGAGATTATTTATATCTTCCCAGTAAGGCATGTTGAGGACTTTATCCTAAAAGATCATGCTGTCCAGGTACAACATCTTTTATGTTGTTCACTGGCATTTGAAATTAGGAAAGAGGCATTTGATCTATTTGGAAAATACAATTTTTAAAATGATTTTAAATAGAGTTGCCTTCTAAGATATTCAGAAGTAGAGACCATTTAATAATCGTTTTGTTTTTGTTTTTTTTAATGCTAGATCTGATACTGTCTGTTTTGGCTAGGAGCTGGCATATCACAGTGCAAGGTCTCCCCAAAAGCTTTACTACTGCATGTCAGGCCTAATGTACAGCACCCTCACTATGTTCGTTATTTGTCTTTTCTGAGCAGAGTCTTTTAGTTGTACCCAAAGGCACAATGGCTGTGTTACGTGGACTGTTTATAGTCCTAGACCCTTAACATTTATTTTGAGATGCAGAGGCTTTCTTGTCTTAAGTGTTACCTAACAACGAGTTCTTGTAAAAAAACAGTCACTGATAGATGAAGTGACAGGTGCTTTAGAAAATCCTAAAGTAGATGATATATCACACTATACAAGTCAAAATTGGTTGACTCAGTCTTGTCCTGTGTTTTCTGATCTAGATTGTAATTTGGAAGTGAAAATTGAGCATACCCTTAGCAACTACCCTACTTTTCAATTAAGAGTCTCCAAAGCCTCATTTTTACAACTGAAAACAGAGACACAGAAATATCTGCTGCCTTCCCAAAACAAGGAAGCAAGTAGAAGAGACCCCAAGGTAATAGGCTGGACCCCTAACAAGCAGTGTAGTGCACTTTCTGTTCAATCACACTGCCTTAGTTTAGAAGTTTAGTACACTGTTGATTGTACTACAAATGGATTTTTCAATGTAATCAAAATAATTTCTGTCTGATACAGGAGAGTCTCTTTTGTTATCTCATGCAAACAGAGTTAAGAGTTAGGATGCTGTGAGCCAAGTAGTATCATAAAACAAGGAATATCAACTGTTACTTTTTTCAAGTTTCAAGAATTTATGCTGTATTAATTCTTTAATACTTCAAGCATATTAATTCTACCGATGAAAAAACAAAGGAAAGATGAAATACTAGTATACTTACAGGCAAGGTTCTTTGGGTAGATATGATATATTTTATTAGACCAACTGAGTAGTTGGAACAAAGTTCTTTGCAAACTTTTGGGCACATGCATCCTTCTTCAGGCAATGGGAGACAGAAGCTAGAAGTGTGATAGGAGGTAACTGAGCATTGTAAAGTAGTTGGGATGTCAGATAAGACACTGCCACCTACTGGATAGATTCTACTGCTGAATTCAGCATTAGTAGTTGACCAAATAAAGTTGGCCAGCTGCGTAAGAACATCTGACAATCCTATGGCCATGCAGGAACTGGATTATATAGGCATTCAGTTCTAGCTGTGAACTTCAGTCCCACAAGAAGTGTGACAGAAATGACATAATGACACAATATACATCACAGATGTATCAAAAACAGGTCCGGGGAGGTGATCCTTCCCTTCTATACAGTGCCGGTCAGGCTGCAGCTGGAGTACTGCGTCAAGTGCTGGGTGCTGCACTTCAAGAGGGATGTGGCTAACCCTGAGAGGGTCCAGAGGGGGGCCACTCGCATGGTAAGGGGACAGCAGGCCAGGCCCTACAAAGATAAAGGGCCTGAATATATTCAGCCTCCACAAGAGAAGACTGAGAGGGGATCTGGTGGCCATCTATAAACTCACCAGAGAGGACCAGTGGAAAATAGGTGAGGCTCAGTTCTCCTGGGCACCACCTGGGAAAACAAGGAATAATGGCCGCAAATTGATTGAGAGCAGGTTCAGGCTTGATATCAGGAGGCATTACTTTATGGTAGGCCAGGCTCTGGAATGGGCTCCCAAGGGAGGTGGTGCTCTCCTCTACTTTGGGGGTTTTCAAGAGGAGGTTGGATAGCTATCTGGCTGGGGTATTATGATCCCAGCACTTGTTCATGCTCAGGGCAGGGGGTCAGACTTGATGATCTGTTCAGGTCCCTTCTGACCCTAGAAACTATGAAACTATATACTGTGTGTGATGTCCATTTGTTTAAACAGGTGTGTTGTACATGAAAACAATCATTATTTTCACATGTTGATATGATAAACTATTCACTGTGATAAGTCTTTAAACTACTCTGCTTGTATCACACAATAATACATCCCATGAAAACATTTCTTAAAACAGTTTAAGTAATAAAAATACTGAAGGGACAGTTCTTGATTATTACTGTTTTCATAAGATTCTTTTTGATCCCAAACTTGGTGATTGATATGACCCTGAGCAGAAGGGCAAGATCCTATAGCCTGGAAACTTGGGGTTTTAGTCCCAACATGAGCATTGATACACCCCAGTCTAACTCCACAGCTTTGGCTTCAGCCCACACCCAGAGGAAGGTGAAAAAAACTCATAACTCCTGTAGCCACAAGAAGAGAAAAAAATTCCTTCCCAGCCTTGTTGGCAACCAGCAAAGTGCAGAAGCAGCCAGTAAAGCCCAGACCCTGACTTAAGAGTGGGATCCTAGGCTAGGAACCAACAAGAAATGTCTGTGTGATATATGCATAGAGGTCAGGTCAAAGGAAAAGTAGAACTGCCATGGACAGTGGCAGAGGCGTAACTGCCAGGGTCTGTGCATGGGCGACAATGGCAGCAGGGGTTGGGTGGCTGCTGCAGTTGGGATGGTGATGGCTACCATTCTTGTTCCCCTTCTAAGTGATAGTACCTCCACCTTGCTACACTACTGGACATCAGAATGGCTCTGTGAAACTCTTGCTTCCCTGAAAGACTTTCTGGCATACCTAGTCCAGGAGTTTTGAGGGAAATATAGAGGTATGAGGGGAGTGATACTCCTGATGGGAGCAAGTTTGTTTACCTTCAGAATGATGCATGTTTAGCCTTGAGATTAAACTGCATTGATGTGCTTTTTTTCTGCCACTACCTAATACAGTGGTGGGCAATTATTTTGGGCGGAAGGCTGCTTACCCAGTTTTGGCAAGCTGTCGAGGGCCGCATAGGTAGCCCCGCCCCTTGACAGGTGCCCTGCCCCTTGGGAGGGGTCCATGGAGCCAGGCTGGGCTGCACCAGCAGGGAGAGAGGGGAGCTAGCCCAGCTCCATGGAGCCCCTGCTGGCAGGGACCCTGCGCTCCTGCCACCCTGCTCTGGGCCCCACCGGCACTGGCCCCAGGACACCAGTGCGGGCCCTGTGCCCCCGCTGGTTCCCCGCCCACTTGCACCCAGTACCCACAGGTTCCACAGTACAGGTGGGGGACAGCACACAGCCCCAACCCCCTGTTCGCTGGCAGGGAAGAAGCTGGGGCTGAGCGCAGGGAAAAGCGGCCTCTTGCCCACCCCATGGCCGGTGGTCTCTTCTGCAGGTGCTTGCAGCCCACATGGGGCTGTCTGGAGCAGGCAAGGCAGCCCCACGTGGGCTGCAAGTGGCTACAGCATGGGGCACCGGGCATGGGGCAGGTGAGGGGCCGCTTTTCCCCACACTCAGCACCAGCTTGTAACCCGCCCTGGAGCTCACACACTGGGCAGCCCATAGGCAGCGGTGGCAAACACTGCCTGGCGTGGCAAGCAGAGGGGGCCACAGCTGCTGCTGCCCTGCACAGCCCCGATGGGTGAGCCTGGAGCCAGCATGGGGCCCAGGCTGGCAGTGGGCCAGGTTACAAGGTGGTGCTGAGCGCCAGCTGGAAAAAGCAGCCTCTCCCCACCCCATGCACGGTGCCCCATGCTGCAGCCACTTGCAGCCTGCCTGGGGCTGCCTATTCCTACTCTGGAGAGCCCCGCGGGGGCTGCGAGCGGCTGCAACAAGGAGCACCAGCCATAGGGTGGGCAAGGGGCCACTTTCCTCTGTGCTGGGAAGGAGCAGGGAAGGAGCCCGGGGAAAAGCTGAGCGCAGGGGAGAAAAGTGGCCCCTCCTTTGCCCCATGGCCGGTGCTCCCAGCTGCAGCCGCTCACAGCCTGCATTGGGCTGTCCGGGACAGGCACAGGCATCCCCATGCAGGCTGCGAGCAGCTGGAGCGTGGGGTGCCGGCCACAGGGTGGGGAAGGGGTTGCTTTCCCCACCCTGCCGTGCTCAGCTTTCCCCCCGACCCCCGTGCTCAGCTTTTCCCCATCCACGCTCCTTCCCTGCCCAGGGTCCCTCCCGCCCTTCTCTCCACCCCCTCCCTTACCTGAGGTTCTGGCGTGGGGCAGCCACGTGCTTCCAGGCCAGAAGCCCCGGCTGGGGCTTCCAGCTGGGGGGGCGGGCTGGACAGGCCCTGCTGTTGTGGGAACCCACTGGGCCTTCCCTGGATCCTACTACCCTTGGTTCCTGTCATTTTTGACAGGAATCAAGGGTAGAGAAATATTAATTTTCTTCACTTTTTGCAGGCCCTGCGGGCCAGATAGAATGGCTTTGTGGGCCAGATCCAGCCCACTGGCCATATTTTGCCCATCCCTGATCTAATAAGTTTATTATTAAAACATCTAAGTTCTAGCAGCTTCATCCAAGGAACTGATGTCAGCATAAGAGAGTGTCTGTTTGTGATTGACTGAATATAAAACTTCAAATGTTGCATGATCATTCTAAAAAAGACATAGATGGTAGAATGTAGAAGTAAAATTAGAAAACTGTATTTAAACAGAAAGCCTTGACTTTTTAAAAATTTAAAACACCTCACCAAGCACCCTTCTCTTTTCTTCACTGTTATAGGTGAAGATCAATATCCTTTGAACATAACTATTTTCTGCTCTTTAATCGTGTAGTCCTTTTTTTTCACCTTTCAGCTTAATGCAATGGCAAACAGAGCAGCAGGAAAGGGATATGAGAATGAAGACAATTACTCCAACATCAAGTTCCAGTTCATAGGCATCGAGAACATCCATGTAATGAGGAACAGTCTGCAAAAAATGCTAGAAGGTAAAATTTGTCCTTGTATAGACTATGTGGAGATAAGACCCTATTCTTCCCCCTTGCTGGCATAAAACCAGAGTAACTTCTATGAAATCAGTTGTATATCAGTATTGTGAAATTACCATGAGAAGAAAAATCAGTCTTATAGTAACTGTAAAACTGTCAAACTCATATAGCCCTGTGTACCAGATAAGTGGTGCATAGCTGATCCACAGGCTGGATCAGGCCCACAGATCCCCTGCTCCCCTCCTCCATGCTGGATCCAGTGCATGTGGCGCTTACTGGTATTTGCACTGCACATAGCACCTCCCCACCCCAGCCTGGTCACGGACTGCATCATGTGAGAAGAGGGGCATTGCATGTGGTGCAGATCCCAGTTCAACTGCAACATGCAACAGGTGCTGCTTGCAGTGCGGATCCCGGGATGTGTACTGCATGTGGTTCCCCGCAAGCCAGTTCAGGATACACATCACATGCAACACAGTGCCAGACTGGGGGAGTGGGTGGCACCACGTGCAGCACAGATCTTGGACTGACTGGGATGGGCCCCTTGCACAGTGCATTTTCCAGGCCCTGTGCGCAGGGCTGGTCCGGCAGTGTATGGATCAGCTCAAACCCAGGGGCATCATGGGGGGCCAGATAATGGGATCCGCAGGCCATATCCAGTCTTTTGACATCCCTGTTATAAAATACATCTCCTTGTTTGTTAACTAAACTTGTACAACATATCACCATCCTGAAAGAGGATGTTCTTTTGATTACAAGACTTTCTTGTTTTCATGGCCATTTTACAAAATAAATGAAATCCTGGTCCCACAACCACTGATTTCAGTTGGAGCAGGATCTCACCTATATTATTCTATCTCTGGGGATTACAAGCTTGCTACAAAAAATCAATTAAGTACTGAAACAGAGTGCTTAAGTCTTTTTTTAGAATGCCCTTTATTTTAAACATTTGCTGACCACTTCAGGTGGGAAGGGGTTATGAGCTAGCTTTTAAAACAAATGGCTTTGAGATATGTGTGTGTATCTGTCTATATATACATATATATATCTATATATGTCTACATCTACAGATATATATATATATATATATATATATATATATAATAAAATCTATCTATCTATCTATATGTCTACATCTACAGATATATTTATCTATATATATAACATTAAGGCAAATTATATATATATAACATTAAGGCAAATGAGGAGTTCATGCCTTTTAGATGATAACCTCTTACATACAACTTTTTAATGTTCTGTACAGTGCAAATCACATTGGGCGTGATTGTATAACCCTTACTCATATTGATGCAACTGTTAGACACGCAAGTTATCCCATGACAATGAATAGTAATTCTCAGGTAAGTCCTCAACAATGTGAGTAATAGTTGAACAAGTCAGCCCATTAGTAATTACTTAATTACTGCATACAGGCCCTTTCAGGAAAAAGGTCCCTTTGTACTGGTTGTATGAATAACTAGGGATGTGATCTATGCTCCAGACTTAATTCTTGTTGATTTTGAACAAGTAAGTAGCCTTGTCTCCAAACTTTAGTGCTGTATATACAAATTTTTCACACTGTCTCTGGTTTGATAGTGTGTTTGTTTGGTTGGTTTTTTTGAAGCAGTAATTAAAATATAAGCAAAGTATTACATTCTAGAATTTACTACTGAAACCGCATGTGAGTTGACTGATTTACAAATTCATATAGGATGTTGAGCTGAATTAGTGAAAATCTCTAAAGAAAGATGCACGAATGTTGAGGTGACAAAAAACATGAATCTTAGTAGTGAGATCAGTATTTGAAAAAGGGCAGAACCACTAGACTGAAAACCATTCTCAGGCATTGCTGACACCGGTTCACCTGGCAGTAATAAGGATCTAATCAGGTTCCCAGGTTCTGAACATGAGTTAAAAAATACTGGGCAAATATCTCCAGTCGGAAGGACAGATACAATTCTTGCTGTATCTTCCATTTGCTTTCCCTAAATTACTAACATGTTTTATCTGAATTGAGCCACAGCAGTTTGACACTCAGTCCTGCAGAAGGCAGGGTAGATTTACACCTTATAGATTAACTAAATTAGAGATGTGTAGCATAAATTTTTGTGAGCCTGAGCTTACAGATTAGCATCTGATGATGTGATCTTGGCCTCATGGAAAGCTTAAGTTGTATATGGAGATACTGAATTAGTCTAAGGTACAAATCTGCCCTGCCTTCTGCAGGACTGAGTGTCAAACTGCTGATTTAAGACTAACATGGCTAACTACCTCTCAGTGTTGTGCCATTCTTGGCCAGACACAAAACAAAGTATTCAACTGTGCTATCTGAGACAGAAACATTAAGTGTTATGTGTCAGATGAAAATAAAGCAGCCTATACATCTTCATTACCTTCCCAGAGGCCTTTTATATAAGATAGAGAGGCAAGATAGAATCCAGCAGAACGTCACATGAAAGCACTAGTGGAGAAGAGCATGTGTCCTTCTGGAATTTCTTTGAGAGAAAGTATCTGAAGTCTTCAGAGAAGGCCCATCTTCTGAGCTGGAGATTCTTGGGCAAGTCAACCACGTCTTTTGATCAACAACCTTAAGGAAAAAACAGTGGATGTAATACCAGACTGGGCATCTTCATTCATGGCTACAAGGACGTGATCACAAACACAACCAGTGTATTTTCCTCATTTGTCCACAGATCTGTACCAAAACTGACAAGGTTACAGGAAATTTACTGCACTTTGATATTGCAAGAGTTTTCCTGCCAGAACCCTTTCAGTATTCTTAATGACAAAGGAATGAGTAGACTCAAGATAAAAATTGCCAATGTGCAGCAGTGATTACTTGAGCAAAACCTGTATTATTGCTTGCTTGATTGAGATGAAAGGCAAAGAAATTTTCTCTGCAAAATAAGTTTCCTCATAATCAGAAGAAATCAACTTAATCACCAACCAAGGAAAACCTGGATTTAGTGGCTCTCAGCCATTAAGAGCATCTGCTATCTGAAACTTTGGAAATGCTAAAAAGTGTGCATATCCATAGCATAATTTTTTTTAAAGCTTTTACTTATTTGATTAGCTGGAGACAACAGCTTCTTCCATGGATGTTTTAGCCACCTGTCTTTATTTTTCACCTGTCACTGATAACCTGTAAGCCAAGATGATCTTTGAGACAAAAGCTAGTAACAAGGATCATTATAAAGTTGTACAAAGATATTGACAAAGTGGTCTGCCAGAATAACATTCTTCTTGATAGATTCTGGAAATGGTCAATTTTCTTTAACCTCCAAGAGTAGAACATCAAAATAAATCCCTTACCATTACAAGAAAGATGTGTCCTGTCTTCAGACAGGAGTAGGTATGAGTGATCTGTGGCATGTGTAAGATATCCAGTTGTTCCAGTTGAAACCTCAAGAAAAGGATTGTAGTCTTTTGCATCAATCAAAACAAACTGATTTCAAGGCAAAATGTCTAGCAAATGTATGCCTTGGCTCATACAAGCTAGCAGTTTAATGGGATGTTGCAGAGCAGCCCTGCACCAAGGGGAGCTTCTGGAGCCTTTCTGGGGCTGCTCACTGTTCATGGGGAGTGCACTCACTGTTACACTCCTTTCTGTAGCATAGCACAGTTGCCTTGCTGAGTATCATTTCTATTCTTTGGACTAGTAGAAAAGGACAGAGTGAGACAGTGCATGACAAGCTCCTGCCCTGTCTGAACACAGTGCGTTCCAGGGTGGTGTGGGGAAACTGCAGCTGTGATTGGCCTGTAAACAGAATGTACAGGAGTGGTGGCTCTTACATACCCCTGTCTCAGCCACACACTAGTGCAAACTGGATTCACCAAAAGCAACTCAGACCTAAACAACTTGATTTCCTTCTATGATAAGGTAACAGGCTCTGTTGATGGCAGAAGAGCAGTGGACGTAATATACTTTAGCAAGGCTCTTGACACTGTTTCCCCCAACATTCTCATTAGCAAGCTAAGGAAATCCAGACGAGATAATGGTATTGTAAGGTGGGTACATAAATACACCAACATGTAGTCCTCAATTGCTCAATATTTAACTGGGAAGAGGCATCAAGTGGGGCTTCCCAGGGGTCTGTCCTGGGTCTGGTATTGTTTAATATCTTCACAGTTTGGATGATGGGATCAAGTGCACACTTAGCAAAATCGCCGATGACAGCAAGTTGGGTGGAGTTGCAGGTACTCTGAAGGGTAGGGCTAGGTCCAGAATGCCTTGGATAGACTGGAGAAAGGGTCTTCAATCAATCAATCAATCAATCAGATGAGATTGAAGAAGGACAGGTGCAAAGTCCTGCACTTGGAATGTAATAATTGCATGCATGCAAACATGCTAGGGGATGAGTGGCTCGGCTGTAGAACTGCAGAGAAGGACCTGCGGGTTACAGTAGAACCAACAGCATGCTCTTGTTGCAACCCCCTCCTCCCCCTCAATTATACTGGGTTTTATTAACAGAAATGTTTCTTGCAACTTAATGGAACTGATTCTTCTGCTGTATTCAGCACTGGAGAGGCCTCACCTATACTACGGTATTCAGGTTTGGGACCCCATACTTCAAGAAGGATGTGGATAGTTTGGAAGAATCCAGTGCAGAGCAACAAAAATGGTTAGGGGCCCTGAAGGCAAGGCTTATGAGGGAAGGCTGAAAGAACTTGGGCTATTTAGTCTGAAGAAAAGAAGATTGAGGGGGGATATGATAATAGTCTTCAAATATCTGAAGGGCAATTACAAAAAGGATGGAAATGAGCTTTTCTCTGTGGCCATAGGGGATAGGACTAGGAACAATGGCCTCAAGCTACACAGCAGGATAAATTTTGGTTGGAGAGATTAGGAGGAACTTTCTGAATATGAGGGTAGTGAAGTACTGGAACAAGCTATCTTGAGAAACTGTGGAATCTTTATCCTTGGAAGTTTCCAAGAGCAGGCTGGGCAGACATTTGGCTGAGATGGCTTAGTCAGGGATGATCCTACCTTTGGCAGGGGGCCGTAGCAGATGATTTTGTGATGTCCCTTCCAGTCCTACTTTCTATGATTCTATAAGTGATATTCAAAGTTAATTTAACATTTATAAGGCATTTTAATATAACAAGCCAGCTTCTCCATGGGGTAATATTAAATTCCTTGATGTAAGAGTCTTTGGATAAAGAAAGAGAGCAATTGCAATCTATTGCTTGGCTGGAAGCAATAAAAGAATAAACCTGTCCTTGTATTTGTTCAGTAGAAGTCCATTAAATATAATGGAGGAAAGAAAAATGCCAAATGGTGTGGAGTACATTACTACAGAGCCCAAGCTAAAGTTTATCAGATGGGACCATGGCCAAAATAGATACAAAGCATCAACTCTGATTTTAACACTTCATGAACCTTGGGAATTAAATACCTGTCTCCATTTTAAAGAGAATACTGTGAAAAAGTTTAGTTTTTATAGTCTTAATAGTTACGATGATTGCAGTCTCCTCTATAAATCTGGACACCTAGATAAAATTAGGAGTTTGAGAAGTATAGGCTAGAATTACAGGTACTGAACATGTAAGCTCATTGAATCTTTTACAGATCCTTATGATTTCAGTTCCTGGCTACAGTATTTCTTGCCATAAACAATTTGCTGTAGACTAGAGTCTTTCTTCTTTCCAGTGACAATCAGGGCCAGCCTTAGAATTTGCAGGCCCCAAGCTGTCAGAAATGGGAAAATCAGTCCAGTAGTTACATCCGCATTTGGTGCTCTTGCTGAAGGGAGCTCGAGGTCTGACTGTACACTATTTCTCTTTCACTCCTTGACCATTGCTGAGAAGAGGCATAAGGTGCGTCTCTGAGTTGCTGTATTTCCATGTGATGTACAGCTCTAAGTGGCCTTTTTATCCTTGTGTCCTTGAGCTCAGCACTGACCCACGCTTTCTGCTCCCTGACATAATTGCAGAGAATTTTATTGTTCAAAGCTTGTTGTTCTTTTTGTGTGTGGCAGAAATGTGTGACTGAATCCTTGTAATTCAGCATTAATTAAATTTAGTATTAAGCTACAGACCAGAAGCCAGAATCATTTGCGGTGTGTGGCATATGTCTCTAATTTTGCTCAGTAAAGTGGTAGGTAAATATTGGTTTTCATTTGGTGGCAGGAATGAGCAAAGTGGCAGTTCAGCTTTACCCTGGGCTTTTGTAAACAAGGCCTGCACCTCCAATTAAAATTCAGCTCCTAATTACTTGTACAGCTAGCTGCACAGAAGCATTAACCATTTGACACTGTTACTTTAATCACTATCTCTTAGGGATTTTTTTAAAAGATAGTCCTTCAAGATAATTTCCAAAATAGACTACTGAGTGAGCCTTTAGTTGCAACAACTACAATATTTTACATATGCTCCCTAGGCTAATGTGCCTTAGAATTAGAGAAGGGTTAGAAAAAGTTCAGAGATAAATTCAGACCTAATATAAGCAGAGAGTTGCAGTTACTTCATCAGCTTTGATTTTGGCTTTAGACTACACTTGAAAGTGGGACCTTTATCCTTGACTACAACAGGGCAAAGAATTTAACCCATTTTTTAAAAAGTTTTCCATGACACGAGGTAGAAATCAATAAGTTAGCTCAGCATAGAAACATAACATTTCCTTCTCACTGTATTCCTAGGATTGAACTCACCACTAAGAGCTGGCCAAATTTACTGATAAGGTCTCTCATCAGGTCAACAGAATTGCATAGTTTTATGACAGTGATAGACTTGACACATCAAACATAGAATTTTGTTAATTTATTTTAAACAAACAGGGTTGGTAATGCACTGACACTCTATGGGCACATCTACACATCTGCCTACAGCGATGTTGTTACTGCGCCATGCTTTAGTATGTCTTTTAGGATGTACTAAAGCATGGTGCAGTAACCACCCATACTGCGCCATGCGTGTGGTGCACAGCTAGTTTTAGCCACTACTTTGCCGTAGCGCTGTGCCAAAATGGGGGAGTGTGCCACTTTGGCAAAGTAGCTGCAGACTCACGTGATTACTATGTGGCTGTAGCACATCATATGACACCATAGGATGTTGCTATGGCAACATAGGGTGACGTGTAGACGTGCCCTATGAGCCATGTTTCATCCGAGAATTGGCTTTACTTCTCATGTTCCAAACTGTGGATTATTAGGGGATGTTGTGGGAGAGAAGAGAAAGAGAGAGTAGAGACAGTCCTCCAGCTGCAGTAGGCTGAAAACTATGATGTTAATTCTTTTAAAAAAAAAGTATTATCCCAGGCTCTACTTTGAGGAAACTTTATTAAGGGTGCAGAAGTAAGCTGCCCTAATGAAATGGAAGATGAGAAATGCAACCAGAGACCAGCCTGGCTAGACACCAATCTCTTCAATGAGATGAAACTCAAAAAAGGAATCCTACAAAAAGTGGGAACTTGGTCACATTATGAGGGAAGAGTATAAAAGTGTCTTATGGGTATACAGGGAGAAAATTAGGAAGGCCAAGGCACAATTTGTGATGCAACTGGCAATAAATAAAAGGCAATAAAAAGGTAAACAAGTATGTCAAAAGTAAGAGGAAGACTAAAGAAACCATAGACTATAGAAGGCAATCTAGTTAAAGATGATGCAGAGAAAATATTTAATGCCTTTTTTACTTCAGCCTTCACAAATTGGGGCAGCTACCAGATGACAAGCCACAGCTGACAGCAAAGACAGGGAAGGAATCAAACATAGCATAATAGCAGAACAGGCTAGGGATTACTTAGAGAAGCTACATCAGGGGTCAGCAGCAATTTTGGGCACAGTGTCAAAAATACCCACAACCTTGACTTGTAAGATGTTGGCATGCCAGGGGTGCATATCAGGGGAATTGTGAGGGGCCTGATCCTTGTTGGGGCAGCAACAGCCCCTTCCCTACCATCCACTCCAAGGTGCATATGCCAAGCAAAATGCCTTCACATGCCATGTTCTGGCACCTTTGCTAGGGGTTTCCTGCTCCTAAGCTAGATGCTTTCAAGCTGGCAGGGTCAGATGGGAGGGTCTGAAGGAATTGACTAAGATATTTTTAGAGTTCTTAGCTATCCTCTTTGAGAATTTGTGAAGATTGGGTAAGATGATTGGAAAAGAGCAAATATATTGCTGGTATTTAAGAAAGGGAAGGAGGAGGATCTGGGAAATTACAGACCATTTAGTCTAACCTCTATACCTGTAAAGATCATGGTTCAGGTCCTCCAGGAATCTACTGCGAAGCACCTAGAAGAGAACAAGGTCATCAGGAACAGTCAGCATGGATTCACCAAGAACAAATCATGCATGTCTTACACAATTTCCTTCTATAACAGGGATTGGCAACATTTTTGGACAGAGCACCAAAAACAACCACCGTAGCAAGTGGGGGCGGGGGGTTAAACATGGGCAGTTGGTTCC
>NW_017729033.1:79116780-79119748 GCF_001723915.1 Gavialis gangeticus | reverse complement strand
AAGAGGAGGGGGACACAGCGGGACAACTGCTCCAGGCACCGAAGCAAAGGGGCACCAAGAGGTGCTGCCCAGTCAGGGTGGGGTGACCTGTGAGTGGCAAATTTGATGGGCACAGGGATGGGGGAAGGGTGGCGCTCACTCCTGGGCAAGCATGGGGAGGGGTGTGCCCCCTGGATCTATGTGTGGGGTGAGGGTCAGCTGCTGCTGTGGGCTTTGCCCTGGGCACCAAACTTCATTGCTACTGCACTGTCTGTTGAAGTAATTTATCAATCAGCTTCTCCCAGCTCTTGATGTCCATTTTTTTGAGGTATGCCTTCAACGTCTCCTTATAGAATTTGTTCTGGCCTCCGTAAGATCTCAGGCTGAAACTAAGCTGGGAGTAGAGGACTTGTTTTAGGAGTTGAGTTGGGCATCCGCACATGGTGTCTGGTCCAGTGAAGCTGGTGCTTGAAGATCACCAACTCAATGCTGGTAACATTGGCTTGAGCAAGGATGCTGACATTTGTGCAGCAATCTTCCCATTTGATGCAGAAGATTTTCCAGAGACACAGTTGATGATACCTGTCCAGGTTCTTGAGATGACAATGGTAGATCACTCATGTTTGACATCTGTAGGGGAGAGTAGGGATTGCATTGGTGTAGACCATAAGCTGAATATGAGCCAACAGTGTGCTCTTGCTGCAAAGAAGGCCAGTGACATATTGAGCTGTATTAACGGCATTGTCATTTGCAATTCAAAGAAGAGATTCTTCAACTCTATTTAGCACTGGTGAGGCCTCACCTGGAGTATCCAGTTTTGGGCCCCACACTTTAAGAAGAATGTGGACAGATTGGAAAGATTCCAGTGTAGAGTGACAAAAATGATAATGGCCCTGGGAAGCAAGACTAGCAGGGAAAGGCTAGGGTTATTTATTCTGGAGAAGAGAAGACTGAGGGGGGATTTGATAACACATGAAGAGCCATTGTAAAGAAGATGGAGTGGGATTTTATCTGTGGCTGTAGAGAACAGGACTAAGAATAATGGCCTCAAGGAACAGCAGGGTAAATTTAGGTTGGAGATCAGAAGGAACTTTTTGACTATGAGGTTTGTGAAGAATTGGAACAGGCTACCTAGGGAAACTGTGGAATTTCCATCTTCAGAAATTTTCAAGAGTTGGTTGGACAGACACTTGGCTTCTGGGATGGTTTAGTCAGAAATGATCCTGGCTTGAGCAGAGGGCTGGAATAGATGACCTTGTGAGGTCCCTTCCAGCCTTACTTTCCTATGATACTATAAATGCACTTTGTGTAGAATCTTTTCTTTGAAATGTATTTTTGTTGGATTATATCCTTGACACCAAAATATTTTGCAAGCACATGTCAATTTCCATGAAGGTCTTAATAGGATGATAGACTTTCTGAATGGGAGAAGAAAGAGAGGGAGGGAGAGCTGTTTGCAAAAACATGTTTTAATACAGTTCTAATGTTTGAAAACTTTTTTTTATTCCAGTGGCATTTCATTTAACTCAAATGAGAATTAGATGTCTGTCATTTAGGGAAAGGATTACAAATATATTTAGTCATTCAAACCTACAGATAATTTCAAAATTAGTATCTAATTTAATTGATTTCTGTTAGGTTGAGGCATCCAACCTACTTGGGTGCCTTTGAAAATCCCACTGTGCATTTTCTGCAGCTTTAGATATCTAAATGCCTGTGAAATCTGGCCTTTAGTTTCCTGGCACATATTCATTTAATGGCATGAGGGGATCGATTCCCACACATGCATGGCAAGACATGCAATTTTGGGATTGGGGGTCAGATCCTAATTGTGCCATGCCTATTTGCCAGTGTAGGGGGCTCCCCCAACCTGGCACTCTGGCCCAGCTGATAAAGCCTCCCTACACTTGGCACCCTGAAAATAGCAAGGTGTAACCCCATGCAGGGCTGCAGTACATGGCTGTCAACCTGCTGACATGGTTCTCAACCAAACCCTACTACGCAGCTGACATCAGACTGCATGGCGGGGATGTGCCACACATTCAATTTAAAGCATAATGGAAACCAGCCATAAAAATATTACACATATTTTATGGAATATTTTTGTGTCTGGTTTTGCATTTTTTGCACTGTTAATTGCCTGAATGCGTGACTGGGGTACTATTTAAGGTGTGATTAACAGAATAATTACATCTTATGTGTAACTAATATCTGCCAAGAACCCTAGACACCTAAGACCTAAAATATCTTTGCAGTTTTTAACTTAATTCCCACTGGGAATGTCTGCATTCCAAAATTATGCCGGGCAACAGTGCCCTACAACATGCTCTGCTGCTCTATGTCTCAAACAAAGCAGCTTAGGTTCACTGCACTTCTTAATGTCAATCCCAAAATACCTAGCTCAGTGAATGTATCCATAAAAAGACCATTTACCTATCTAATGAAATTTAGGAGCTCAGATTACTTTCTATGCATTATTGAACTAATTTTTAAACTGTTACTTGGTAAAGATTCCTCGTTTACATGTGGAGTAATTGAATCACAAAGCTTAAACAATCCCGTGCCCAAGCTGATGGCTACATTTGAAAACATTTCCATACCCAGGTGAAATCTATGGCATGTGGACCCAATTCTTGTGTTTATATGTCCTGATCATTAACCACAAGACTATCCTTCCTCTCTGCCAAGACCCTAATATATGAAAATTTGGCTTCCATTACTGCAGTTGAAATGATGTTCTTGTTGGAAAACTTGAACTACAAAAGAGAGTATATATATTTAAACTATTTATTAGGGCTGTGTGACGCTTTGGTCACTGATTTGATTTGGAGGAGATCTGGCCTGCTTCAGCTGTGCCTGCCTGTTCCCAGGCAGGGGGAGCTGTGGGAGAAGCCCCCATTGCTGCCCTGCCTGGTCCTATTCCCCACCCGGCCCCAGCCTAGCCCTGGCACTTTAAAAAAAAAAAAAAAGTCCTGCACTTACCGGCTAC
>NW_017729033.1:79111343-79111780 GCF_001723915.1 Gavialis gangeticus | reverse complement strand
ATCAGGGCCTCTGAGGCCTCATGGCACAGCCCCCTTGTGCAGCACAGGGCAGTGGGGATCACCCCCCGCCCCACCTGGCCCCATGGCGTGGGAGCAGAGCCGCTCAGCAGGGTGCCGTTTGCTGTCTAGGATCTGGGGCTGCTGGGACTGAGTGGTGCCAAGCTCCAGCTGACAGATGGAGTCACCCCAGCTCCCAGATGGCAGCTGTCATATCGCATGGGTGCAGTGTGGCTCGGCAAGGTGCCACGCGCTAAGTGGGGGGTCGATCCCTGCTGCCCCTCACTGCTCTGCGCTGTGCAGGGGGGCTCTGCCATGAGCCCCAAGAGGCCCCGATTACTTCTCCTGCAGCTGGTGAATGCAGGGCTTTTTTTTTTCTTCTTTTTAAGTGCCAGGAGGCTGGGCTGGGTGGGGGATGGGGCTGGGCAGGGCAGCCATGG
>NW_017729033.1:79097182-79111332 GCF_001723915.1 Gavialis gangeticus | reverse complement strand
GCCCTGCCTGGTCCTATTCCCCACCCGGCCCCAGCCTAGCCCTGGCACTTTAAAAAAAAAAAAAAAGTCCTGCACTTACCGGCTACAGCAGTGGTGATCAGGGCCTCATGGTAGAGCCCCCCCACATAGCTTGGGTCAGCGGGGGGCAGCAGAGATAGCCCCTCCCTGCCTGGCACCCGTGCAGCAGGTGCACCATGGCACGGGTACAGTGCAGCTTGGCAGGGTGCTGCACATTGTCTGGGAGGTGGGGCCACTGGGGTTGAACCATGCTGGGCTCTGGCTGACTGCTGGAGCTGCCCCAGCTCCCAGACATCACTCGGAACACTGCCGAGCTTCACTGCACCCATGCCATAGGGCAGCCGCTGCGTGGGTGCCAGGTGGGGGCAGAGATCCCTGCTGCTCCCCACTGCCTTGTGCTGTGTAGGGGGGCTCTGCCATGAGCCCTCAGAGGTCCTGATTGCTGCTGCTGCTGTAGCTGGTGAGTGTGGGGCTTTTTTTTTTTAAGTGCTGGGAGGCTGGAGCCAGGCAAGGCAGCCATGGGGGCATCTCCGGCAGCTCCTCCAGCTGTGCCTGCCTCTGCCCTGGTGAGGGAAGCCACGAGAGAAGTCCCCATGGTTGCTCTGCCTGGCCCCTGCCTCCCAGAACTTTAAAAAAAAAAAGCAAAAAAAAAAGCCCTGCACTCGCTGGCTGCAGCAGCAGCAATTAGGGCCTCTGACGGCTCATGGCAGAGCCCTTCTGTGCAGCGCAGGGCAGTGGGGGACAGCGGGGATTGTCCCCATTGCTTGGCACCCATGAAGCAGCTGTTGCATCGCGTGGGTACAGTGTGGCTCGGCAGGGTGCTGCACACTGTCTGGGAGGCTGGGCTGGGCGGGGATGGGGTCAAGCAGGGCAGCTATAGGGGCTTCTCCTGCAGCTCCCCCTGCTCGAGGAGAGGCAGGCACAGCTGGAGGAGCTGCGGGAGAACCTGCATCCGCCCAGCTGTGCCTGCCTCTCCCCAGTGGATCTGAATCTCCTAATCAGCGCTGAATCTCCAATTCTGTTGTGGCCACATCAAATGGGGACAGTGATTTGAATCACCAGATCAAATCACTGTCCTCTGAGTTGGCTGAATCCAAATCGAATATTTCCCTATTTGCACTGGCCTACTATTTATCCTAGATTTTTTAAAGATAATTCACCCTCCCCAAAACTTAGTTTGGGAAAAATTTGACTCAACAATTTTTTTAAATTTAGGATTTCTTACATGTTATATAGGACCTCAAATATATGTAAATGCATTCATTTCATTTCACATGATGCACATGTAATACAGATAACCCCTGAACATACAGCCTGGAAGCTAAACCTACAAGTTAAAATATTTTATTAAACATACAGTTTATTTTTGCAGTTTGTGAATTGAGGTCACCCTCTATGAGCGACTTCCTCTGGGGCCTGGAGAATTCTGGCTGGCTAAAGCATATCAAAGCCATCATGGATGCGGGCATCTTCATTGCAAAGGTAAAGCATGTAAAGCTAAATAAAAACTGACTGACCAAAATCACTGCTGGAGCAATTTTACAGATGTCAGTGGAGTTACAACAGAAAAGAATTTGGCTCTAATGTTTGATGGTGTAGGTCAAGGCAGAAGAAAGCCCAATTCATCAGTGTGGCAGGAACTGCTATGTGGTTACTTTGCCAGTAAATTAGAATAACATTTTTCCATTTTGCTTTTGTATACTATGGGTCCTGGGCATGCCGCATTCCCCATTTAAAGGCACATAGGATCTGATCCCAACCATTTCGCCTTCTGCAATGCCACACACGCGTGGCAGGACATGCAGTTTTTGGGATCAAGTATTAGATCCAAATCATGCCATTGCAGCTTGCCAGTGCAGGGGGCAGGCCATCTCTGGAGGGGTTGGATCAGGGCAACTGCCTCAGGCCCCGGACTTTGGGGACCCCTGCAGAGCTCGGCGGAGCAGCCACAGTGACTCAGCACCACCAACTTTGCATCCAGCTGCTTGCTACCTCCCCCTCTCCCTGCACCGCTACCACTGCCACTGCTGATGGCAGCAGCAGCTTCTTCAAGTCTGGGGCACATAGGATTGGAGCAGGGATGGGCCCCTGCTTGGGTCAGCTCTGGCAGGGGGAGCCAAAAAATCTCAATAAGTTGTTGTTTTTACTATTGAGAAACTGTATATCTGAATCACATTTGATTTGATCAGTGGTATTTATCATCCATTAATAATCTTTTAATTTCCACATCCTCTTTGCTAACTCTTTTGTGCCAATCACCATTTATTGTCAGTGTTCTCATTTTGAGGCTTGTGTTACAAAAAGATACAACTCATATTTTATCCTAATAACAGATATTTAAATGGATTGCTCATCTGAGAATGTTTTATTTAGCTGAAGTATCTCTTAATTTTGTGTTATTCCCCAACCTATCTTTCTTTTATAGTAAGTAGGAATTACGTTATTTCTTTTACTACTCTTGTTTCTGAAATATAGGCTATATGTAGTTCTTTGCTATGCTGGATGGTTCGAGACACTCATAGTTTTATAGATGTTAGGGGCTGGAAGGGACCTTACAGATCATTGAGTCCAGCCCCCCTGCACTTGGGCAGGAAAGACTGCTGGGGTCAGATACTCCCAGCAAGGTGGGCATCAAGATTGCCAGGGTGAGTGATTGTACCACCTCTGGGGGGAGCCTGTTCCAAACCCATTATTTTGTTTTGCTTTTCGAGATCATGTTAGTATGCAAGTGCTTAGATTTGAAAATAATGGCTGCATCTACATGAGCGAGCACGTGCCTGTTGTGGTATCTCAGTTAGAGGGAATTCCAGTATAAAAAAAAAATGTTGGAAAAAAGTGGCTCAGGGTGTGCTCCTGGAGCATGCCCTGAGGCAACTGGAGGCTGAGTCCTCCAGAGAGATGCTCTAGCATGTGGCCAAAGCTTCTGTATGGCTGCCACATACCCGTGCTGGAGAAAATAGGAGTGGGGTAAGGCTGCAGCAGTGACTTGGGCTTAGGCTTTGTTCTAGGTAAGTAGGGCTGTGAGGGTAGGGGGGAGTGTGTACATGTGTGTGGGTGGGGGAGGACTAGCACAAAGGGCTAGTGTCCCCAGATACCAAGTGGCTGGGCTTCAGAAGCTCCTGAGGGCTAGTAGCCCAGAACTGCTCACCAGGGCAGCTTTTTATACTGTTAGAGCCAGCCTCTAGCTCCCCCTAGCTAAAGATCCAGGAGGAGCTGGTTAGAGTGAGTTTGCCCCAAGTAACACAATTTGCTCCACACCAAAGTGTATGTTCAGGCAAGTGCTGAGGCACAGACCTCCGGCATAAATTTGTACTGCTGCAAGCACATGTACATGGATGTGTGGACATGCCCAACATGCCCATTCTTACATTTACCAATATTCAGAAACTATGTATAGAAAGAAACCTACTCAAATTGCAATTGCACAGAAATCACGAAATCGGGCAATGTCTATGAAACCTGCAAGGGCACATACTTCCTAAAAATAAAATGCTGGCTCCCTAGTGGGAGCCAACAGTCCTTATGGCTGCTGCATCCTGGCCACACAGCATGCCAGGGGAGAAAGGGGGAGGGGGCTGCTGGCATGAAGGGGAGCAGGCAAGGTGGGTGCAGCCCTTGCTCCTCACCACTGATTGGCTAAGAGGGATACCTGTTGTGTGGCTCCACCACTCTCCACGCAGTGGCAAGGGATGGGGCTGTATGATGGACAATCCCCTTAACCAATCAGCAGTGAGAGGTGGGGCTACTTGGGCTCCTCAGCCAATCACAGGCATGGCGGGGGGCTGCCACAATAAGCCCACAAAATGGCGGCTGGCCCCGTGATCTACCTGAAAAATTGACTGCCTGCTTCCTTGATTTGGGTAGACCCCTACCTATGTCCAATTTTTCTTTCTTACCTTGATTGTGTCTTTCTAATATACAGGGGCTGGTTTGTTATTTTATCCTCATATAACCTGCTAGAGATACTACTGTCAGTCAGTAAGTAAAATCTTAGGCCCCTGAAGTCAAGTTCTGCTATAAACAGCAGTGGGGTCATTGCCTTCAGGCCTTGCCATCTTTCTTTTAGCAGGGAGTTTATATAGCATCTATCAGTTTTTTCTTTATTTTTGTTGCCTATGCATCTGACAGCCTCCTGTTTCTCTCCCAATTCAGTGGAAAGATTTGAACTTTAATCTGGAATGCTGTCGTGTTTGGTTACTGGAATTTGGTTACTTGGAATTTATGCTCTGTTTATGATTTGTGTTTAGCAACGAGGATTTTAGCACTTCCAATTCTTTATTGGTTTTTTGCCCACGTTATTCTAATTCAGATAGATTTAACTCTCTTCATAGATAAGCACTGATGATTTATTGCTATTCGTTGTTCCACTTTAAAACAAATCTCAGTGCTTATTTTTCTAGTTACTATCTTTCTTATTTTATTTCTGTTTTATGATTTGAGTAGAGCTTTCTTTAGTCAGCATAAACAGTCAAAGAAAAAAAGGACAGAAATCTTATCAACAAAAATCTCCTTCATTATGAGCGATAACTTCCCTAAATGATTTCAAAATAAATATAACCTCTTCTTTGTACAGATCACTTGCACCATGAATACCTAATATTCTAATAACCTGAACAAGGGTTTTCAGAATTGTTGGGTTGGGCTGGATATGACTTGCAGCTTATTATGGGCTGGATCTATGGGGATTGCTGCAGGCCAGGTGACCCCTGAGTGATGGCAGTAGTGGCAGCAGCATTAATTTCTATGGTTGCTGGAGCTCCCCTCAGATAGAGAAAGGAGTTGGATCTCAGACTCCTGTATCCTGGCCAGATCTGGCCTACCATACCATTCTACCCAGTCCGTGAGGCCCCTCCAAAAAACAATTATTACAAGCCCACGGCTGCTTCTCTGAAAGTCAATGGGAGGCAGGCTTTCAGAGGTCATGTGTCATTGGACTGGGTGGGCTCTGTACCTCCACCCCCATGGGCCTCCTGGCACTCCAGCTAGGAGCTCCGTGTGGAAGCAGTGAACATGATAGCATGTGACTGGATAGCTGGTGAGTGGGGAGAGGAGCTCCTGCCTGCAGGGGCATGGTGGATGTGAGTGTGAGGTTTGTGGGTGGATGTGGGCCCCCTTACCACTGGGGGGGGGTGGGGGCTGTCACAAGGGGCAGCATCAGGTGGTGGACTCTTGAGGCTCATGGCAGGAAGAGCCCCTTAGTAGCACATGGCTCTGGCTGAGTCTTGGGAGCTATATGTGGCAGCACGTAGCCAGCCCAGCCCAGCCTGCTGGCATGCACCTTCAACCCAGACCAGGCTGGCTCCATGCCAGCATGTGGGGCTCCTGGTGCTGGAAGCCCCACATGGAGGCATGGAGCTGGCCCGGCTGGGCTGATGGCGCGTGGCTTCTGCCTGCAATACGAGGAGCCCCACATTCTGGCATGGAGCCAGCCCAGTCTGGGGAGGCCCACACCCATCCACACATACCCCACACCCAGCATCCCCACACCCCCACCAACCCAACACAAACTCTCAAACCCACCCCACAAGCCCCCCACACCCACTCCTACATCCCCGATAAACTCCCCACCCCCACAACACAAAACGTACAGGAGTAAGAGTTTATTTTGAACTATTATGCAATCACCTCTATATACACTATGCAAATGCATGTAAATCAGGACAACAATATTTTTTGAAAACAAGTCAAAATATGTTATAGTAGATGTTTGATTTTTAGTATATGATTTTTTTTCTGGTTCCAAGATGCGATTCCGCCCCCACCCCCCCGCTTCCAAAAGCAGTACTTCCGGGGTCAAGGGGAGGGATTTCCAGTGGCAAAGGTCAGAGGAGCAGGGGGGGCACTTCTGGTCCCAGATAGTGTTCAGGGGGCAGGGCACCTTTTAAGGGGTGGGACTACCCTTGCAGTCCTTGACAGATCACCAAAAGTCATTAAGCAGCCCTCCAGCTAAAATAATTGCCCACCCCTGCTCTAAACACTGAATTTTTGGGTAAAAGAGAGGCACCACCACCTCTTACTCTGGCTGTGCTGTATGGGGTTAGCTGTAGTCTAAGTATATGTTTTGGGTCAGATGGGCAAATGCCTGTTTTTGTGAATCCCAATGTGGCTAAGGTGTGAGCACTGACCAGCTCACCACTACAAGGGCTGAAGTGACTGTGCACATGCACAGCATTACCAGAATTTTTCTCACATATACTCCAGAATATAATACACACCTCTCACATCATAGGTGATTGCTATAACCCAGGGACAAGTGGGTATTAGGGCATCATCACCTACATCTTTTCTTTTTGCGAGTCTTTGGGGTGTCAAACAATTGATTAGGTACAGTCTGAGAACACCTGCAGGAAAAGGAACCCACAGGTGAGGGAGGTGCAGGAACATGCATTTTGTGAACCCCAGCAGGTGTTTGTCCAAGTATTCATTTACTTTCAAGATTTAGGTGGCTCTGGTCATGCCCAGAAACAATGAAATAGGCACCCCAGGTACTTTACTAGTTGAAAATTGAGGCATCTAGTGGCTTGTGGTGCTTCCAAGTATAGGTGGCAGTAGTGTGGGGTTTGAGGATCTAAGTTTTTACTTAGGCATCAAATTCTTTTTGGATCTGGACTTGACTTGCTTAATATTACAAGGAAGTTAGTGGGCAAGGAATTTATTCAGGTCTGCCAAAATGCAGATTAGCATGCTAATGACTAGACTGTCTTGCTTCTAATTTCTACCTATTGCTGTATTTTCATTGTTTTATCTGAGAGTCTTTCTATATTTTTAGGCTGTGGCAGAGGAAGGTGTGAGTGTTCTTGTTCATTGCTCAGATGGCTGGGATAGAACAGCTCAGGTTTGCTCTGTAGCAAGCCTTCTGTTAGACCCCTATTACAGGACACTGAAGGGATTCATGGTAAGCAAGTCTCTTTTATAGAGGATTTTATAAACATGAATAACATTATGCACTATGCTCTTTTTGCTTAAGGAAAATAACCTTTTACTTTTAAAATAAATAACATAGATTTTTTAAATAAAATAACCTTTTACCTTTAAGAAATAAAAAAGGCTAAATTACAACTAGGTGGTCTGGTAGTGTCAGTGGTCTAGATTTTCTAAAATATCTTGTCTTAGTTTATAGAGTAATTTCATCAAAGGTTTAGACCTAGTCAGGTACATGACTATTTATTTATAAGGCAACTAGCTTTTTGTTCAGGAAGCTGTAGTGGGAGCCTTGCCATCACTTTATAGTTTAATTTAATTTTCAAAGACAGGCTGCAGTTTTGTTTATCAAATTTGGGTGCAAAGATAGATTAGCAAGGCTTGTAAAATTTAATAAAAAAGATAGATTAGTCTAAATGACATTTAAAGTACTCAAGTTAACTCTACTAAAGAAGGAAAACTATTTCTTTCTGTACCTCAGATTTTCAGTTTTATTTATTGATATCATTCTTCTGCTTGCTTTAAAAATAATGTTGACTGCCAGAGACTTGTGTGCTTTTCTCATTATAGGTATTAATTGAAAAAGATTGGGTTTCCTTTGGTCATAAATTTAATCACAGGTAAGAGCCCTGCAAGACTGTTTAATATATACTGTTTTTCTAAGATAAAATCAGATCTCTGCTGTAGTCATAACAATTTTACTTTATTGTTTCCCTTTGAAAACAACAGTATACCCAGTGACAATATTCACTGCTTACTGTAGCCACCTGGAAAAGTAAAATACATTTTAACTATTATTTTCCACCAAACTGCCTGAACTCCCATTTGCTATTGCGTGTATAGGCTGTGTGATTACAGATTGCTTTTAGCACTCAAGCATGCATTTTGGAGAGAAAAAATAATATGCTTGGGGGTAAATTTCTATCAATGTCAAAGGACATCTCTAGCAAATCAATGCCATTGCCTTCAGTAGGGCCAGGATTTCACTCATAAAAATGAAGGCCCTAGTTCAGAAAAGCATGCCTAGTTTAGGATAGTACTTAAGGTAAGATACTTGCTGAAGTGCCTTTAACTTGAAGGATCTGTGATCCAAACTGTCTGTAAGAAAATAATCTAAGTAAAACAGAAGAATTAGTTCAGAAACTTAAAGAGAGTATAACATAAAACTATTTAGAAAGGCTATTTTTGTGCCTCTAGCTGTGTTTTTGGCATGAAATTATTTGCTGTTTTCATGTAAAGTGGGCATACATCCCTCGTTTTCAGCTTTTCAGTTTGTCAGTTCCTCAAAAAACATTAAAAAAAAATATAAGGTGCATAATGATCAGCAATTAATATGGTCTCCTTTACGGTATTGCTATATTTTCTTTGAAGAATATAAGTAGAATTAGCAATTTGTACCTCAGAAGAAATTATCCGTATTATTTCCTACTGTCTTGGCCCATATAAACAGAATGAACAAGTAAAGATATTGGGCAGAGTTTAAGATATAACATATCCTCTGCATGATATTGTATTTCACACTTTCATGTTTCTATTAATTAGGGATAACTACTGTGAACAGCATCAGCAATACCTCATTTGATAAATAGGTACAAAAACGACCTGTTCACACAGTGAAGTGTAGCTGTTTCCCATGGTGCCCTCCTCTGGGGGTTCTGCAAAGGGAAGGCTAGGGCCTTGTACATGTTCCTTGGCTCTCTGCAAGCCTCCTGACAGGGTTTCTCTCCATTGCTGCTACAGAGATTCTCTTTTCTGCATCATTCATGATTTGTGCCCTTGTGTTCTATAGAGTTCTAGTCTTGCCTGATTTGAGAACCACGAGGTCTGTGATTCATCCCTCCCATTCATAAAGGGATATTGTCAAGTGTATAAACCTGTTTTTCATGCATCATGTTTTTTGTATCATAATATCTTTTTATTACTTAGGTATGGGAATTTAGATGGTGATCCAAAGGAGATATCCCCAGTTATTGACCAGTTCATTGAGTGTGTTTGGCAGCTAATGGAACAATTCCCCTGTGCCTTTGAATTCAATGAAAGATTCCTGATCCATATACAACATCATATCTATTCCTGCCAGTTTGGTAACTTCCTTTGTAACAGCCAGAAGGAGAGACGAGAGTTGAAGTAAGACTTTCTATTCCTTAAAGACATAGCTATATGTGGGTTTTACATATTTTAATTGTAAAAAGTGACACACATTTAAGCCTTAATACATGCATGCTACTAAGGGCAGCAATTTAGATTTCTTACCTTCCTTTACCTGGCAATATAGTTGAAAAGGAAGTGTTGGGTTTCTGCAATGCTACGTAAGGTAAATGACAGGGACACAAACACGAGTGATCAGTGAGAAATGACACAAACATATTTTGATGAAGTGGCCACAACTTTATTACATTGTAAATAACTTGAAATGAAAAGTGAAAGGGGAAGTTGTTTGTTACAGCTGTGACGGAATCACTGTGGTGAGGATCATCAGCTTGCTTTGTCAGACCCAATCTTTGGATATCACGTGCTTCTGAGTCAGCTGGGTCTGAGCAGCATCCAATTTTGCCTTCAGACATAGTCTCAGGGAACAGAACGTATTCTCTGGCACCTCCCTGGGACACAGACCTCTACTAGCCAGCTGTCCCAGCCTCCTAAGCTATGTTGAACCTCCCAGCCTCTCTAAAACCTAGCTATGCTCTCTCCTCCAAGGTAATCCAGCTTCATTTAACTCTTCAAGAATGTGGGGCAGATAAAGTAAGAAATACAGGCTCTCCGTGCAGCAACTTCTTAACTACACATATGCTTTTTCTTTGTATAAAGGGCTCCTCAGGCGTGTCAGGTACATGTATTCCCTGCTTTTCTATCCCATCTGGTTCATATTGGCAGTAGGGGGAAAAGAATGCTGAAGCCATCATGGGCTGTTGCCATCTCTCCTTTCCCTCAGGCTGTAGACAGCCATTCATCTGTAGCACTACAAAGTGCCACACTACTTTTTGCACTTGAAATATATAGTGCTGTGGAGGAGCATACAGATATTCCAGCCCTCAGACTGCAGAGTTATAGTCACATCAAAGGCTTGCTTCGTAGCCAGGGAATGATAGGGAACTGTTCCTTTGCTGCCCCTGCCCCATGGGATTGGGGCTGTCTCCACAAGGATATCAGCTGGAGGAAGTATTGGCACAAAGGCACCCCTGGCCATTTGTGGGGGTGATGGGTCATGCTGTCTTCACCCCTGCCACCTCTGTGGGTAGCTGGAGATTATGCTTGACCTCCATAGGTGCAGCCCTGTCCCAGGCTGTGGCAACAGCTGTCAAAGATAGCCACCCATAGAAGGAAGAGAGCATGCTGGGAGCTCCCAGCAGGGGAGAGGATTGACTCCTGGCACTGGGTCTGGTCTTGGAGCAGTGGCTGTCAAAGATAGTCCCCTAGCTTGGGGTGGCAGTACCTGTTCCTGCCAGTGCTGCTGCTGCTGTGAGAGCACAGGCAACAACTTGTGCACTGGCGACAGTGGTGGCAGTGCCTTGGGGGCACTGACTCTTGCTGATATTCCCATTGGCAGCAGGGTGCCAGCATGATTCTGGCAGCTCACTGTGGGTGGGTGCCCTGCTGGAGGAGGGAAGCAGGGATAGCAAAGCATTGTAGGATGCTGGGGGTACTAGAGATCTCTGTAAAATTACATCTGACTAAACAGACATTATATATGACAACGTAGCCCTACTGAGAAGTTCTGGTTTCAAACAGGTACTTTTCTATAGCACTTGGGCCATGTTCGTAGCACTACAGACCACTTAGACACCTGCATGCTCACATTTCGCAGCACTACAAGGGCTTTTGTTGTGCTACAAGTGTAATAGTTGTCACAGCTGTCCAAGTCTAGACCTGGTTAGGACCTAGCCTACTCAATCTGAAAGCCCTCACAAATCCTTCCATGCCAAGTTCTACTGAATGAGAGACTCATGTATCTTGACATGACAGATGGCCAGAAGATGCCAGAAACCTGAAGTCACATCAGCAGAATCAACATGCCTGTCATCCCAGTTTACCAACAAGAACCGTAATGCATGGTGATCAGGCAGGTTGACAGCTAGTTTGCAGGAAAAGGTTTGGAGCCCTGCAAGGCTGGAGACTCAGCTGCTTGCACATTGATTCTACCTCCAACAAGAAAATCTAATCCTGCCATGAGGAAGAAAACCATCCAGAGTTGCAGTCTTGCAAATAACAAATTGTGCACTGATACAACACCTGCATTCCTGTTCCAGGTGGGTTGTAGCCCTGGCAGCCCACAACAGTTTCAATTTCAGATGTTATCCACATAAACTAAAAAACCCTCAAAGTTGCAATTACCACTCCAACACCACAGAAGAGAGTCGAATTGAGCCTCTGCTTATTACCAAATGGGAGATGAGGTTTCTGCCAAAAACTAGTCATTCCTTCTGTAAAAGAAAGGCCACCATTACTGATTTTAGTGCCACTGCGCTCTGTGTGGCTGTGTCATCTGGTGCCAGCTTCAGTGGTCAGTACATTTTCATGGGGCTGAAATGTGTTCATGGAGTGAGGATTCATTTAGAAGCCCTGAATAGCAGCTGTATTGGAAAGGCTTAATTACTGAAGGAGAAGCCAGAGGTGGTGTTGGGAGGGGGGCCACATAGAAATATCTGCATATCAGTCCCACGTAGCCCAGCAAGGTCTTGCAGTGAGGGTTACAGGGGCTGGCACATGGGAGGAACCATGAGATCCATTACCATGCAGTCAGTGGCTTCAACACCACAAAATTAATACAGAGGGTTTGTTGCTGCTATTCCATCCAACAAAAGCCATGCTAATGTACCTGAAAATGAAGATTGCATTTTATATGTCTAACCCCCTTTCTCCTACATGTCAACTACTCTGGCTTTATGGTGGTGCAATGGATTTCGTCCTTTACATTGAATGAAGGAAAGTTGTTTTCTGTAAAGCTACTTTTTAATAGGTAGCAAAGAGCACTGGAATATTTTCCCTGATCTCTGTGCCCATCCCCCCCCGCCCCCAGCTGAAGAGCAGTTATACATTCTTCCTTTAAATTATTTCCCAGAATTCAAGAACGAACATACTCACTTTGGGCTCATTTGTGGAAGAATCGAGTGGATTACATGAATCCTCTCTACAGAGCAGACCACGGTCAAACCCAGGGGACTCTCCACCCACAGACAGCCCCATGCAACTTCCTGTATAAGTAAGTGAGTTCCTTTCCTGACTGTCACTGTGAACAAGATGCTGCTAGCAGGATTTATTAGGACAAAATGCCATCACTCATCTTACAGTCTAGGATATTGATTAATTTAATGGTAAGGAAGACAGTGGAAAGGCTTAATTCCAGACAGGGCCTCTACAATGTTTCACAACACCAGATTAGTCCCAAAAGAAGCTTATGTCTAAGGTTGTGCTGTGTTTATATCCCAATTATGTGGTTAATCACTTGTTTCACTGGGCTCTTTCAATTCTATTCTAGTCTCTCTGGTACTGATTTCTGTTTTTTTTTAATGTATGCTTGGTACCCAGAATCAGTCCACGTCAGAGGTGAAGAAAGGGTTTTAGTCTCAGGGTTTAATTTACACACATTCAAATAAATGCTAAATTAATACGCAAGTAAGACAGACTCTCTGTCCACCTTCATTGACATGTTTTAGCTCTGATATTATACAGAGTAGCTTCCCCCTCATGTGAGTAATCACATCGGCTTTGGGACTATTTGTGTCCTTAAGGATTTATAGGATTAAATCTTCCACTTTAATAAATATAGGGGGAGCGTGTGACTGAAATACTATAGCATTGGGAAAAAAATAAACCACTTAGTCTGCAAAATCTCCTAACAGCTCTGCCAGCCACTTGGCTAGACAGCTGAATGCTGAATACAAGCCTGACTGTTACTTAACTTGTCTGCTGAGCTCCTTAGGTATGTAAAGGCAGGCTCTGGCCATGGTTCAAGGAGAACTGGAAAACAAGGGACGAGTACTACTATCTAAGCTCTCCAAATATGCTTATGATTTGAAGCTGATTTCTCATTTGCACATGAATGGGAACAGTTATTTGAACTAAGACACACAACATCAAATTGTGTGAGAGCAGACAGACAGGCAGCCTGACTCTGGAGTAAGAGGAAAGAAACTGAGTCCTAAGGGGTTTGGGTTTTTTTGGTCCTGGTCATTTTTTATTTCTTGTTTTAACTGAATTGCACTGAGGTCTGCAGATTAGTAATACCTGAGTACTGCAGAGATTTCACAATTGGGACTCTCTTGAGGCTCTGCTTCCGGAAAACATTTATTGTGGGCTTGAATTCAGACCTACTCAAGGAAATCACATAAGCATGTTCTTAACTTTAAGCACCCTACAGTATATTCACATGGCACTTAACTAAGCTAAGTCCAATCCTGGAAGCAAGAGAACTGTACTAGTACAGTGCCGTGTCTACAGTAATTACTTAACTGAACTGTAGGCATGTACCCAAGTAGTTTCCTGAATGAAGGTCTGTGGATTGATCTTGAAAGTTTCAGACCTTGTGAGGAGCATGATTGGGCCCCCTGGGGCTTCAGTGAAAGTTGCCATGCTCTGCATCTCTCATGATCAAGTGCTGTGATTTATACAGTGGCAACCTGAGAAGAAATAATAAAAAAGGCCCTGTTATACCTGGGTAATGAATGTGACAGGTCCCTTTAGTCGGTAGGGCACTACATAGAATGCCTCATGAAAACATATAGCTTTAATCATGCTAGCATATGTTTAACGTTTAAGACCAATTTTAGAAGAAGAGTAAGTGGGAACAACTTCATTGATTTTAGCTTCCTTATAAAGCACTTCACAACCTAACCATTCTGGATATACTTTTGACCAACCTGTCAGACCAACCTGATTGCCTTTTATGATCAGGTCACAAAGGCAATGGATGCAGGTGTCGCCGTGGACGTAGTCTTTCTAGACTTCAGCAAGGCCTTTGACACCATCTCCCACCCCATCCTCATTAAAAAACTAGGCGACTGTGGCATTGATGCCTACACAGTCAGATGGATTGCAGATTGGCTGAAGGGTCACACTCAGAGGGTGGTGGTGGATGGGTCATATTCGACCTGGGGGGAAGTGGGCAGTGGAGTCCCCCAGGGCTCGGTCCTTGGGCCTGCGCTGTTCAATTTCTTCATCAGCGATTTGGACGACAGGGTGAAAAGCAACCTGTTTAAATTTGCTGATGATAC
>NW_017729033.1:79071265-79092182 GCF_001723915.1 Gavialis gangeticus | reverse complement strand
CAGAAGGGTTTAGGGGAGACACTGTTTCCCCTAGCGCCCCCTGGCATGACAAGGAACAATGGACACAAATTATTAGAGAGTAGGTTTAGATTAGACATCTGCAAGAACTACTTCACAGTTAGGGTGGCTAGGAGCTGGAGCCAACTTCCAAGGGAAGTGGTGCTGGCTCCTACCCTGGGGTTCTTTAAGAAGAGGCTTGATGACTACCTGGCTGGACTCATTTGAGTCCAGTTTTTCTCCTGCCCAGGCGGGGGGTCGGACTTGAAGATCTACAAGGTCCCTTCCGACCCTACTTCTATGATTCTATGACCCATCCTATTAACACTTTTATTCTAAATGTGATTTTTTCAAAACGCCATAACTTGAAAATGACGTTCCTGGCAAGACAAGTAAAAATAGGGAGGGAAGAGGCTGATCCTTTCCTTGCATGAGATAGGAAAATCTCAGTAAGGCCAGGTCAGTGGGAATTTATGGGAGATAGGTTGAAAATTGGACAATATTGGAAAGATTGCTTTAGCCTTTATTGTGTTGGAGCTACCACTTCCTTAGATACAGAACAAATACATAATTCAACTTAAATTATGCATTCATTGTGACCAAACATATATTCCTGTGGAGAGTAAATACAATCAGCTAAGAGACTTTTAAAAATCTAATTAGAGGTATTTCTGCATTCAGAACAAGTAAAGTCACAGCTGTGTTGGTCTAAGTTAGAGCGCTGGCAACCTTTAAAAAGCTGCAGGCTGGAATAACCGAGCTCTAGTTCCAAGTGGCTTCAGTGGCATGTCAGTGGTGAGGACCTTTGCCTGTAGCACACTTGCATCACCACTACTTCCCCAAGCCCCTCCAAGTGTAGCTTTAACACAGGCTCACCTTCCAGCTGGTAGGGAGCTCCACTGGGGCTGGGCAGCTGGAAGCTGCATCTTCCCCACGGCACCTTCTCCTCTACCTCCCAGCTGCAGCACAGCCCCCCCACTGACTAGAAGCTGCACCTGTGTTGTAGCCAGGGAGTGGGGAGCTAGAGGAAGCAGCAGTATGGATGCAGCGTCTAGCTACCCAGCTGCTTGTTGCCTGGCCCTTGCACAGGCACAGGCAAAGCCCGCTGGCTCTGTGGGCTGGATCCAGTAGCTCCACAAGCTGTCTGCTGCTTAGCCCTGATTTAAGTCAAAAGTATCTGGACCTTTTGTAAAACTGGCACAAAATGAATAATTATTATTATACAATTTTTAGTCCACAGATTTACACTGTTATGAATCTTTTTATTATGTTAGCCATAAGTGATATACAGTACTTGAAAAACTAGAGGGAGAGAGTCTGTACTTAAATGAACATGATAGTGTGTTTGTTGCACATATATGTCTAAGACTGCAAAGGTCTGTGTTTTGCATAAGGCTGTGATTTCCTCACAAGGTTTATGAAGTTGCTGAGCCCCTGCTATTGATTCTCAGGTTCTGGAGTGGGATGTATAATCGCTTTGAGAAAGGAATGCATCCGCGGCAGTCAGTTACAGATTATCTGATGGCAGTGAAAGAAGAAACTCAGCAGTTGGAAGAGGAATTAGAAGTCTTAGAAGAGGTAAGAGACACTTGGTCTCATTATCCCAGGCTTAAATCTAAAAAATAACCAAAAAAACTTTGCTAGATTTGTATAGAGCAGAGGTTTTCAACCTTTTTTGACTCGAGACAGCCCTTGATGGACTCAAGGAACCCCTCAATACATTCAAGGCACCCCATGGAAAATGCCAGCTCTTCGTTTTCACTCTTTGGCATACTTAACAGTGCTAACATTGTGTGGCACCCCACAGCATCCTTGAAAGACTCTCAAAGCACCTCAGGGTGCTGTGGCAGCCTGGTAGAGAATCACTGGTTTAGGGTGTGATAGCATCCCCTGTCTGCTATGCGCTCTTCAATCACAGATGGAGCCTCAGCCCAAGCATCCTTCCTGCTTCCATTGATGTCAAGGAGAATTTTATTTTCCTTTTGATATCTTTGTCTTTTTAGAATGAACATTTGCCTTTGTCCTTGCCCATACCACCACATAGCTTTGATAGGCGTTTCATATACTTCTACAGCATGCAAAGCATAGACACCAATTTTATCTATGCTCTAAATGACCCCACTGAAGTAAGTGGGAGAATTGTCAGATAAATAGGGTTGCAAAGGGCTTATATTAATTTTAATCCAAATTTTTATACAGTGCCCAAGGCACAATACAGCCCAATTCTGCTCATAACTCACATTGTCTCTCTTCTTTCAGAGACTATCAAATCTTAAAAAAGTGCAGGTAAATAATAATAAAGTAAAGAATATGCAACAAGACCGGAACAAAGCACTACGGCTCTCTGCTTCTAACAACAGCATAGCTAATACTCCCCAGGAGTACAGTAACAATCTGAAGTCATTCCCATCCCGGAGCCCCTCTCAAGGGGATGAAGAAGACTCAGCCCTGATTCTGACACAGGACAACCTGAAAAGCTCTGATCCTGATCTCTCAGCCACCAGTGATCAGGAATCAGGTGTGGAGGACTTAAACTGCCGGTCGCCAAGTGGTGGTTGCCTGCCCAGTGAAGACAGTGGCAAGGATCCAGATTCAGATGAAGCTGTGTTTCTCACCGCCTGAAATGACTTTTCATCAGAGGAAGAATTGGGGCCATCTCTGAACTTCTAAAGAAATCCAAAGAAAGGGAGCCATGCAATAGTGTGTGTAAAGGCAGAACAAGCACTTATCACTATTGTCTTATCATAGTTAATCAAGAAAGGTAAATCTCTGCTATTATGAACATTCATTCATTCAAGCCACGTGTGGTTGCATCTTTTAACTTTAAAAGCCATACAGAATTATTCTTTTATTTTTATTTAAAAAATGCTATTTTTTTTAATTTCCATGATTGCTTCTTTTCCAAGACTCTTGGTAAAGCGTGTTCCTATGAAAAAGGCCAGAGAGATATCAATGTTATAAGTACTAGTGAGTTATCCACATTTGTGGTCTGGAGTATTTTTGCCTTCAGGGAGTTTGTGTGCATTTTTTTTAATTATTAACTTTTTTTTCTTTGACGTGTTCACATTAACAATTGTTTTAAACATTTTCCTATGAAAACCTACTGGGGCAAAGTAAAGGTAAATTTGAAACCAAATGAATAAGATCAGCTAAGCAGGGACTGGATCCTATTACAATCAAGGGCACTCGCCCATGAGCACGTGGAGTTACTGAACTAGGAAAGTTCTCAGTTTTTGCACACTGGTGAGCAAAAGTTTCTGCGAGGAAAACGGGAAGAATATAAATATAAATGCACAATCTTTTTCATAAAGCATGATGAATGTCACTAATTCCTTTTCATTTCTATTTTGTTTTCTTTATTTAAATTATACTTCTTTATAAATCCTTGGGAAGCAGGTACAAATGTGTAACCTTACCTACTTTTAAAGAGCAAATGTAAAATTTTTCAAGAGCACCCAAGTCCTACTGACTTAATGAGACCTGAGGTAAAAAAAAAGTATCAAAACTAATTAGATGCCTAACACCCAGTGATTTTTCAATAGGAGTTAGGTACCCAGCCAGCTCAGAAGATTTGGACCTAGATTACTTTTGAAATTAAGGATTTTCAGATACATTTTATACCCAAAGTTTAGGCTTTACAAAGAATTCCTTTCTAAATCCCAGCATGTGATCCCAAATGTGAAAACACATTTTTATCTGCCTATTTCCTTTCCCTTACAGTGGGAAAGGTAATAGGCTTCAGACCAACCTGAAGCATGGGTGCCACAAGCGGGACAGGCAGCCTCTGTGCACAACACATGGCAGACCGGAGGGAGAAGAAAGTGAAGTAGCAGATAAGGCAGGGAGTACAGGAAAAGAAGCAGAGCAGCACATTGGGCATGGGAAGGGGGGAGTGGCAGTTGGGGAGGATGCAGAGTTAATTTGTGGCACACCTGCCAAAAAAGGTTGGCCCCTACCGCCTGACAGTATTTTACAATCCAAAAATTACAGCATGCGATTTTTCATTATGTCCTCGCACTAAATGACACCGACTAGAACTTTGTAAGAAACGGATGAAAACGAGAAATTAATTTTGTTGACAGAAATAGGAACAAAAATGCTAAACACATTGAGTTGTGATTTTTAGAATTACTATGTGCTTTTATATTACACCACATACTGTTGAGCCATTTTACAATATAATTTATTTACATCTCATCTCATCTTCTTGAAGAAACTTTGGATTGAACTACCATTGATCATAACATGGTAGACAAGTTTACTTCAGTTATATTTCTTGTTAATCTGTTAAAGAATTTTTATAGTTAAATTACATATCTGTCCCTAAATTTGGAAGTTTGTTAAGAAATTACTATTAAATGTAGTTTGCTTTTGCTAGATAGAACTTTTTCTTTCCATTCTAAGAAACTGTTTGGGTAAAGGGAACAGATAAACTCCAGCACTGATAATATTCTCATAGGGGAGCTGCCATATTTGGAATACGGATTTGAATCCTAATGGAAGGATTTATTGTAGCGTATATTGGACAACCCAGATCTTCACCTTGAACAAAAGCTTGGGGCTCAACTGAGGTCAATGAAGGGATAACTATTTATACTTAGCTGAGAATTTAGCTCTGTGCATTTTTAAAGGTTATGCTTTTTTAATAAAATAATGTCCCAATTTTAATTGTAATTTTAAAAAGTGTATTTCATATTTTGGACATAGCCTGTAAAAATTATATTAAAGGAGATTTTTGAATGGGTTTTCTTTAAGAAAATAAATATATGCCGTATACAGCTAACAGTGAAAACAGGTCAAATACATTCTGCCTAAATATAAAAGAATGAGTTTGATTGCTGCAATATTGTCAATAAGTTAAAATGTGAATTTGTACATTCTGTTATTATTGTGTGCAATTAGATATGCCTAGAAATAGATGCAAAATGAAAATGCTATCTTCCTGTCACAAACCGTTGTAACAACCTTTAAAATTAAAATATTGGTATTTTAGGCACCAGTCATTACTGAGCAGTTCCCAGTTGCATACCTTTCAGGCCCTGGAATTTTGGTTTGGTCTCTGTTGTTTATGTTGTAACCTATGTATTGTGAATTATACTAGTCTCATACAAAATACTTCAGAAATAAATACTTAAGCTCCACAGGATGTTATTTCCTATTACTGCATTGGAAGCACCTGCTTGCTTAACTTTGTAATATAATTTTAGGATATTCCAAAGACTTATAATTTAGAAGAGGGGTAACCAACCTCTGGCACAGGCAGCCTCAGTATGTGGCATGTAGCAGATGGGGGATGGAGCAGAAAGCAAAGTATAGGGGAGTATAGGGCTGGGAGCAGCAAGCAGAACAGATCAAGTAGGGAAGGGGTGGAAGTGGCACTGGGGCGGGGTAGGGGTATGGGGCTAATATGTGACACTGGATAATTTGTGACTAGACGATCTTCATCTGAGAGTGCTGAAGCAGCTGGCCTAAGTCATTGCAGAACCCCTGGCAAAACTCTTCCACAACTCGTGGTGCTCTGGAAAAGTCCTGGAGGACTGGAAGAGGGCCAGGGTCGTGCCCATCCACTAGAAGGGTAGGAGGGAGGACCTGGGTAACTATAAGTCAGTCAGCCTAACTTCCATCCTAGGGAAAATCCTAGAAAAGTTCACCGCGGAATCTATCTACGATAAGCTTGCAGAAGGTAAGATTCTGAATGACAACCAGCATAGCTTAGTCATGGGCAGGTCTTGCCTTACCAACCTCATCTCCTTCTATGACCAGGTAACTTGCCACCCGGACACAAGAGCAGTTTGACATTGTATACCTTGACTTACAAAAGGCCTTTAATCTAGTATCCCATACTGTCCTTGTGAGAAAATTGTAGGATTGTGGGCTTAACTCCAAGACAGTCAGGTGGGTGAGAAACTGGCTCCAGGATAGGACCCAGAGGGTCATAGTAAACGGATGTGTGTCATTCTGGCAAGAAGTGGGCAGTGGTGTCCCCCACGGGTTGGTGCTTGTTTCAGTACTTTTCAACATCTTTATTAATGATTTGAATGTGGGGGCAAAATGCTCACTGGCCAAGTTCGCAGACGACACAAAGTTATGCAGAAGCGTGGTCATGCTTGAAGATAGGCTACAGACACAGGTGGACCTAGACAGGGTAGTAAGCTGGGCAGATCAATCTGATGAAGTTCAACATCAAGAAATGTAAAGTGCTCCACCTCGGGATGAGCAACCCCCAACACATCTACAGGCTTGGTAGCACCAAACTGACTAGGACCACAAATGAAAAGGACCTGAGGGTAAAAATAGACTACAGTATGAATATGAGCCAGTAGTACAATGCTGTAGCCAGTAGGACAAATAATACTCTAGCATGCATCAATCAATGCATCTCCAGCAAAACCAAGGAGGTGATTCTTCTGCTTTACTCAGCATGGGTGAGACTGCAGCTGGAGTACTGCATCCAGTTCTGGGCACCACACTTTAACAAGGACACGGAAAAACTCATGAGTCCAAAGAAGAGCTACCCATATGATCAGTCTCTTACATGGCAAACCATACAAGGAAAGGCTGAGGGATCTGGGACTCTTCATCCTGAAGAAAAGGCAGCTGAGAGGGGACTTGGAGTAGCTTACTGCTGCACTAGGGGAGTACATCAAGGGCTTAGTGAGCAACTGTTCACCAGGGCACGACCACGAGTAATGCCCACAAACTCCTGGAAGACAGATTCAGGCTCAATATTAGGAAGAACTTCTTCAAAGTCAGGGTGTTCAGACTGTGTAATAAGCTCCCTCCAGAGGTAGTGCAATCACCTACCCTGGAAATCTTTAAGAGGAGACTAGACAGATACCTTGCTGGGGTCACCTGACCGCAGTTGTCTTTTCTGCTTGTGCAGGGGAATGGACCTGATAATCTTCTGAGATGCCTTCTGGCCTTACAATCTATGAAACCCGTCAAAAACTTTGGCCCCCTTATTTGGAACTGGGTGTTTTTACCTTCTCCTTTTATTAGCTTTCTTTCTGCAGGAAAAAAGGCATGAAAAAGAGTCAACTTCTGCAGAAAGTGTTAGACCCTGCTCTAAGTCCTATTTATTCCCTCAGAATGCACCATAATGGGAAATAAGATACAGGGGCATGACAAATTAAATAAAGGGAGAAAAATTCTAAAGTTAATTATTTATGCTGCCCGATCACTACAAGGACCAAATTATAATGCCATTGACTTCAACAGGATCAGGAATTCCCCGAGTTAAGAGAAAAATATCCCCTTTGAAATGGACATTACAGGGTGGCCAAGTTTGTACAAGGATTTTCTACACACACACAAACAGGTGGAAGCTGTATGGGATCACAGAAAATTAGGGTTGGATGGGACCTCAGGAGATCATCTAGTCCAACCCGTTGGTCAAAGCAGGACCATCCCCAACTAGGATCATTCCAGGCATGGGTTTGTTCAACTGAGTCTTAAAAACCTCCAAGAATGGGGCTTCCACCACCTCTCTAGGTAACCTGTTCCAGTGCTTCACCACCCTCCTAGTGAGTTTTTTCTTAACAGCCAACCTAAATTTCCCTTGTTGCAACCTGAGACTGTTGCATCACAACTAAGAACAGTCAAGCTACATCCTCCTTGTAACCACCCTTTAAATAGTTAAAGGCTGATAATCAAATCCCTCCTCAGTCATCTCTTCTTCAGACTAAATAAGCCCAGTTCCCTCAGCCTCTCCTTGTAAGTCATGTGCCCCAACCCCCTAACCATTTTTGTTGCCCTCTACTGGACTCTCTCCAACTTGTCCACATCCTTTCTATAGTGGGGGCCCCAAAACTGGACACAGTACTCCAGATGTGGCCTCACCAGTGCAGAAAAGAGAAGAATAATTACTTCCTTCAATTTGCTGGCAACATTCCTACTAGTGCAGCCCGGTATGCTGTTAAGAGCCTTCTTAGCAACAAGGGCACACTGTTGACTCATATTCAGCTTATTCACCATTATAACCTCCAGGTACTGTTATACAGAGCTGCTGCGTAGTCAGTTGGTCCCAAGCTTGTAGTGGTGCAGGGGATTGTTCTGTCCTAAGTTCAGGACTTTGTACTTCTCCTTACTGAACCTCATGAGACTTCTTTCGGTCCAATCCTCCAATTTGTCTAGGTCACTCTGAATCCTTGCCCTACCCTCCAGAGTATCTACTACCCTCCCCAGCTTGATGTCATCCGCAAACTTGCTGAGGGTGCAATCTATCCTATCCTTCAGATTGTTAACAATGACCTGGCTGCCAACTAGAGTTTGAGACATCGATCACTACCCATTGAGCCCACTAATCCAGCTACCTTTCTATCCACCTTACAATCCATTCATCCAACCCATACTTCCTCAGCTTGCTTGCAAGAATCCTGTGACAGACTGTATCAAAAGTCTTGCTAAAGTCAAACTACAGCATGTCCACTGCTTTCCCCACACCCAGAGCCAGTTAGCTCATCATAGAAGGCAATTAGGTTGGTCAGGCATAACTTGCCGTTAGTGAATCCATGCTGACTGTTCCTGGTCCCCTTTTTCTCCTCTAAGTGCTTAGAAATAAATTCCTTGAGGACCTGCTCCCTGATTTTTCCAGTAGTCGAGGCGAGGCTGACTGGTTTGTAGTTCCCCGAATCCTCCTCCTTCCCTTTCTTAAAGATGGGCAGTATATTTTCCATTTTCCAGTTGTCCAGGATAAATGATCTGGCATTGGTGAACTATGCAACAGTAATACAGAAGCACACAGATAGGGAGAAAAAAAATATGTGTAGGGCCTGAAAGGTGAGGTGAAGCAGTGTGCACAGGGTGGATCAGAGCAGGAAGAAGTATAAGGGTTCAAAGGGAGGAGTGACAGAACTGTGAAAGCCTACATAACATTGCAACAGTTCTCATTAATATTGTAGTAGAACATTATTTTGAATAAAACATTTGTTATTTTAATGCTGTCCAGAGATGCAAGAAGGACAGAGCAACTCAAGGCAGAAAGAAGTGGAAGTCTGCCCCAAACCATTTATTCTGTTATTAGTAGGGGTCTACTCAATTCATGGATTCCACAAATTTCACAGAAACCATGAAATCCAGGATTGTCCATGAAATTGACTTAAAAAAAATAAAAGCAAAATGCTGGCTCCCCAGTGGAAGCCTGCAGTCTTTGCTGCCACTGTGGCCCAGTCCTGCAGCTTACCAGGGGCTGGGGAGAAGGCGCAACCTGCCAGCGTGGCACAAAGGGCAGCAGACAAGATGGCAGCCACCCCCTCCACCCTTTGTGGAAAGACCCCAGTGACAAGGGGCCAATCAGTGCCAAGGGGCAGGGCCACCAGAACACACCAGGGAACTATCTGTAGAATTTGCTCTTTATGCCATGACCAACCTGAAAAAATTGTTTAGTTTCATCATGATTTTTTCATGATGAAAATAGTTCATCCCTAGTTATTAGGATGCAAAGGTTGCTTGGGGGTTAGAAATTGCTTCCCAATTCCATTTTCCTAATTGCTTCCCAATTTCATTCTCCTAATTACCCACCACAATTAGTGAGCAGGACACAAAGGAAGATAAAGGGCTGTCACTTTAAAAAAAACCAAAACAAACAAACCTTTATTCATAGTTCAACATATTACAACGTGCACTATTTGCTCACAGTCATGCATAGATAAGGCTAATAACTGAACGTTAAAAATTTCCTCACCAGGGATCTTATTCAGGTTTACTTCTGCACCCCCAAAGCCTCAGACATATTCCTAGGTCTTTAAGGGAAGGATTAATGAAGCCTTTGGTAAGAATCCCATTGTTTCTGACTGTTTCCACATTTGGCTGAAGTTCAAAGTGTAACGCCAAATTAACATTTAAACAATCATCTCACAGACTGATTATAATCAAATACTATTGCTCACGGTGCTGGTGAATTTTTTTTGGCACCGTGGTCAACCTCTGCTTAAAGTGAAGTAGCAGGTGAAGTACATTAGACCCTAAACAAAAGAAGTTAAAATGGTTTCTTGTTTCAGGACAGTCACTTTCAGTTTAAAAAAAAAATACTGCTAACCAGAATCGTGAGAGACATTCCCCAAACAATCTACTTACCTCACTGCCTGATACCGGAGAAAAACCTTGTGTATGTTACTATTATTATTATTATTGACTCTAGCACTGCATTCTAAGTCAGCCCACGACAAAGTGATTTTACATTAAAAAAAAAAGAAAATAAAAACAACCTTTACTATTGAGATCAGAAATAAAGGCTCTAGAACATGTTATCATTAAACTGCCATAAAACATATTAAATTAGTGCCTGCAGTACAGAAATGAGAAACTAAATGAGACTAAAATTAACATGATAACAAATTAGCTTTGCAGTTCTGTTACTGCAGGTTACTAAAGCTGATGTTATACCAAGTGGAAAATTGTGTTAACGCCTCAGAATGTACTTTGGCAAAGTCTGCAATGCCACACAGCAAACTTCTGGGGGTTTGCCATAGTATTCCTTGGTTTCCTAGAGTTTCCACTACATAGCTTAATAACTTTTGGAACATGCAATATTACAGAAAGTACTTTCTACAAGTCTAAGAGCAGCCTTTATGCTCTAGTACACAGTATGCATTCATTCCAAAGCAGAGTAGGAGTGAAGTTATACTTGATGATCCTGAAATACAAGACACATGTAATCAGGGGAAAATATGAGTTACTAGTGTTGCTGCAAGCCAAATCTACCTGCCTTCATCATTCAGATGATAGAGAACACCAGTGGTCAAGTGGATGTTTTGAGTTAAAGTGTATATTTAACAGATGACATTTTAACTTGTTTGGAGACCATTTGGGGGACTCGGGAGAAGCTACACATCTTGTCACTGTGAGGGGAAAAAAGAACTTAGCAATGTAAAAGGGAAAGGGAAGAGCAAAGGTTGGTACACTCTGGACATACTTTGCTAGTGCCAATGCTTGCCCCATAGCAGAATCCTCTCCAGCTGAGCATGGGACCACCAAAGCTAGGCAAGAGCAAAATGCAAGGCTTATGTGCACATGTTAGCAGTTTAGAGGCTGACCTGATGGGAGAGAAGTCTTCGCTTCCATACAGTGTCTTTGGGCACAAAACGTGTCTGAAGGTAGGCACCTAAGCCAGGTTTTCTTGTTTACAAGACCAAGACAAGACCATGGACTACTGGTTAAAGCACTCTCTGGATATGGAGGGCCAGGTTAACCATTCCTGCTCCACCCGGTTCACACAGGATGGATATTTGCATACAAAATGTTCACTGGGCCCGAGAAAGACTTATCTGCTTCAGATCTGGAAACAGGTTCAAGCCTCTGCCCATTAAACATTTATACACAGTGCAAGAGTACAAATGGAAAATAAGAAGGCACCAATTCCAAAGTCTGGTGATCAGGGCACTAATCTGGGAAAGATGGGTTTGGATCCCTGCTCCAAATCATAGCACAGTAGGGTTTTGAAACAAGGCGTCCTACATCTTGGTGAAGGATAAGTGCAAAAGAACAGCAGTGGCAAGAGTCTTTAGTACAGGATGCTTCCATATTAGGTGCCCTTGGAGCACATTTACAGGATGACACCCCATAAACAGGGCAAGCCAGTGGGAACACCTCCTGTGAGAATTCTGCTTTAGTGCTTCTTGGGTTTTGGCTGGAGCTACAACTCTGACCTGCTTCGTAGCTGTGGCGCAGACCAGCACTTGTGTTAGACAACTCCTGACACGTACCTTTTTGAATCATATTCCTACAGTCTGTGTGTTCATTTCAAGGCCAAGTTTACTGGGAAGCTTGATAAGGAAACCCCCCCATGAAACTGTACTTTGGGTTTTACTTTTCCTCTCACAGAACTATACTGGGCCCTTGGTTGTAAGTCTGCTATCCATGCACATTAACAAGTATTTTATCCTCTCGCCTAAGTAGTTCCTTGAAAGAGAGATTTAGTGATTAAAGGACTAAACTAAGTCACCAGCTCTGGTATCTTCAATGATCTCTTCCTTAAATGTCTGATGTACATAGCTTCTAATGCTTCACATCCACTTTACAAAATGAGAGACACTGAAGTCCAAGGATCAGTATTTGCAAACCCTAAAATACAGCAATGTAATATTGCACATCACAGGACTATACGGTAATAGCTAGCAGTGGCAAGCAGACTGCCTTCCCCCCAAATCCAGTGGCCTGTCTCTGGCCAACTGTATAAAGCTCCATGGCCCACAGCCTACTAGCAGCCAGGCAGGCTGCAGAAATACGCTAACTCAGGAGTGGAAGTACATTGGCAGCAGGTGTGTGTCTGCATCAGGACTAATTACTCTACCTCAGTGCAACACTGCCTGACAACACAGGAAGTGACACGAACAGAACAGCTGACTTCCCCAACTTTCTGCCAGTGTATCCAGCCTTACAGCTTGCTGGCTAAAAAAACCACAAGAGAGATTCACTGCTAACTAGACCAGCAAGCCAAACACATGCATAAACTATACCGCCAGGTGCTTAAGTAAGGCAGAACATTTCTCTACTCAGAATTTGAGCAGAAGACACGTTATTAGTCCTACATTTGAAAACAAATGCCTACAGTAAGGACCTCAGTTTTAGGTCAAACTCAAAAACACCACCTGACACTGGTGAGTACTGAAGTCCCTAGTGACTCAAAAGGTTAGAGCTACCCACTGGTGGGAAACCTTTGATGAAAAGCTAATCTCCCTTCTGAAGAAGTCCAGAATATCCACCCTGCCTCTCCAAAAAGAAGAAAAAAAGAATCAAAATTCCAGAAAAAAATATATACAACAACAATAAAATTGAAAGCTGTAGATATTGAGCTATCTGTCCCAAAATGAGGATGCAGTGCTTGTCGCATTTCAACTTCAGGGCTTAGTTCACTGAGAAAGTAGATGAGATAAAAACAAACAAACAAACACCGCCCCCCCACCAAAAACCTCCCAAAACACTCAATTTGGAATCAAGAGCTGCTTTTTCTCCTGTAGAGTTCTACTAGTCCCTCATTTGTAATTCTGCTATCTATGCATATTAACATATCCCTTCCTAAAAAAGAAAATTTAATTAATAAAACTGGGTCTGAGGTAAAGGAAAGGATTAGCAATCACTATTTTGGAGCTCTACTATTGGCCTTGACACAATGCACTGGGAAAACCATTTCTTTGCATATTGAAAAAGAAGGGATAGAGGACACTTCACAGGGGATTTGACAATTAAGTTCATGAGGTCACTAATCACAAGCTATAACCAAAACTAAAAAAATTACAAAAACTAGGTAAAAAGGAGCTGCTTTTTTTTGCACAAATATTGTTTTACTTGAAACAAAAGACAATGTTCAAGTGTAGGATCAGTACTTCAATACAATGTTGGGTGCCACATTACTCCAGAAATGAAGATTCCATTAGTCCATCTAATGTGGATAGTAAATCTACAGAGAATATTTATTCTATTTTGATTCCAATATAATTTGTCCCAAAGCATTCTTTGCTTAAACTCAATATTCTTATTCAGTCAGTGCAGGCAATATTTAGTTTGGTATAACTATTTTAAATAAATTGCTGTTGAACATTTTTGGCTTCAAGGACAGACAATGTGCTACTTCACTGACAAATCTTGAAGAGTTATTAAAGACTTTCCCATCTTATTTCCCAAATCCCAACAACTCCAAAAGTCTCCCTCAAACAAGCCAAACTAATGTTTCAAGTTCAAAATACAAAAAATATGAATTATGTTTTATAAAATGTAAAAAGCTAGTCAAAAGTACATGTTTAGGTATTTAAATCACTGAAGAATGGGATATAGCAGCAGGAACTCAAATATAATAGAGATTATTAACAATAAATACAAGAAATATTAGTGCAAAGGTTGCAATAGAAGAATTTCTTGAATAAAATGGGAATATAAACAGACGTTCTATTTTTACAAAAACAGTCCTAGCTCTGTATACAATCTGTTCTATAAATGCAACTATTTTGATGAAATGTTTATTTGCACATAATTGGTATTAGAAAGTGTGCTTTATTGAGTTGGTTCACTCTTCTTCTCTTGGCAGGCCTAATTTACAGGAAAGTCTGAAAAAACAAGATTTCAAGCATTAGATATTTCTTAGTATGCCCAAAACTACTTTACAGAAACAACTGGCTCAGAATACCCAATGCAGAAGATGCTACATCCACACAGTTTGCAAATGCTATTTCCTTTCATTGTAAAGATGCAGCATAAAAACTGAAAATTAGTTGTTTCTATACATCAGGGTATTACTAAAAAATATTAATAGCTTTCATAAAGCATGCTATAGTAAGCAAAGAGTAAATATGTTGCATACTATAATGAAAAGTGTGGGAGCTTGTCTTAATGCATAAATTTACCTATAGTGGAGCAAGAAATTGGCTGTGCATTGCTATTGCCTGTTGAAGTTTCTCTTCTTTGGCTCTTCTACAGTGGAAAAGCTGAAAACAAGACACAAAGGAGAGAGTAGTTAGCTTTGAAAAGAACTTATTGTCTGCCACATCCTAATCTTGTGTTCTACATAACTAAATACTCTTTAAAGAAAACCTTGGGTATTTTGATGGGCTTGAAAGGGATTGAAATGAAGTCCCTTTCAATTCAAGTAAGCCAGTCAGCTCCTCATAACTGTAAAAAACGCTCCTGCAGTAAAAGGCATTATTAACATATTACTAATTGTCATTACTATTCCCTTCCTTTTCTGTATCCCTCTGACAAGGTATTTAAAAGAATTCAGATTTTCTGGAATCCGACATGGCTGTGCCATCAGCGCTTCAGCTGTATCCTCAAACTTGAAACCTCTGGGCTGTCAACCATGAGTCTTGGTGCCCGTGCACAGCTGCTACTAGTGTGCATTTGGCAAACCAGGGGCAAGAACAGCATACATTCTTTACTCTTCATTATTCTCTAGATAGATAAAACAGACTAAGGGTGTCTAATTGATTTGGCCTTGGGCAGGCACAACATGCAACACAGGTCACACACTAACTGGAGCGGGTGCTGGATCTGGCGTACATAAGAGAGGGAGTGGTTTGAGCCCAGGGTAGCAGGGAGGAAGGATACCCTGGACTGGCCTTATGTGGATCTTGTGTGAAGAAAGGACATGCTCAGGGGTCAGCTCAAGATTCAGGACGAGTACCAGGGGCCAGATGTCCACAGGCCATTATTTGACACCCCTGAAATAGAATAAAGGGATTCGGAAAAAAATCTTCCATTTTATTTCATTTTAATTTAATTGTCCTATTTCTTCCTCCCTTTCTTATATTTGCCCAGCTGTTTTTTTTTCTTTATTATGCAAGGAAGAAGGGACAATATTTTTTTGGGAAAAATGGCTCTCGCTGAAGAAAAGGATGGAAGGGAATATGGAATTCATTATGCAATCCTAGAATGTATCAATTGAGATATTTCTAGTAGAGGCATGAAAGTGTTAACCCCCTTACACGAGGGCATGGTAAAGCCTTGTCTGAAGTACAATGTACAATTCCTGTCACCCACATTCAAGAAAGATGAATTCGAACAAGTGCAGAAAAAGGCTACTAAAATAAGGAGAACAGAGAGTTTATCCTCTGAGAAAATTCTAAAATAGCTTTGCTTGTTTCTTATAGTAAAACAAAGGCAGAGAAAGGATACAACAGCTTTTTGTAATATAGTGGGAAGTAAGCACCACGAGGTAATGACCCATTAAAGCTAGAAGCACAAATGTTGACACACGAACAAATGGGAATATAGAATATGAATACGTTTAGGCTAAAAATTAGGTTTCTAATTACTGCAGGAATGAGGTTCTGAAACAATCTTTTGTTAGGAGCAGTGGGGGCAAAGAGCCTAACTGTTTCTAAAATGCAGCTTGATAAACTAATAAAAAATTATATAGTATAGCTGTCTGCAATAGCAGAGACTCTTACTCAGTTGTCTCTTCCTGAAGAGGTGTGCATTTTAACAGGTCTGCTATTTAAAATTACTGTGGAGTGCTTGAAACCACTATTGTGAACAAAACTTTTACCCTGCAGGAGGTTGCAGAATCTAGCATTCTGAACTAATGGACAGCTCCTAAACCAAGTTTTGAAGGAATCTTGTTTTATAGCACATTGCACATGCAATTCATTAATGTTTTAGAGTAAGAATACATACTGTTCTCTTTTCCATGAAAATGCTTAAAAAGTCATCTATTTCTGTTTTGCCTTCCAAAAAGTCTTCTGCAATAGTGTCAGACTCCTCTTCTGCTTCATGAGCTGCTACTTTCAGTCTGGCTTGCAAAGCACTTGGACTACAACTCTGAGAAAGAAAATAGCTTTCCCATTAATGTTAAGTGTTCACTGAAAACTATGTTTCTATCACACCAAGTAAAAAGAATGTACAAACACAGATTAATACATGTAGTATCAAGATTGCCAAGCAATGTTGAAAGCTTGCTACCTACAAGAATCAGTGAGTTTAAGTTAACTGGAAATTAAAGGGGAATTCTGCAGGACTGAAAGGAGTTGCTTTGTAGAGTTGCAACTCAGGTCTTGATTCTGTGGCTGGATTTGAGCGCACCTCCCCATGCAACTGCACAAAGCCTAATGACTTCAATGACACTGCTTAAGTACGAGTAAGTCATAGGCTCCAATTTATTCTAACAAAAGGAAAGTTATCTCCATTTAAGAAGAGGTGAGCATTTAAATCAATCTGTAATTGTAACCGAGATTCATTATTTAGATTTTAAAGAAAGGCATTCAAGCAATTCTCCAACTTGCAGAACCCCAGCTTAGGCACAGTGGAAAGGGGGAGTGGTGATCTGTGTACAGAAGCAACTGTCTGCTCTTCCGCCACTACAGCCTTCGCTTAAGTTAGAGCTGCAGGGAAGTGACTAATTTATATTGTTTGAAACAACAGGCTTACTACCTCCTTGATTTGTTACCACTTCCTTCTTTTCTTGGAAGTGGAGTGTTTCTCAAAGCGTCTACTTTCTCTAGCCATGTGAGAGTCAATTTACCTTGGCCATGCAAACAATAGAATAGCAAATTCTGATCTTCTATTTCAAAGAGAGGACATTTGACTTACATACTCTTAAATTTCACTGACATTAAGTACAAAGACAGCTGAATTTTATGGTCTAGTATAGCATGAAATAGAAGAGATTAGGGGACATATTTTGGGCATTCTGAAGTTAAAAGATATTGTATCTTGACTGTTGTGATTATACAGTAAGTATATAATCAAACTTAAAAAAAAGGAAAAACCATACTCTCATCTTGCACAACACTGAGAAGTCTGTATGATAGTGTTGCTCTTAAATGCATGATTTTGGAAGTGTACTTGGAAATAACTTTTATAAAGTAACTTTAACGGTGAATTTCTGTCTTTACTTAAGAATGTGCAAGACTTGACAACTCTTGTACTGATGAAATAATTAAAGTAGGCTGGCAAAGCATGGGTTTTAAAGGCTGGATTAATGGTTTGACCATTTTTAATCAGCTAATTCTATAAAAGTGAAAGATTTAGTTATAGTCTTATCTAGCTGTAACGGTGTATGAGACTGGTTCAGTTTTTGTCCTGTGACTCTCTCCAATGACTGCCAGAAAGTTCAAACTGTCAGAAATGGTTCCCAATGAATCCCATCCAATACCTTCCAGGCTTATTCCTACTGTATTACTACATGTGAAATAGGAGTACAGTTGTAGTACGGTCTTCTTTGGCCAAACAGATTTTACACTGAAGTGCTAAATAGCACAGAAATCTTACGTGGCTTCAATTTACTTCCAAACAAATAGAAATTCATACACAAGTGGAACTTAGCCAGAAGAATATTCTTCATGGACAAAAGTATAATAAAAACTAGTTTTGGTGAAGTTATTAAAAATATCTAAATATCAAATTTAAAAGATTATATACCTCACTAAGCTCATGTTGCCTTTGCATCTTCTTCTCAAACGTGGCTTTCAGCTGTGTAAGCTGTTCATACTAGGGGAAAAAGATATTTTTTTAAAAAATCAAGAGGAGTACAGCTCTTTTTCCAGAAAGAGAGAGAGATTATTTTATTTCACTCACTTTATCCAGCACTGTTTGCCTTTTTGCTTCCAAGCTGGGCTCCAATAATAAGTTTTTCTCTGTAAAACAAGTCTGTCATTTACTTAAAACAGACATACATACACACATACAGTTCTCATAAAACACAACCATATTTACAGAAGTGGTCCAAGCCTTACTTGCTAGTTCTTCAATGCTTTTCACCAGCTCATCCTTATCACTGAGGACTTGCTTCAGCTGGGGTAGATTCACAAACTGTTCCAGTAATATATCCTCTTGTTCATTCATATCTGTCAACTGTGATATACTGCATTCAAAAATAAGAAAAATATGGTTATACAGGAGGCTAAGCATTCTATAAAACAGACAATACCTACCACCATATATCAAAGATAAAATCTAGCTTTATTCTGGATTTCTCTCTCAACAACAAAGAAGTCACACTGTTCATTTTCTGTTTCTTTTCTGCATTGCAGCTTTACCATTTGCACTGGAAGGGCTCTAAAAGGCCAGTGGATCTGAATGTCTTTCAGTCTTTACTAGCTTAAAGTTCTTGGGTGTGTCATTTAGTTTAGATGCAACACAATTTGAGAAATGAAGCTATTATGATGCTGAAAAATTCTGATTCCTTAGCTGAGGAAATGAAGTTAGTAAGTCAAAGATCAATCTGGTTGTCTTGAAAAGCTCTCACACATTGGTAATATTGTTTCTTTGAAACAAAACTGATTATATAAAACATCCTGCAAATCTCATGATTAAACTCCATGTTCAGTGTGCACAGCTTCTGACAAGTCCTTAAATAAAAGGATTCTTTGCATCCAGAGAAACACAGAAATTTATGTTCCTCCTGCTAAGTTTGGGAAAGAACAAGGAAAGAAATACTTGTTTTCTACAAAAAAAAAAGCTTCTGATCAATCAAATATAGCAATAGGGGGTAAAATCAGAACAAAAAGGTGAAATAGGTTTCAGTCACAAAGTTATTTCAACTAAGGAGTTTAGTTTTTCCAAATACAGGTAACTGGCCTGAGAAGCAGTCTCAAAGATCAGACTATTTGGCCCTTCAGTATTTAAATATCTATGTAGTATGCATTAAATGCTTGCTGTAAAACACTTTTTGTTTTAACAAATATGAAACTTCACAAACATAATAATCTGTATACATCTTGAACCGCACCAAGCAGCCTTAACACAAAATATGCATCAGCTTTCTCTTTTTTCCTTGAACAGTTACACTCCTGGGGTGGGTAATGAAGTGCTCAGTGACGCAGAGGATATAGCAAAATGCTGTCTGAATAATGGAAAACAGAAATTTGAATTTACCTACAGTTTCCAGTATGTTTCTCTACTGAAAAGAATCTGAGCAAGAAAAATTGAGCTCTGGAAAGATTATAGTATAGCCAGCAGAAACCATGCAAATCACAGCAAATGAGTACTTTTCTCCTTATGAAACTTGTTAGATGGCATCATAGAAATGACAAAATACTTTGATTCAAGCTATGGTTGCCATGCGATTTTTCCCTTCTCTCTCCCCAAGACTGTACCTTAGTTCTGAGAGCTCTGGAAATGCATCAGGGACATCAGGCATCTTGTAACTGAACCCATTCTGGCCAACCTGAACAGAAATTTAGAAATATTACTAACTCTTTGACAACAAATATTTACCTACTAGTCTGTCAAGTCTCACTTTGGCAAAAGAAAAAAAAATGCAGACTCCTGTGACAATTCAGCCACCATAACAAAACTGTGTGGGATGCTTGGAGTGGCATAGGACTTGGAGGAATCAAACAAGGAAGAAGTTACTTTTCTCTGAAGTCCACTGTGTCAACCTCAGTACCCAACTCCAGGGAAGAGACAGGGTCAATACCTCAGAAAAGTAAAAATCAGGGAATACAGCATGCTGGCTGTGCCTTCTGAAAGCAGCCTTTGCGGATGCTGCTTTCATTTCAAACTTAATGATATGAAAAAGGGTGACTATCAATTCATTTATTTAATCTTACTTCAGTTGAACTTTCTACAGCTGTGTCTGCCCATTAATCTTTATAGAAGGTAGAGCTTCTTTACTTCAGGAGGAATAGTTTTTCATCATGATGTGGGTTTAAGACTAGAACACTGAAGATGTTTTTCAAGCTCTTTGGAGTAGGCATATGAAGCACCCTTCAGAGCATGCAAAAATTATTTTCATTTTTGTGAGGCCATCAAGAGAAGCTTCTTGACCCAAATGAAGAAAGCAAAAAAAATAGCCAAAAACACCCTAAACATGCAATGGAGAGAAGACTTCATTACTGCCTTCACCTGAAAAACCCAGTATGAAACTATGTACAGTTTTGCTTTAAAACTGACGAAACAGCCACTAAACAGTTCAGAGGCTATTCCTACATGGCTCAAAAGGAACACATGAAGGTATTAACACACAGCTAGAGAAAGCAGAGAGTCTCTGCTTTGGCTTTAGTTTGATTTAAGAAGCTCTTGCCACAGCCAGAATGACTGCCTTCTGTTGTTGCTGCCAGCAAAGCAAATGAGTGAAGTCACCCATCCTGCCCCTTTGAATTCTATGTGAAATTCCGATTTAGCCACCTTATCCAAAATTTAGACTAGCTCTGAAAGCTGCAGCAGAAAACAGCTTGAATAACAAACCTCACCACATGCACAAACCTGCAGTAATCCTTCTGTTGTTGGAACAGGTAAAGGCAGATCAGCAATCAAGCCATACGAGGGAGCAGCAGATTTATCTGTAGTGTAACTTGAAGGAACTGATTCAGCAACTGGCACAGAAGCTATAGATCTATTTGTATCTTGTGGTGGGTATGGAGGAAGAAATGGAAAACCCTGAGGAGCATAAGGAGGCATTCCAGCTGGTTTACTGTAAAGGCTAAAAAAAACTGCCATAAGCAACTAAAATGCTTGTTGTTCACTTACAATATTTACAATTTACAAAAAG
>NW_017729033.1:79069226-79071254 GCF_001723915.1 Gavialis gangeticus | reverse complement strand
TAAACATGCAATGGAGAGAAGACTTCATTACTGCCTTCACCTGAAAAACCCAGTATGAAACTATGTACAGTTTTGCTTTAAAACTGACGAAACAGCCACTAAACAGTTCAGAGGCTATTCCTACATGGCTCAAAAGGAACACATGAAGGTATTAACACACAGCTAGAGAAAGCAGAGAGTCTCTGCTTTGGCTTTAGTTTGATTTAAGAAGCTCTTGCCACAGCCAGAATGACTGCCTTCTGTTGTTGCTGCCAGCAAAGCAAATGAGTGAAGTCACCCATCCTGCCCCTTTGAATTCTATGTGAAATTCCGATTTAGCCACCTTATCCAAAATTTAGACTAGCTCTGAAAGCTGCAGCAGAAAACAGCTTGAATAACAAACCTCACCACATGCACAAACCTGCAGTAATCCTTCTGTTGTTGGAACAGGTAAAGGCAGATCAGCAATCAAGCCATACGAGGGAGCAGCAGATTTATCTGTAGTGTAACTTGAAGGAACTGATTCAGCAACTGGCACAGAAGCTATAGATCTATTTGTATCTTGTGGTGGGTATGGAGGAAGAAATGGAAAACCCTGAGGAGCATAAGGAGGCATTCCAGCTGGTTTACTGTAAAGGCTAAAAAAAACTGCCATAAGCAACTAAAATGCTTGTTGTTCACTTACAATATTTACAATTTACAAAAAGCCTGAGGTTCCTAGAGTACATATAAGATACATTTTTTTGGCTTTTAAAGTAGTTCACAAATATTAGTTGTGAAATAAGGACACACAAATGATAAATTTTCGTACTTTACTTTACATTGTACTGATAGTCATACAATGGCATGGATTATTAGGAAATATCTATCTACATACTGATAAACAGCTGAAATGTTTTGCATGCGTTTGTGACAGAGCTAACTGAAGTGTAAATTCAGGTCTCATACTTTTCTCAAAATGTGAGAATATCTGTTTAAGCTCTGTTTCCAAATTAGGTCCTTAAAATAGACCTGTGCTGTCCATGAAGGTTTGCTTATGCTGCAAAAAAACCCCGTAAGGGCATTGGAAAGAAGTGTAAAATTACTCCTGAAATGTCAATTTTTTAAAGCATAACTGCGGTATGTTCAACTACATCCAGCCCTAAAACCACTTGCCTGCAACAAGCAATTTCTGTAGCACAAACAACGCTGTAGTATCTTTACATACTTAATCCAATTATCCCTTAGATGCACAATCTTGTTAGAAGCGAGCTGCCTTCTAGCCTGGGAGATTAAAGTCTTGAGGTCATCAACAGGGCATCAAGCAAGACATGTGATGCTCACGTGGATCATGACCTGAAGCTAACTCAAGACTTTTATTTGTTAGATGTACACATCAATCAGTCCTCAAAAGCACAAAAGCACTGACGTTAAACTACCATGCTAATACAGTAAGGGTAAAGTAAACAGGTCCTAACCTGAGCAGTTTCAAATTTGTCCTAAATTATCAGATATGTGCACATTTAAATTTGCTTAATTTACATTTGTTTGCCTATATATCTGCAACATGTTTTGTTCCTTTACATCTCATTTCATCTTTGGACTTTTCAGTTTCTTAAAAACAGGTACCTGAGAATCACTCATCCAGGTTTTCTATAAATTTGAAAAGAGGGTAATCTGACCTCTTAACTTTTCTAGGAATTCTTGTTACTTCTATGAATACTTACTATGGAAATGATGTTGGGCTAGGAGCCAAAACTGGAGGATTCTTCCAAAACTCATCCAACAAACTTTGAATAATTTTTCCAAGGTCAGAGTGCATTGTGAACTGGTAGAAAAACAAATGATATTTAGCACTCCTAAAGTACTGAAGGACCTTAATACAATAATTATTTTCTTTTTAATTCAACATCATAAAAATATGCCAAAACGTGGAACTGTAACTCATGTATATATTCCTGAACGTAAGAGGAATGATAACATACAACTAGAAATCTGTGTATACCTTTACCTGCAGATGGCCCTCTTCTAACAAGGATGGAAAGATGACTACATAACCTAATCTTACAG
>NW_017729033.1:79062612-79069215 GCF_001723915.1 Gavialis gangeticus | reverse complement strand
GGGTATAGGTTATAGCTGTGTTTGTCTAAGGGCACAGGCAGACAAAGAACCTGCTCTGCCTAATCCTAATGTTTAATGTTATCTCATAATTCTTTCAAATTATTTGTAAGTTAAATTATTCACAAGAACTGTTGTGAATTAGAAAACTGGATATATTATTTGAAAGTAACAAGAAGTGACAGAGTTTCCTAGGAAAAAATTACCATTAAATGAATTGTGCGTGTGTCTGTGTTTGGAGGGGGAGAGGGGGACATGGAAGGGCAGTCACTAGAATGCATAGCTGTGATGACAGTGAAAACAAATGAAACATGTAAATGGGGAATGTTTAGTAGAGCTAGCATCTTTAAGGTCTGCATTGTGATGTAGCCATCAATAAAAAGTTATTTAATTTTAGATTACAGCAATATCACAATAATGTAGGAAAATGCATTAACTCCAATTTATTAAATGCTACCCATTTTTAAGCACATGAGAAAAAAATATTTGAATTGCTTCATCTTGTACTAGTGTTACTGGGACATTTTAGTGAATTATACAATAATATTGTCACTGCATGTGCTGCTCAATTTGTGATGAGTACTGCAAGAATCAGAGTACTGCATGCATAAAGTTTATCAGGTAATATTAGGATTATATGAAGTTATACATTATACCTACATTGCTTATTAATGGACATGAAACATATACTCCTTGTTTGTCCATTAAGTGATGTCTTATTGGTGGGAAAACACTGATCACTGGTTTTTCCTGAGGAAACTGAGGCGGAAGCAAGCTGCAAAACAAAAATACTTCATCACTGCTGCCATTTCTTATGGTCTATGGTAAGCTTATCTTAATAGAAACATGTTACCTTGCAGAGAAATGTCATAATTAAGCACACTACCTTGCATATATGCGCATGATTGTTCTCAAGAAGTAATGAGGCATATAAAAAGATCAGTTATTGCACTTGTGAAAACTGAAAATCAGTTATTGCACTTGTGAAAACTGAAGTTCTTTCAGGGCAGGTTATTATAAGGATCGGGAAAAAAGCTGGTGATTTCTCTTCATAAAGAGAATGTTAATATTCTCTCTCATGGAAGAGAGTAGTTGGTCTTAAAAAAAGAAAAAGCAGGTTGGAATAGCAATTAAGTGACTGTGCCTATCAATGCAGCTGGGAAGGCTGAAATACTTCTAAGATGTTTTACAATATACAAACTTAAAGGAAGAGGATGATGTCTTGGGAACAGCAGGAAAAATAAAAACAAAAACCAACCAACCAAAAACAGCCCAATATGACCAGGTGAACTATCAAATGCCTGGGCCTAAAAAAATTAAATCAGTAAATACTTGTGACCAGAATGCACTAGGGTCTGCAAAAAAACCCCAACAACAACAAAACAAAGGATCAGAAGAAAAATTCAGAGAAACATGGTATTAAATTCTATACACAGTATGGGGTCAATCAGATAGTAATTTTGTACGACTGATACGTTTTTGAAGGCATCAGTTAGCTTAGGGAGAAGAAACATGTAAAGAAAATTAAATCATGGTACCCACAATTAAAAACATGCTGTTTATGTTGCCTAGAATTTTGCTGTAAAAGCTGGCTGCTTAGGAACTGATAATGAAAACCTTTACACCCGATAAATGCACTTCAGGTTCTACACTTAGGTAGTCTCATTGAAATTTCTCTGGGAAAAGTTAAGCAGGATCCATGCCTTAAGCCTATCAACATTATCATTTGCAAGGATGATTTTAAGTTCTCAGTTAGGTCTTTTACTACTCACATGTTAATATTAATTGTGAGGTTCTTTATAGTGAATGGCAACCGATATTCCACATCTTTCTGTATTTCAGCTATGCTGTTAAGAAAAAGACACAATTAGCATCCATTTAATGTAGTTAAAACAACATTAGTGCCGAGAAGCTTAAAGACATTAATTTCAACATTTGCTTATTTTCCTACTGGACTTGTAAAAAGAATAGAAACTAAAATGCTGAAATCACTTAACGCGATTAGAATGCCGATCTAGATAATAAAAGTAAAAAAGGGAGGGGGGGACATTTTCAGCTGCATGACCACAGGCAATCCATAAGGGCACCAGAAAAATCCAGAGTTCACATAACGTACTAGTAAGAACATAAGACATGCCCATACTGGGTCAGACTGATGGTCCATCTAGCCCAGCATCTTATCTCTAACACTGGCAAATGTGGGAGGGAAAAACATGGAACCTGGTATCTGTAGAATTATCCACCCAATACCTTCCCTGGTATCCACCATTATTGGTTCAGAGATGCCAGAGGAAACAGCTCCAACCATTCTGTTCAACAGCCATTGAGTGATCTATCCATTATTTTATCAAGTCCCTTTCTGAACCTGGCTAGACTATCTGCCTCCACCACCTCCTGTGGCAATGAATTCCACAAGTTAACTACATGTATAAAAAGGTACTTTCTCTTGTTAGTTTTAAAGCTGTCACCTACTAATATCAGTGAGTGTCCCCTAGTTCTAGTTTTCTGGGACTTGCCAAAAACAGTTCCCTGTTCACTTGGTTCACACCCTTCATTTTTAGACCTCTATCATATCCTCCCTCAGCCTATTCCCTTCCAAACTGAAGAGTCTTGGCTTTTTAGTTTCACCTGGTATACTCCATGCCCTTGATTATTTCAGATTCCCTTCTCTGGGCCTGTTCTAATTCTACAACATCCTTTTTGAGATGCAGGGATCAGCACTGCACACAGAATTCAAGTAGGCACACTCTGGATTAGTATAGTGGTGCGATGATGTTCTCTATATTGTTTTCAATTCCCTAAAAACAACTTACGTGCAAACCTAAAAGTGTATAATTTGCTGAAACGCCTAAAATAGGCAACAAATTGGGACAGGCACAATTCTTTATGTCAGGGGCTTGTAAATTTTTCCCCCTGTAGATATGCTGGAGAATAGGGCTAGGATTCAGAGAGATCACGACAAATTGGAGGACTGGATGGAAAAAAAAAAAATCTCATGAGGTTTAATAAGGAGAATTGCAAAGTCCTGTATGTACGATGAAACAATCCCATGGGGACCGAATGGCTATGCAGCAGCTCTGCAGAAAAGGACTTGGGGGTTACAGTGGACAATACGCTGAACTTGAGCCAACAGTGTGCCCTTGTTGCAAATGAGGCTAATGGAATACTGGGCTGCATTAGTAGGAACGTTGCCAGCAAACTGAAGTGATTCTTCCCCTCTATTTGGCACTGGTGAGGCCACATCTGGAGTACTATGTTCAGTTTTGGGCCCCTCCCTACAGAAAGGATGTGGACAAATTGGAGAGAGTGCAGCAGAGGGCAATGAAAATAGTTAGGGGCCTGGAGCACATGACTTATAAGCAGAGGCTGAGGGAACTGGGCTTATTTAGTCTGCAGAAGAGAAGACTGAAAGGAGATTTAATAGTAATCATCAACTACCTGAAAGGAGTTCCAAAGAGGATTGGGCTAGACTGTTCTCAGTGGTGGCAGATGACAGAACAAGGAGCAATGGTCTCAAATTGCAGCAAGGAAAGTTAAGGTTAGATATTAGGAAGAACCTTCTCATGAGGAAGATAGTAAAGCACTGGAACAGGTTACCCAGAGAAGCTGTGGAATCTCCAATCTTGGAGGTTTTTAAGACCTGGGTAGACAAAGGCTTGGCTGAGATGATATAGTTGGGGCTGGTCCTGCTTTGAGCAGGGGTTTGGACTAGATGATCTAAAATGCCTTCCAATCCTAATTGTCTATGATTCTATGAAATTTGTCCACTCTGCAGTTAAGCAGGTCTTTTCCTTGTAAAGCACCACAGTCTACAAGAGTAATGCTACTGGACTGCAGCATAATTTTTCACTGCCTTAAGATAGTACTGTTGGGGACAGTTCTATCTCATAGTGACTAAAATAACTGTGCCTAAATGCATGTATAAACACTGACCTGGGTGTAAACTGCACCCAGAGTGGGGGGCCACAGCCCTGCCTGTTGCCTAGTTACATGGCTCCACTTTTTGGGCACGCTCCTGTCCCAGAGAGCCCTACGCTGACTGATGTTGTGACCTGGGGCCCAGGCCCCTGTTAGGCTGCTGCTAGCCCAGGGCTGCTCCGACATGGCTTAAACTGCTACTGTCCTGGGCATACATGTAGATACTGTGCCCAGGAGCCATTAACTCTGGCGCAAACTGCAACAGAGTTTGTTGTGCCACACTAATTGAAAGTGTAAATGCACTCACTGAGTAGTAGCCCCTAGGAATCCAGTGCAGACTTTACTTTTGCTTTTGCCTGCTAAGCAGCAGAAACTATTCTTACTGTATTTCTCACATATAGCATGCACCCCAATTTCCAGCAGCTGTTTTTTAGAAAAAGAAAGGTGCGTGTTGTGCTTGAGAAAGTATGGGTAGTTGTACTTCAGTTAACTCAGTAATTTTCATGTGGGATACTCTGGTCCCCTGGGGTGCCTTGAGATCTTTGAGACTGCCATGCAATATTAGCACAGTTAGGTGTGCAGACATCTATACATGATAAACCCAGGGATTTCAAATTGGAATCCACACAGTCAAACATTTCTGCTGCAAAGAATTCAGACTACAACAAGCCAGAAATTTCCTCTATTATTCTGTAGTAAAAAAAGAGTAAAAGCTAAGAGATGGTATTTTCCAAGGAGTGACTTGAGAACTACTTTGTCAACTGCAAAGACATGTGAATGTGGATAAGCTGTAATATAGCAGGCTTTTGACAAGCCTTGAGATTGATGAGAACTAGTCAGGTTCAGGGGCTGAAACAGAAACCTCTCAACTGATTATTAAAAAGCCTTAAAAATGATGGGTGCAAGAGTGATGTTGTAGCTGTGACCTGGTGAAGAATGTCTTGCATTCAAAAGCTTGCCTAACTCTACTATACAGGTGGTCCAATAAAAGATATTGCCCTAAGAAATTCTTGCCTCTTGAAAATGATGGCATTAGTCAGTTTTGAAGCTGATGAGTACTACAGCTGCAACAAGATTGGGTATGTAGCATTGATTATATTCAGTTGTATGAAAGCAAACACTGCATAAGGGCAAGAGTACACAATCTCCCACTTACAGGCCAGATTCACCCCATGCAGCTGTATTATTTGGCCCACAGGTCTAAACATTTGGTGGTAGGGGAGCTGTAACAACATTCATTGCCACTCCCATGTTGCCAACTTTCCGACGAGGCTGGGGAGGCACAAGGCCTGATCCAGGCATGTGGGGCCAGGTGGAGGGGCCTGCTGACTAGCCCCACACCACTCATCTGGCCAGTGGGACTGAAAGGTCAAACACCACTAGGTATGGACATAACCCTTTTTAACCTCAAGGCTATGCATTTTAAAGGACATGGATGTCAACAAAAGTTACATAACTCCAAAGACAATTTTCATGCACTAAACAGGTTCATGAACACCAAGGCCTGCAGACCAAGACAAGATTTAGATGAGTTTGAAATTGTGATCTATTAATTGCCAACTTCAATTTACTCATGATTTTTTCATTAATTTGTCAAGAATTAGTTGTGTACTGATACATTGGTCCATGTTGCATCACTACTGATAGAAGGAATATTGATACAATCAGCTTTTTTTTGGCTGCTAATGTCACTCACGAACAGTGCGTACCCCCAGAGGCTGGGGGGGCATGGCGACTGCCCGCAAGCAGTGGCAGCAAGCAGGGAGCTTCTGCAGGCAGCCAAAGTGGTGCTGGCAGCAGGAGTGGCGACCACCTTCCAGATGCCACTGGCAGTGTCAGCAGTGGCCTGCGGTGATCGGTAACCACCCACAGAAACCACCAACAGTTGGTGGCTGGGGTGAGGGGGAGGGGTGGCAAGCGGCGACCACCCACAAGCGCCACTGGCAGCATCGGCAGAGATTCTTGCAAGGGGATGCGCCAATCTCAGGGGGTGCACGTTCAATGATGTCACCGATAAACGCTGTGTGCATGGACACAGCTGTAAGTGCAGCCTGGCAGGGTGGAGAGCAGCATCCAGCTTGTCCAGAGCACACGGAGGGGTGGTGGGGTGCAGTGGCTCCAGCCACTCTGCGCACCCTCGGGAGCAGTGGGGGGGCATGTGACCCCCAAATCTGTGCATGGGATGAGGGCGGGCTGCCGGTGCAAGCCAGAGATGTTTCAGTCTCATTCCAGTGGCTATGCTGAGGCTGGGCAGGGTAGGTGGTGGCACTGGGAGGGGGCATTACATGGGGACTAGAGCCACCCCAAAATTCACCATAGCACCCCTTTCCAGTGCCACCACCACCCACCCCACCTGGCCCAAGTGCAGCTGCTCGGAAGAGAGACTGAAGTAACCCCAGGCCTGAGCAAGCAGCAGCAGGCCATCCTCAGTTTTTGTTTAGATAAGCTGGTCTACTTTCTTCCTATCACCCATTATAGAAAGAAAAAGGAAAAGAAACAGTGGGTAGTTCTTATGGCATCCAAATGAGTGCTAACCAGTAACTTGGCTATAAAAATAGCGTGCAGAACTGACACTGAGTGACAGCCTCGACATAACAGAGTATCCCAAAAACAGCAACACCGTTTTAGCCTGCTGGCTTTCTATTACTTCCTGTGTTAGACTGACATGCCAGAGTCATTAACTTAATT
>NW_017729033.1:79051893-79057612 GCF_001723915.1 Gavialis gangeticus | reverse complement strand
TCACCCCGTGTACAGATCCAGGGGGGCACATGCCCACTATGTCTCCTCCAAGGGTACCTGCAGCAGCAGGAGCCATCTCCTCTTCCCCTGATGAATGCAGCTCCATCCTGCCCCAGCCCCAGTTCCTCCCTCATCGTGGAGGCATTAATCTGCCCTCCCATATACCTCTTTCCCCCAACAGACTTACCAGCCTGACAATGCTCTCCAAGCTGCCAGGCTGCATATCAATAATCGGTATCGGCTGATATGGTTGGTCAATAATTGGCCACTGGTATCAGTCCAAAAAATCTTTATCAGTGCACCCCATCAGGAATTATATTTTAAAATTTTTTTTACAATATATGAATAATTTTATCTAACTCTTCATTTACAAACAGAGAGCTAGTAATGAGCTAGCTGCAGAAAGACAATCATTCAAGACCAACTTTGTTACAATAGATACTAACAACGTTTACTCATTTCATCCATGCAGTGACAACATGGACACTGAAGAACAGTTTCCAACTAGAAGCCAGATTTAAAACATTTCTTGCTTTATAAAGGTTTTAATTAGTATTCATAGGTTTTACACGTCTTACAGTGTTAAACCACCACAACTGAAATGTTTGTTATTCCTTTCATCCATTCTAATCAGTTTCTCAAGCACCAATACAACATTTCAATATTCAGATTAAATAGTTCTGTTTTTTTTTTTTTTTTTTTTCCAAAAAAAAAAAGAACAATCTCACGGAAAAAAATAATTATTTTTTTCCGTGAGATTGATCTTGTCTTTACTGTAAAAAAAAAAAAAAAAAGTTTTTTTTTTTTTTTTTTTTTTTTTTTTTTTTACAGTAAAGACAAGATCAATCTCACGGAAAATAATAATTAGTCTTTTTCTAATGGTATTAAAATGATTTAATGCACAAAACTTATACCTACACTGTTCAAGATGCTCCTTTTTGTAATTAATATGATGCACACTGAAAGGCCACTATTTAATAATGTTAAATCTTATCATATAAGTAGTAGTTGTTAAACCTCTGCTGCCCTCTCAAACTTTGCATCCCTTTAATTCTCATTAAGAGGAAGCAAAAAACTCACTTTCATTTCATCAGTGCAACTCACCTTTGAACCCTCCTACCACTGGTTCTCCATCCTCTTTCAAACACAAGCTTCTTACCAACTTCTGATCTCTACAAAATACCAGTCTTCCTGTATCAAGTTTGTGTTCCTTCTGCTCTGCCAACATTTCCAGCTGTGTCTGCACGTTTATTAGCTTCTCCTAAAGTCACATGCATCAATCAATCATAGGAATCAAACCTCACTGATCTGATCTTCAAAGCTCCTAAACTCCACATACAGTCAAGGTCTACTCTGTTCTGCTGTTTAGGTAGAATCAAGTTGACTTGCACAGAAATGATGCTGGGCTACTAGCTCTGCTATGGTTAAAGCCGAGTCTTGGTTACTATGTATGAGTCAATTTTGCTAAGTGCATTAAAATCAGTATGCTTACTTGAATTAACAACTGCTGAACTTCAGGGAGCTATGGAATAGGTCCAGGTAAACACTGTTTGAACTAAGGACTTCTGGGATGCAGCCTACCTCAAAAAGTCATGAATGACATCAATTTTTTCAGTTCTTATGACTATGAATACTGATGTTACAGAGGCACATGCACACTTTTGGGTTCAAACTCGGAAGTGTTTGATCAAGAAATGTTTCAGATAGTTCCATCCAGGATGGAACTGCTTTCAATATCCAAGATGCTCTGAAACTGACAAGCATAGTGAGATGGCCTTGCAAGTTCCTTGACAGGGACTGCATACACTTTGGGAAAGGGAAGCAAAAGGTTGAGATGATCCATCATGGTGCCCGTGATGGCAGAACCTTCTTCCCTACAATGTTTTATGCCACCTATGCTGAAATGTCTAAGGCTTCTGCTGCCATCTGACAGGTGTATGTAGACATATGCACTTTTCTGTCTAGTTTACTCAAGGAGCTCTTTGTGCACTGCTGACACAGCTGATAAGCCAGAGCCACATGAACTTGCTAAAAACTACGTCAGTGTGCAGGCATACTGGTGGGTCTCCTATCACAGCTGCTGCTTGTTGACAGAAGCCCACAAGCATATTTAAGGCTTTTTTTCCCCCCATAGTTCACTTTCATTCAACAAAGCTGATTCATTTCACCAAGACATCTCATACCTCTCAATCCTTCTATGCTGTGTAGGGCTTTATAAACAAACTCTTTTCACTAACACTTGTTGATGCAAGTAGAGTATGGAGACCGGGGCTCTCCCCTAACCCGCTTTGCTTTTTCTACCTGGTTACCTGTTGTGCTCGCATGGTCCTTCCAGCTGTGTTCCAAGCAAGAGGCCAGAAGGCAGGCAGAGCAGGTAATGACTGGCAAATGGGGGAAGCCTCCTTGTGCTCAACAATCATTAATTCCCTCACCAAACTCCTGCCAATACTTCTGCTTCCCAAAGAAACAAGGTAAATTTACTACCTAAAAGCTTAGCAAGTACAGAGTTAAACTTAGTTGATCCAGCAACGCTTTGTATATCCTTCACCCAAATATCAGATGCTGTATTACAGAACTGATTTCTGGTTTTCAGAGGCTTAAGATACACACCCTAACGTTCAACTAATTCTTCACTCTTTTGAGCCTTAATCCCCCCTCAGGACACCACAGCATTCTGATGTCTGCATCAGGGAGGTTAAACATCTGCCCATGGAGCTTCTTGTGGGCTGGATTTGGCCCACGGGGCTGGTTGCTGAAGCTCCCTGTGGCAGAAGTGTTAACTGCTGTGGCTGCTGGAACTGCTGTTTCAGTATGTCTGGAACTTGGGGAGTTAACACTACTCACCTACCCTACTCCCCACCATTGCCCACTGCCAAAATTGGGGGTTTTAGTCACCCCGTAAAAACAATAGCAAAATAAATGGCAGGGGGAGGAGGGCAAGCAGAAGTGGCATTAACTCCTGGGGTTCCACAGCTGTGCTGAAACAGCAGCTCTGGCAGCTGTAGGGATTAACTCTGCTGTTCACGGGCCATCTGTCTACGGGAAGTGCTGTGAATCTGCATCAAGCCCAAACGACTATGACACTCCTACTCTCCAGGACAAGGAATCCAGCAGTGATGCAGCAAGTAATTACTGGAGATATTCTCATTACGGCACAAGCTGCATTAAGAGCAGTCTTAGCAAACAGGGGTGGCTATGCCTTACCTATAATCATCTACTTCCAGGACAGCACACAAAGCAACAAAAAACTCTCCCTGTGACTGAAGGGCATTTGTACCCAAAAGCTTGCAAAGAACATTTTTTCCAGCTATTTAATTGCTCTAATAAAAGCTATCACATTTACCCAAAGACGTAGGCAGACAAGGTTCCTTAGACCAACACAACTACAACCAAAATCCCTACTTCTGCTACCCAACACAAACATCCCCAAAATGACCAGATATCTATTGGCATCCCTTGATTTCTGTCTTAAGACTTCTCTCCAAAACATCACATGCACTTCCTCCACCCTACAATGCACTGTCTTCTTTCCTACCAGGCTGCTACAAAACCTTGGTGCCAAAGTAGACTGTTTTTTCTATTACTTCCACAATCCAGATAAATCAGCACAGAAAAAAAGAGATATGATCCATTTAAGTGCAGGCATTCACCTCTTCATAGTGTAGTACAAGTTGCTACAGTCTGCCTGGCACCACTTAAGACCTCACTACATACAGTAGATGTCCTTCACTGCAGGAAAGATGAGTTGTTACCTAGGGTTAAAAGAGCGCTAAAGACAGAAACTGGGTTTTAACTCAGGTTAACCACTCACAGTCAACCTCAGGCCCACTTACTTAGTTGAACCAAGCTGAAACCCAATTATTGGACTCCCTTACTATTTAACCAGAGTTTAGCCAAAGCAAGTTAGAAATGCACCATTTTTCTTTTCTCTAAAGCACAGACCTACGCAGTAAATGACATAAAAGGGACTATTTCTCCAACTATTACTCATGACTGCTTATTATAGAATAATATTGTTGCAACACATTTGCAGAACTTTCCTAGTGCCTTTCACCAGCTTTTGGCATCAGAATCAAGGGAGTGGAGGGGATACTCCAGATCTATCCAGGAACCATGACGCTTTACTTCAGTATTTACATCTCAGGAAACCAGGATGTGCTCAACATTCTAGAATCCAAAGTGATTATGAAATAAATTCTGGAGAGAAAAATCACAGGCAGTTTGCCCACTTGCATCCACATTCCCTTTCCCCTCGTTTTGTCTTTATATTAGGAGTTCCTCAAATCAGGGCCTGTTCCCCCTGGGTGCTTGGGAAAGCCTAGCATTTAGCAGGTCAGGCTTTAAACAGGCAAAAATACTCATGACCCTGGGAAATACTGAGGACACCACAGCTAAAAAGATGAGGAACTGATGCAACCCTTTAAAACCCCATCTTGCTCCTTCCTCTATAACTGATGAAAAGGGAGCAGGGTTTTCTTTTCCCACTGCTACTGGAAGTGATGGAAAAGGTAAAACAGGACCAAAAACACCCCTCAGTTACACATGTATGCAGCCCAATAACTAGCACCTGACTACAGCACATTTTTCCAAGCTTGTCTTGACTTGAAAACAACAAACGACGGAGAATCCACTGCTAAATTCTTGGTAGTTTGTTCATCAGGGTTGGAAGGCATCTCAGAAAAATCACATCTAGTCCAAACCCTTGCTCAAAGCAGGACCATCCCCAACTAGATCATCCCAGCCAAGGCCTTAAAGACCTCCAAGGACAGAGAGTCCACCACCTTCGTGGGTAACCTGTCCCAGTGCTTCACCACCCTCCTAGTGAGAAACTGTTCCGTAATATCCATCCTAAACCTCCCTTGCTACAACTTAGAATCACAGACAAATAGAAAGTGAGGGCTGGAAGGGGCCTAGGGAGGTCACCTAGTGCGACCCCCTACTCCAAGCCGGATCATCCCTACAGGACCATTGCCCAGTGAACTATATCACACTATCCTCATAAATTAACTTGCCTACGCACACCGCCACACGGATGTGCCCAGGCACTGCGACACCCATGTGCCTGCACATATATATGCACATATGTATACACGTATGTATACGCGTATGTACACAGCCGCCCTCCTCCTGGGCAGGCCACGGAGCCCGCTGGGCCCGGATTCCACCCCTCTCCCCCACAGCTGACCCCCCGGCACTGACGCGGAGTGCGCGCTGCGCAGGGACTCGATCTGCCGCTGCTTCTGCTGCTGGAGGCTGGTGAGGGCTGGCAGCGCGGCGGGGGCAGCAGCCGGGGCTGGGGCGCTGCCGCCCTTGGCCACCGGGAACAGCCAGTTCATCCTGCCCGGCCCCGGCGCAGCTTCTACCCGGGACCGCAGCGCCCGTCCTACGTCAGCACACCGTGCGCCCGCGCCTTACGTCATCGCCGTGAGCCCGGCGCGACTCGCAGTGGGGGAGGGTGGGGAGGTTCGGGGGCCACGCCCAGCCGCCGTTGGCGCGCGGGCAGGACGCGGAGCGCGATTGGTGCGCGCGGAGCCCGGGCCGGGGTAGGGGGGAGGTCGGAGGGCAGAGTTGAAAGGTCAGGGCGCGGCGCCCCGTGATGATGTAATGGCTTTGTGCGGTGGGGCGGCGGGGGCAGCAGGTTCTCCGCTTCTCGCACTCGCTCCCTGCGCCGGGGCGTCCTGGGGCCGCCGCCGCCGCCGCCGGGCCCAGCCGCTCCCGC
>NW_017729033.1:79040270-79051279 GCF_001723915.1 Gavialis gangeticus | reverse complement strand
CGGCCCGGCTGCCTCACGTCGAGTAAGCGCGGGGCGGGGCTGGCCTGGGGGCGGCGGCTCCGGGGCGGGAGGCGCGTTTCCCGGGGGCTCCGGCTTGAGGGCATCGGTGGGGCTGGGCGGGCTGCGGCCCTCTAGTTGTAGATTCCGGCCTGCCAGGGGCTTTCCCCGCTCGCTGTCCGGCCTTGCGCGCGGGAGGGTCCTCGCAGTTTCCCCGGGGGGAGCGGGCCAGGCCAGTTAGGCTGCAAGCGGCCGCAGGTTTAATCCCGGGTTTGTCCCAAGTTTTGACCTGCGTGAAACCAGGCCGGGGCAAGGTGGCAATTCCTTGAGGTTGGCCTCGATTGTCCTGGGGCAGAGCATTGGGCTGCGTCGTAGGTACTTAAAGGCTAAAAGCAAGCGATGGTTTACGCTGGGAGAGAGAATTTTTATCTTGGGATCTTATAGACAGATGTGCTCCTTGTCCCACTTTGCCACGGCAGCTTTGCACTGAGTTCAGGTTGTGGATGTGCATGGGATGGTCTGCATAGTGAGGCAAGGGCTTGGGCTGCATGGCATCTGGTGGTCTGCCCCTCCCAGCCCGTCTTCCCTGTCGTTATCGGGTTCTTTATGACTCTGTGGGGTGTGTGCAAAATATCTGAATTGATGCTTTGCCCTGGAACAGTCCAGACCGATTCCAAGGAAATCACCATTCAAGCTGCTTTGCCCCACACTTGTCCTGACTGCTGTTTTGATGTGAGTCTAAGCCCTCCTCCCAGTCAGCCCTGGATTAAAGCTTCTAGCCAAAGTGGCACAATGAGCATGTGTGTCTAGGATCTCAGGATAAAATTCTTTGTCCAAGGGTAAGCCAGTTTTTAGCCTCCACTTGATCTACTCCCAGAGTGGACCAAAGATGCTCTTAATGCAGCATAAGACTGTTGGTGTGGGAGTTATTCTGTTCTATGCTATTTCCCCATCTAAGTCTATCCTTCAGGCTAATCTTGCTTTATTTGATGCTGCAAACTGTCCTGTGATCCCAGCCCATGCTCTTCTCCTACAAGAGGAAATTGCAGTAGTGAGTGTGGGTCTTTTGCGGCTTTCAGTGAATCTCCATGGTACATTCTTCACTGAGATGCTAGACCCAATCTGCACATCCAATATGCTTGGTTATGTGGAAGTTGACCAAGCTAATGGGTTGAGTACCCAAGTGAGAATGTACTGTTTTTGAAGAGAGCACTGGTTTGTACAGCTGTGTCCATGTGCTTTTGGTGACTAGGAGGTTTACTTAGTTTATCATGTCTCAGGCAAGAAATCAGTCTTGTTGCTTATTAAGGAAATGGCTCTTGTCAGATAACTGGACATAAGCATTTAACTTTTTTAAAAATCTTGTTGCCTTTTAGGTTGGAAAGGAAACCCTAAATCCTTTTTTTATGAACCTGATCGTCAGTCAAGTATAACTTTTTTGATGCATGATATCTAAACCCCCCCACTATGCCAGCAGCTACAGTAGATCATAGCCAAAGAATCTGTGAAGTTTGGGCTTGTAACCTGGATGAAGAAATGAAAAAAATTCGTCAAGTTATACGGAAGTATAACTATGTTGCCATGGTATGTCTATGACTGATTTAGCATAGCATTGAATCATATTTTGTCTTTGTGAGAATATTGCAAATACTGAAATGACAGCATTTTTGAGGTTGGATCTTTCCCATTAAAGGTAATGAACTTTGACTGAAAAAATGCTGAATTATTAGTGCAGGTAATCCTTTGTGGTGATATTAATGTTTACTAGTGTGTACTAAAGATGGTACCATCATTGTAGTGTGAGTGCTGATAACACTGTGCTTGAAAAAAAATGTTTAGATGCTTGTTGAATGAGTGACATGTAAATACATTCCTTTCCTCCCCTCCCTTCATTGAAGTTACTACTTTTATTTTTTGATAGGACACAGAATTTCCAGGAGTAGTTGCAAGGCCTATTGGAGAATTCCGAAGCAATGCTGACTATCAGTACCAGCTACTACGCTGTAATGTAGACTTGCTAAAAATAATTCAGCTAGGGCTGACATTTATGAATGAGCAAGGCGAATACCCTCCAGGAACTTCTACGTGGCAGTTTAATTTTAAATTTAATTTAACGTAAGTGGCAAATCTCATTGTGTTTGTTTTTATGAGCAGTGCACCGATTAAAGATATTTTTAGGGCTGATACCAGCGGCCAGTTATTAGCATGCAATATCGGCTGATACCGATCTGATTGCCGATGTGCAGCCTGGCAGCTTGGAGAGCAGCATCCAGCTTGTAAGTGTTGGGGTGGGGAAGAGGCATGGGAGGGAGCAGATTGAGGGCAGTGCAGTGAGGGAGTGGGGCTGTGGCAGAGGCAGGTGCTGCCTAGGCAGGGGGCTTGGGACAGAGCCACAAGCGGCTTGTCTGGGGGTGCAGATGCTGCTGCTACACACAGCCCCAGGGGAGTCATGGGAGGGGGTGTCATGTATGCCCTGATCTGTATGCGGGGTGAGGATGGGCTGCTGTTGCAGGTGGGGGCTGGGAGTGGTGCTTGGCTCTTCCTGGTGGGGGGGTTGGCAGCAGTGTTGGGGTGGTGGGGGGCGCTACAGGAGAGCTACAGCTATTGCCCTCTTCCCCTCACCCTCGGGATGAGGCTGGCACTGCCCTCTGATCCACGCTGCCACGGCAGCCCACCCTTATCCCATGCACAGATCCAGGGAGCATACACCCCCCCATGGCTCCCCTGAAGGTGTTCACAGCTTTGAAAGGCAAGCTAGTAATAATTGGAACAAAGCTGTATTGGCTTTTTTGAGACCAGATATGGCTAGTTATCCAAATAGGAAATCTGATCAACTTCACTACATCAAATTGAATTAAGGTCTCAAAAACATTTTTCCTCTGTCTTTGGTTGCTGTGGGGTCTTTTGGTTTGTAGTGTAGCACTTGGTCTAACTCTATACTTTTTCTAGCTCAATAATGGTGTGGTCTAGCAATGATTATTGCTTGTGGGATACTGGCAATAGTATTATCTCTTCTTACCATGTTCTGCATACCTATGTTAACTAACAAATATGACATTTTTTGGATCTATTGAATTGCATCAATCACAATAATGAAGAGAGACTAATTTACAAAACAAATTTTTCCTAGATGGTTTAAAAACTTAAAATGCAAAGGTGCCAGATGGAGATAATGATCTGGTTTTGGTCAGCATCATAGGTGTTGCTTTCTGTCCATCAGCAACTTATCTACAAAAACTTGACCAAGATTATCTCTTTTCATAGAATCATGGGACCTCAAGATCATCTAAGCAAGCCCCCTGCCTTAGACATCTCAGTGATGGAGACTTTTAAGGAATGTTTTGAAGGAGGACAGTGAAGTAGCTTTACAGCTGTTTATTAGGAAAGGGAGCATGGGTAAAAGCCTAGAAGAATTTATCAAGTAGGGGGTGGAGGCAGGCCCATTGGCAGTTTAGAGGTGAAAGCCTGTATTTCAACATGAAATGAAGGATGATGAATAAGATGGGGAAGGACCAAGGAAATGAAGACACATATTTGATATTTTGCATGATGGAGATGGAAGACTTGGGTGTCTGGTGGGATTCAAAGAGAAGGATGATATTCTTTGTGATTTTACTTAAACATAACACCCAGGGTATTTCTGTGTGAATTCAAATGTTTGTGACTTCATATTTTTTTCCCTTTTAGGGAAGACATGTATGCCCAGGACTCTATAGAACTATTAACAACATCTGGTATCCAGTTTAAAAAGCATGAGGAAGAAGGAATTGAGACTCAATATTTTGCAGAACTTCTTATGACATCGGGAGTCGTGCTCTGTGAGGGAGTCAAGTGGCTTTCATTTCATAGGTAAATACTGAATACAAAATAATATTTGAATTGGCTGTTTATCAGTGCCTTCAAATGTCAGAAGTAAAAACAACTAGCTTTGGGATTTCAACAGTACAGCTAATGCTGGATTACTTCCAAGTATAGTAAATTGACTTGCAAAGGTTTGTTTGAATGTTGCTATTCAAGTTTAAGCTTCCAAATCTGTTACTATGCATTTAGAAGCCAATGACTTGTCTTGTTACTTTTCTTGAAGTAGTAGTCCTTTGGCCTTTGTCCTTATGTGAGCTCCTCAAGCTGCTGGTGAGATCCGTATAATTACTTGGATATAGGCTGATAAGGTTGTTAACACATTGCTTAATGACACACATCATTAAGTATAACTAAGGGCTTTGAGTTGTGTTATAAAAATGTTGACGAGGATTGTTTTATTTATGAATGCATACAGTGGATTGTCTTGCAGAAAAAAAGTTCTTGAGTTTGGGTATGGGCAGCTTATTACAGGGACAGTACTCATCTTGGGAAGTACAGTTAATAATTATGAAGGACCTTGAGATCCTTTGAAAGGGTGTAGGTGAAGAAAATTGGCAGGATATTTTACCGATGACACTTATTAAGAAATGACCTTAACTGGATTTGAAAAATCATTGTCTTTTAGCAAGACAGAAGTGATTTACCATGTTTACCTGAATCCACAATGACTTTACATTTTAAGATGATCCTCCAATGACTAGATTCTACACCTGAAAAACTTATAAATTTGTGTTTTTCCCCCACCCCCCCTCCTGGATTCAGTGAGATACAGTATATGGTTGGAGGGGAGGCAACAAAGAATTCTCTTCTCCATGCAGTAGACAGAGGATGTTGTGGAAGGTCTTCAACATCAAACAGCTTAATAGTCTTAAGTGTCCATAGTGAGAACTGATTTGTTTGTGGTTGAATATTGGCACAATCCTGAATGTGGCATGAGTTGGGAAGTGCTTGAGTGTCACTATTTTGTTGGAGAGCCAGTGTTGCTCAGTGGGCATACCTGACATATAAGGCAGCACTGAAATAGATGGTGTGACACACATCTGGCATGATGTACTAAATTTGTCTGGATAACTTATGAAGCCTTGGCTCCATGTACTGGCCAAAACAGGTTGGTATCTACTTATAAAAAGAAAAACAAAAAAACAGTCCCAAGTAAAATAGTTCAGATTTGCACTGGCTGCTTGGTCTGATACCAATTTCAGAAATATCTAGTGCAGTGACAGAATGTCTGTTTAGATATCCATGTAATTTTAATCCGTAAGGGTATAGAAGTGCTATTGCCCAGTGTTGGGTGCTCCAGTTTAGGAAATCTGTCTTTTGGAAGTTTGATATTAGACTTTGGATATGTTTAGAGTATAGGTTTCCCTTGCTTTATGTGGTACATGTGTCTCTGAAAAACTTCATAAATCAAACTTGCATAAAGGGAACCCAGTTTATAAGGTAACGATAGAGATACGTTCCCACAGCGGTGAGGTAGTGAGGGAATGAGCCTGGGACTAGGAAAGGGGCAGGGGGAGGGGCACAGTGCAGCCAAGTGGCTGCAGCAGGTGGCGTTAACTGCTTCCAGGGCTGCAGCGGGGAGCAAAGTGGGGGGAACCATCATGGGGGGAGGTGCAGCTTTTGCTGCTACACACCCAGGGAGGGCTGTGAGCTGGGGGGCTGTGCCAGGCTCTTCCTGGGGGGTGTGTGCCCCTGGATCTGAGCGGGATGAGCAGGCTGCCACCTGCCCTGAGCACCGGAAAGAGCTCAGTGCCACCCCCAGCCTCAGCCTGCAGCGGCAGCCTTCTTGTCCTGCCCGCATGTGCCCCCCCAGGAAGAGCCCAGCACAGCACCCCAGCCTGCAGCTCCCCTGGGGTGTTCATAGCAGCAAAAGCTGTGCTCCCCTCCCCACACCCACTGACAGTTTTCTCCGCAACTGGCGTCAGCTGTTCCCAGGGCTGCTGCAGCAGGGACTTGGGTGAGTGGGAACAAGAGGAGCCCCGGGAGACACGGGATGTGGCACGGCTTGTCTGCACTCCACCCCAGCCCCTGCTGCAGCAGCCCCAGGAATGGCTGATGCCAGCTGACTGCAGCCGCTGGGCTGCACCGTGTCCTGAACCCCCTGGGGTTCTGCTTGTTCCCACTTGCCCCAGGCCCTGGGCTGCGCTGTGCCATGGTGCAGGCAGGTGGTGTTGGCTGCTCCCAGGGCCACTGCACCAGGGACTGGGGTGAGTGCAAGCAGAGCCCTGGGGGGGTTCAGGGTATGGTGCAGCCCAGCAACTGTAGGAAGCTGGCATTGGCTGTTCCTGGGGCCACTGCAGCAGAGGCTGGAGTGAGGAGGGACAAAGCTGTGCTCTGCCCCCTGGTCTTCTGCTTATCCCCACTCACCCCAGCCTGTGCTGCAGCAGCCTTGGGAACAGCTGATGCCAGCTGCCTGCACCATGGCACGGCACAGCCCAGGGACTGGGGTGAGTGGAGACAAGCAGAGCTTGGGGCGGGGGAGGTGGGGGGTTGGGGCATGGCGCAGCCCAACGGCTGCAGGCAGCTGGTATCTGCTTCTCCCAGAGCAGCTGCAGGAGGGGCTGGGATGAGTGGGGCCCCAGTCCCACAGCCCTTTCCCTTCCTCCCACAGACTTACCTGCTTGGGGGAGGGGGAGCGCGTCTATGCTGATTTTTGCATAAGAGTAAATTTACCTTGCATATAACAAATTTGGGGTATAAAAGATGTCATTGCATAACAGCAAATTCGTATATACAGAACTCGCATAAAGCGAGGGAAACTTGTAGTCTGAAACTACATGACAAGTCAAAGTAAATGGATATTTTTAAGATTCAGCTGAGCACTTAATAGACTATTGCTTGTTATGAGCATATTAACTGATCAAACATTTGCCATTCTAATACATACAGAATTGTATTATAGATTCACAGAAATATTGCTTTCCCTTTTTAGACGCTCAAAGTGCAATGCACAACTTAGTCTTCAGACTTATGAACCAGCAGATGGCACTGCCTCTATGTACCACATATGTGCAAGTAGTGAAAAAAAGTAACTGTAAACTGCTTTCCCATTTTGGGCCTCCCTTTTTATAAACTAAATATAGGAGTGCTTAGTGAAATCTTTATAGAAACCAGTCTTATTTTGTATGATTAAATTAATTTCACATTCACATATTTATCTTGGTCTTTTAATAAGTTGCAGTGCACTTCTGTTTCCTTCAGCTTTTTACCAATATTTCCTTTTTTGCCTGAGATTTGTGATCTCCTTGCCCTGTGCTCCAGTCCACAAGGAATATTTACTCCAGTTATCAGTAGGTAAATGCACTCTGCAAATAATTCCATTCAAAATAAAAAGCTTAATGCAGCCTTTTAGCTGTTGTACAAACTGATTGCTAATGTTTCTTATCCCATTTATATGAATCCATTTTCCTGTACAAAAACAACAGAGCCTCTAACACAAACATAAAACATGGTTTTGTTGTTAGTGGGAGTTAAATGTTGCCTTTATGTAATGGAGTTGTTGTGTAGTCAGTTAGAAACTGAAGATAATTTTACACTTTTGCAGCCAACAGTGGATTTTAAGATCTATTGCTAAGTAATGCCCACTTTAATTATTGGGTACTAGGCAGTGAAACAAAAGCTTCCTAAAAAAAAAGTGAGACAACTGTTTTGGGACTATAAATAGATTAAACTATTCTCAGCTATTTTTGTTTATCATGATGTGTTTGTGATTAACGTGTAGCTTATTACTGATTTGGTTTTTTTGAGTGAATTTTTGTTTGTCCTTAAGTACTGATGCTTCATTTTTAACTGAGACCCAAATAAACTGGTATTTATGTGTTGTCCCATTCCCCCTCCCTTCCAAAGTACTGAGAAATAAGAAGTTCAGCACTAACAAAAGCAAAAATATAGCATTACTTTAAATATGCGTACAAAAAAGTGTCTGTGTGAAGCCAATACTGACGATTCCAAGTTCTGAATTTAAAAGAATAAGTGACTTGTTTACATCCATGCTGAAGCGTATGTAGAAGGCATAATGTTGTTAGCATTAGTTTTTTGCAGTTCCTGTGTTTGTACATATCAACTCATTTGGCTTCGTAACAAGATTTAATCGAGATAAAAGAGCTATATTAGTAGTGAGAAAAGAAATCTCCCTTGAGTTGGACTCTTTGATCAACACAGCTTTGAAATAGCTGAACAGTTTATTTACCAGAAGAAACATTGTTTCCCCGGCAATAACTTAAGTGTTTCAAACTACAAGTAACCAACTAGCAGACCTAGTTGTAATGCAGTTGTTTAACTTGTTCACTACTTTCTACAAATTCCTAGTGTGAATGGGAAGAATTTGTTTCAAGTGCCCCTGAAAGTGGGATAAGATCCTGGATGGGTGATGGAACAAGTTCAGGGTCAACTGTGTGTTAACTGTTCCTGACATACTTAAGTTTGCTAAACTTAAGGAAGTTCCCACCCATTAGAGAGCAAAATCGCACCCCTTCCTGAGAGTGAGATTCCAGTACAAGCCAGAGTGCAGAGGTAGCCAGAAAAAAAAATGTCTTGTTTGCCAGTAGAGCTTGTTTTAATTTGGGAAGCCAGTATAACCTACCCGGAAAGACTTTTTTCCCCTGTATATGCCATGTCTTACCCTAGGTGGTTTCTTGTAATACAGCTGTGCTGTGTTTGATTAGGGATGTGAAAGATGATTCTTGAAGATATAGGTGTGCTGACAGAAGCCTTTTAGTGCAGATATGTCATTGCAACTATAGCTTGTTGGAGCTAGTCGTACTGAATGAAGCTTTTCCACATAGGTGCATATCACTTATGTGTGGGCACTTTTAAATACTGTTATCCTAGTGTACTGTACTGTAGACTTGGGATAACTATGCCAGCAATTCCTTTCTGGTATAAACAAGGCCTGCTGGTTGGGTCTTTAGTTATTCAGGTCATTAAGTACACTAGGGCTCACATTGCTGTGGACTTTCAGTGGCTTTTTGAAGTCCAGTGATTTCTTGGAGGCTTTGCCTCTTAGTTCTTTGATTTGCAGACAACCTCAGGTGCATGGGTGTAGCCTCTTTAGCTGAAGACCTTCATACTTGAACGCACAAAACTAACTTGGTGAGCTAGATGGTGCAGGATACATTTTAAGAAATCATTTCTTGCTCCTCTTTATATTGGGTAATTTCATTCATAATCAAGCTTTTATTAAGTAACAAGTTAAAAAAGCATAAATAACACTGGAAATTGTATGTTCCACAAGAGTGGTTCTTTTCAAGAACTCTAAAATCTTTTCCAATATAAATAGTGGCCGTAAATGTGCTTAGGTTTTTAATTCCCAACCATATAATAAATGTTGCATGCCTAGAATCTGTACCTGGGTTTTCACTTGATTCAGTAATTACTAACTTCAGTGGAAGGGAATGTTCTTAACAGTAATTCTGATGTGGGTTTTATTCCAACTTTGTTATCTTGTTCTGCCTTAATGTCCTATTAATATATTTTTTTATAAATCTTTCTGATTTTATTGAGAAATACTCAGTACCTCTGAAAATCAACTATTATGTAAAAATCTTGATCCATATTTGACTTTTGATTTAATGATATTCATTGCATGCAAATGGATTTTTTTTTCCCAGAGATTCCTCTGAGAAATCAATACCAGATAGGTAGTAGCTCTCTGTTGCACTAGACAATTGCAGTTTTTCATCTGTCTTGACCACAGTCAATTTCCAGATGTGGGTGCATGTTTTACTTGCATGTCACTAATTGCTTTTGCAAACGTAGTTATTTCAGAGGCCCATTATTTTCAGCTCTTATATACAGCCAGTATATCTTATATACTGCAGCTTGAGGTGCTCAGATATACTGGTTTTTTTTTTTTGGAAGATCTCTTAGGCTTTAAGCAGTTAGTTAATTTTTTAGTTGAAGATAGAGTATATCATTTATAAAAGCAATTTAAGCTTTTCTAGCCCTATAGACTTAATTGGTAGCTTGAGAAGAGTACTTACCTAGTTAATTAGCTATTTAAACTTTTTTCCAGGTAAGACCAAAAGAAAGAAAAAATGGCAATTGTCTTTTTCACAAACTTTTTTTTGAAAGTCATATTGTCATTAGTTTTGTAAATATGAGGTGGTATGAGTGCATATTATTCCAGATTTTCTGTATCTTACGTAATGCACCCATTCAAAGTTACAGATATAAGGATTGGAAGCTCCTGTGCATTAGGATGTAAACCAAAAACTGACTGCCTGCCACTTTTTATAAAGAATCTTTCCTTTACATAATGGGGCATTTTACACTTTCCTGTCTGTTCAGCACTGGCCCCTCTTGAGTACAGGTTTCCAAGTTTAGGCTACGAAATTGGTTTTGATCCAAATTTGGAAGTTCTGCTGCTCCTGTGAGAATAAATGTGGATGTTTGGTAACCTACACAAATAAAATATGAATGTATTATGTGTGTATTTGTGTGAAATTGTATCCACTAGGTTGTGAAATAATCTTTGATTGTTGTGGTACACTGGAAATGTGTATAAACACGTTCAGTATGAATATTTGAGAGACCTCTATGTTGAGCTGAACAAACAGAGTCTTGGTTTATTTTCCAGAAATACATGCATCTTGAGTTAAAGGTCTGCATGCAATGGAGAGAAATAATTCATGTCATTGAGTACTCCACTGTTAAGGTTCTTGCTGTGATTTTATTTATTTATTTTCTGTATGAGGGCCCTGAAAAAAACTGCTTCCTTATGTCCACACAACCACAGATGTAAATGAATATTTCCTCTGCTGCCGCAAAATTCACTTCTGGTAGTGAGCTCGATTTAAAATCCTGGTCAAAACCATTTTTAACAGTTCTTGCAGTATTACTTCCATTCAGAAACTGAAATAGAAGATTCAGCATGTTTTTGGTAATTTCGTTGTGTAAGACTTCCTGAGGAAGTTAAGAAATTTGTGGGAAAGCAAAAGCACAAACATTAAACAGTATAACTATTTCTCTGCATTAGAAGGACAAGTTTTGATTCGGCTTAATCATGAGTGAACCAGTCTGAAGTGACTGACTGGCTGATTACTTTCTGATCTCCATAGGGGCCAAGGTCTCTCTAATCCTGTCTTCTCAGGTTTTGGTTCTTAGTGCCCTTTTAGATTTTCTTTGAATTTTTTTTTTTTTTTTTTTTTTTT
>NW_017729033.1:78995244-79040214 GCF_001723915.1 Gavialis gangeticus | reverse complement strand
TTTTTTTTTTTTTTTTTTTTTTGCAAGTGTGAGCAAAATAATTGCTTTCATGGTCTCAAGTTTAACTGTTAAGTAATTGGGCTCACTGCTCTGTAGTTTTACCCCGTTTGTCTCAATTGAAGCTCCTACATTTACTAGCCAGGGAGCAAAGGCATCAGACTGCTGCTGGAGATTGGAGTGTTGCCAGCACAGCTTCAAAGGGACATCTGCAGCAGTGGGAACCTTAGATGCTGTGCCTGCCTCCTTTAACTAGAAATCCACAGTAGCATACAGGAAACCCCCTTGGGAGGAGCATAAGCAGCTGTACCTTTCTTGTAGCCTCTGAGAGTGGACTTCAGGAAATGATCCATTCTTGGGTATCTACTTAGGATTTACTAGTTTTTCTTCCTTTAAGTAGTATGATGGTAAGACCATGAATACAATCAAACTGATTTTAAAAAAGATGGTGGTTCTAAATCATATATGTAAGCACAATTCCATTTGCAGTAGGTATAAACTGCATCCAGGATACTCAGGCCCTGATTGCCTTTGAAGTTAGTGGGATTTTTACACAGGTATGTGCACCCAGCATGCAGAAACTCTCTCCAGGATCTGCGGAATAGGTAGTTGAGTAACGTCAACCAAACAAACGGTCCCACAAACTTTGTTAATAACACCCAAATGTCCTAGATAAGATTTGGACCCCAGTGTGCTGCACAGATGCACTGAGCCCCTGCATGGAAGAGCTTATGGTCTATAACTCAGTGGTACTTTAACTTTTTTTTTAGGTTTAAGGCACCCCTCTATATCTTTTTTTTTTTATATGTATAATGTATTCTTTCTCCTGACCGTAATTTACAGTAAATGGGTAACTATGAATAGTCAAACAGTGTGCATGCTCATGGCCTTCTGATGACAAGATGGTAGAGGCTGAAATGAAGTGATTTGTACTGCTGTCAGAACCATGGTAAAAGAAGAGGGCATATGCAGCCTTAATGAAGATAAAATTTACCCCAGTGCACACAATCTATATACAACAGAAGAAATCCTTCACTTCCAACCTCTACTTTCTTCTCTCCAGAAACCTCAGGGCTTATGCAAGGAGCCAAAGCAATATATGTATAGAACCATAGAAAAGTAGGGTTGGAAGAGACCACAGGAAGTCACCTAGTCCAACCCCCTGCTTAAAGCAGGACCATCCTCACCTAGATCCAGTTATCAGTTATGTATCTTTGCAGTAGGTCCTGACTTGGCAACTGAAACATCAGCTACATGGGGTGGATAGGGCAGTGCAGTGTAGTCACCGCCAAACCTAGAGGGGTCAAGTTGTCAAGGTTCATTCAATCATTTGGCTTCTAAGACTGCCAGTAGGATGCATCTGTTTTTGTAGTCTCATGATGTGCAGATATGCCTTCTGGAAACTGCACTGTAACAATCTGTCTTCTGTGTAGTTAAATATAACTTTATTTGCAAAACACCACTTATTTTATTTTTATATATTTTTAATATATTTATATACATATATAAAACTTAAACAGTTTTATTTTGGAGATGGGAGTCTTTGTAGAGTCATCTACCTGTTAATTATTTTTATGTGGTTAATTTGCAGTGGTTATGACTTCGGCTATCTAATCAAGATCCTCACAAACTCCAATTTACCTGAAGAAGAGCTAGACTTTTTTGAGATACTCCGGTTGTTTTTCCCTGTTATCTACGATGTGAAATATCTCATGAAGAGCTGCAAAAATCTAAAGGTAAACCATTTGATTTGTGCTTCAAAACCAGTGTTCTAGGAGGGCAATTTTCTACAAAAATAAAATAAACTTTTTGCTACCTTGTCCTGCAGTGAGCTCTGCCTTGATGGTATTACTCTCCAACCATCGTTCTGATTTACTGAATTTTGATCATTTGATGGTAAAGTTACTGCTAGAATGTAAGAGGCAGGTGGAAGCATCCACTTCAAGTCTTGTAGCTTCTTGCTATTTAAAAATAACAAACCAATCCCATGTTAGTGGCAGTGCCATAAACAGTGCTGTTCACAATAGAACTGTATTAGGAAGTAATCCCTCACCATTCATTTATCAGACTGTGAGAGCTGAACTTCATCTCCAGAAGCTTTAGCATCTTTCCTCACTGCTTAGTTTACTATAGGGCTGCAGTTGTTCTAGCTAGAAGCAAGATGCAGTGATGGCTATGGCAGTGCAAAAGTGCTTCATGAAAAGGAAGAATGTGGTGGGAGCATCAGGTGGTTCTGTAGGTGAAGCTTAGCAGCAGCCTAGGCTCAGGGGCAACTCTTGACTTCTAGAAAAGATAAAGTGTAGGAACTCACTTCTTCAAGCCAGTTAGGCTACTAATTTCCTTGTTCTATTAGGCATAAGATTTGGAGAAGATTTTATTGGCTGGGAGAATGAATATGAAATAGGAATGGATGCATGAAGGCAAAGACAGCGAGGTAAAAATATGCCACTGGTTTATTACAGCTGTTCTGGCTAAAGAAGCCCATGTGCCTGGTTTGGTGATGAAATGAAAAGTATGCAACTGATGTGAGGCTGTCAGACTCACGGAAGGCAATACACGGGAACATGGGCTGACTGAATGAGAGCCCAAATGAAAACCTGGACACTTGACTGACTATAGTACAACCAAATCCTGAATAAGGGAGAATTTGCCACGTTTTTTATTTCAAAATACTGAGCCAATGGTCTACACAATGCTGATGGATCTAAACTTTTTTTTTTGTCAATATCTAAATAGGACATGTAACTTTCAACCACTGTCCTTGTGATGACTAGGAAGAAAAGAGCACGATTTCCACCATCTCTGCTAATCAGTCTGACACTGAGAATGGGGAAAACCAATCCTTTTTCAGTTACAAACAAGCTGCCCTCATGTTGGTCAGGAGTTTGCATTCTGACGGCAACCTACACCAGTCTGGGAGATGGCTGGGTATTGAAGAATATTAGAGACGGTTACAGTTTTCCCCCTGTTCCCTCCCCCTGCTTGGGGCCAAGGGACAAATGAAGTAGATACAGAGCTGCAGAAGTATTTGAAAAAACAAATGAATAAAATGTCATCATGAGCAGAAAAGACACTTGTGCTGCTTTAACACTGGCTCTTTCTTTTGCCAGCCATTACCTGTGTACTTGACTTTATGGACTTGGGGGGCCGGGGTAACAAATTTCAGGATAATAAGGATTTTGGGGGGTGGGGAAAAGACTTGTCAATTGTTACACGGTTGAGTGTGTTCCTTATGACACTTGCATTTGAAGAACGTGATGTGCATTGTTTGGGAAGATCAAAGTGGCATTTTGTAAAAATATGGTGGAGTTTTCAGTCTTTAAGAATGGAGAACACTTCTCAAAGTTGGAAAAATAAGTCGGGTTTGGACTCCTACGATCAAATTCTGGGTACCTTGACCGGACCAGTAATGATAAGAGATGAGATATGGAGTACCCTGTCCCTTCAGGCATTACTGAAAGAATCTCATTACTTTCCACAGCAATGAAATGCTGCCAGTCATGTGGATTTGTATCAAACTGAGAACAACTGCTTGAAATGAAGCTAGTGAAGCAGTTAGTGTCTGAGTTTTCAGAAGTCAAATTGATTACTTTGTATACACAGTTGCCTAACTTCTGTGCATTTTCTTTTCAAGTCTTTATTAAACTTCAGTGAATTGAATGTCTCTGCAGTTGTTGTCTACTGACATGAACCAACTACTTCTTGTTCATTTTATTAGACACAATTCTTTATAAACTTGATGCTTCTTAAACCATTTTTTTTGTTTGCTTTGGGAACAGGAATAAGATTGTGTGAGTGCTGGCTGTAACCATTTTATGGAGCTCTCTCCTGGCAGGCTAGTCGGAACACTATTAGAAGAACAGAACAGCACTAATTCTTACTCCCTATCCTATATTTCTTTCTGTGTGAAGTGAAATGGTATACTTGTCATTGCAGCCAGACAGCCAATCCTGCCCCAAAGGGGAAGGAAGGCCCAGTAATTAGAGTAGGACTTGTTAAGCCAGGAATTAAACTTGGGTCCCCCAAGAGATGTCCTGTATGACTTCAAGTAAATTACGTTATCCCAGCTTCTCAAAGGTTTAGAATAGGGGAGTACCCAAACACCTTTAAACATATGGGGTAAATATTATTTCCCCATCTTGTGTGGTATTGAGGATCAATATGTGAATGACACAGCTGCTTAGGATGTTTCTGCAGACATTAGTAAGCTAGGGTGTGAATTTACAGTATGCTAGCTTCTCTGTACTAAGCGCCTTCCCATGGACACTTACAGTCCAATGAGGCTGACCACACAGACGGTTACTAGCTAGTGCACTATAAATTTTAATTTTTTTGCTTACACCAGAGAAATGGCCCTATAGAAATAAACCCTGAGACATTATGGTAATGAAGACCTGTACAGATAACATAGCTATATTGGACCATGTCTGAATTTTCTATAAGGGTGAGACTTGCCAAGTAACATGGCATGACTGGCAACTTGTAGCACTGTCTTGAAATTTAATATTTTCAGGTGAAATGCTTTATATAGACCTCTGGTTACTATTTTTTTTTTTTGATCTGGTGTCCAAAAGAGTGACCAAAAAGAGAGACTTTGTATCCCATTATTAGTCTCTGGGGATATGCGAAGTTTTCTCTTGCTTTTAACTGTTGTCATTTTGAGATGGACAGTTTTGGTCAATAGTTTAAAAATAGGTGGGTGTTTTTTAAGGATCTTTCTTGATGAATCTTGGGCACTATTCACAATCAAAGAGGGTGCCATCACTAGTAGTTCCTCGATTATTTTCACTTTCGCTGTATTCCAGACATTGTAGTCAGTAACTACTCCCTTTCTTTTGTAAATGGAATACATTCAAGGAAGTTTCTTTAATGGACCTTTGAGCCAAATTAGAATTGGTAGACAGTCATGTAGTTAACTGTATATGAAGAGGGAAGTAACCTTGTGCCTGCTGTCTTTAATTGGCCCTTTTTAGTTTAAAAGGACATGAGTTTTAAGGGGAACTACATTCTAATTAGGCTTGTTTGTGTAGTTGTTCTCATTCATACACTTTGAAAAGCTGAGAACATCTCTTTAGTTTCTCTCTTCCTACCCTTAGCTCCCATTTGCTTATTGAAGAGGAGAAGCTAAGTAACACTGAATTGACATACCACATTCAGATAGTGACAGAGGTCAAACTGACAGTCTCAAGCTAAACATGGGGGCGGGGGAAGCATTTTGAGGCTTCTTCCTAGTTGTAATTTTGTTGCCAGCGGAGAGAGAGATGGTTTAATACAGTCTACCTGCCTTTGCTTTATTCCTGAAGGTAACTTCTTTAAAAAAAAAAAAAAAAAAAAAAAGTGTAACTGATTTTTGTCATACAGAGTTGCTGATATCTCTTCAGGGTAGTTTATTGCACATGCTTATATAGTTATATGGATCCATTACACTGTAATTGTCTGCCCCAATAGATCAATTTGAGGAAGAACCTACTTATTTGTCTAGAGCAGAATTGATTTGTGACAACATTGCTTGCACTTGTAGTAGCCACTGTCTTGTGTGACATTTTAAATAAAAGCTGAATTGGTCAATAGCTGTTTTAGTGTTAATTATAACCAGAGGTCGCTAATCTTTCAGTGTCCCTGTCTCAGAGGGACCAGCTGTAGCTGGTTTCTCAATATACAATCCTTACTGATTTTTGCCTCTCCTTCCAAGTTCATACCCTCTCCACAATTGCTATAGAACCTAACTGTATGAAAAGGTGATATTAGGACACAACGAAGACGTAAAGATAAAAATACTCAGTTGAAGGCAGTGGTTGTAGCTGCTCAGTTAGATTCCCACCTTTTACTTTGTACATGTCTGCTCTTTGTTTTCTTTCCCCAGATGTAGGTTTTGCTTTTGAGTTCCAAATTTTGTCGTACTGCCTTTTGGTACTGACTTTTTCCATTTTATTTATTTATTTATTTATTTATTTATTTGTGCTGGTTTGCTTCCTCATCTGTCCTGGCATTCTCTGCAAATTTTAATTCATTTGAATTTCCACCAAAAATACACCTGGCAAAGATATGAGGCGTATGTTTAGTTGTCACAATCTGCTGGAAGCTAAGAGTTCTCCACAGAGTTATGCTTAACGGGAAGAAATATGCTTGAAGACTGAAGGGTGCTCTACAGGTTACCAGTGACGCACGCATGTGCTACAGTTTAAGAGTCCGTGGAGCAGTTCAGTTTAAGCCCTGTATCAACCTGCTGCATGGATAGTCAGTGTTTTAAAATTCATCCTTACTGCACGTGGGCTATTATATCCTTTTTGCATCTAGTAGCTTTCAACATGTGGCTTGAAAACCATCTTAAATAACAAGTTTAGTAAATTACTGCAATGATTGTTTATGCAAAGGCTGCCTTTGTATAGCTTTTAACATTTATTTAACCTGTTTACAAGGTAACTTATTTTGACTCCCCTTATGGCCATTAATAAAATGTTTAAGTTGAAGATTGCACACTTGCTCCCCCTCCCCCTTCATTTTCCAACTGTGCCACTTGGGTTCAGGGTGCTCTGATTCCTGAACCATACCTTTTTCCTGGACTCGATACTGCTTTAGATGCTTGTGGTACTTTGAAGTGTTGTGAGGGGAGTGCAGAACCCTGAGCTTAGGGTCTGTCAGGTAAGTGAAGAAAAATCTGTATTTTTAGATGAAAGCCAATTATTTGAAGACACATTAAAGCTCACATGTTCTTTTAATGATTTGGACTCTTAAATTGCTTGTTTTTAAAGCATTATTGTTCACCTTTTAAATTCTAACCCAAAAGAAAAGTTTGGAGTTAAACATTTCTATGTATGAATCTGTTTGTCCGCTGCATTAGTCCTTCTGGATGTTGTCAGTGTAACACTGCCATGCCAGTTTTTTGATTCTGAGTTGCTGGGGTGACGATGTCTATCGCTTCTCTAAGCCAGTCATTAGTGCTTTAAAGTGTCCTGTTGCTTGCACTGTTGTGCCAAGGGGTTGAGTTTGTTTTGTGCTGCTTTGATTTTAAACGTAGAAATAGCTGCTAAGTTAAATTGTCTGACCAGTTAAATTACCTGACTTTTTGTAATGCTGTTTCCTTTTTCAGGGTGGACTGCAAGAAGTTGCTGAGCAGCTAGAGCTGGAAAGGATAGGACCACAGCATCAGGCAGGATCTGATTCTTTACTCACAGGAATGGCCTTTTTCAAAATGAGAGAAGTAAGTGCACACATTGTGTTCTGCTGTAACTTGCTAGGACAAAAATAGTCTGCCCTAAGTTGCTATTATGCATTAGTAGGATGCACAAGTACCTTTCACCTCTTCAGGCAATGGAACGTCTACCAGTTTTTCCAGAGGGCAAACGAGTGTGTTTGTTTGTTTGTTTGTTTGTTTGTTTGTTTGTTTGTTTGTTTGTTTGTTTGTTTGTTTGTTTGTTTGTTTGTTTGTTTGTTTGTTTTAAAAACAGTGCCTGCTCAAGCAGAGTCAGTAGGCTCCCCTTCTTCCCCTGCCCCACATTAAATATGCTCCACCACCACCGTCTCCTCTTCTCTGCTTTCACATACTTATTTGCCTCCTGTCCTGTTGCTCCTTTCTGCCATTTGTGGGCCTCTCATCTTTAAGGCAGCTACTGTGGGGAGGGTGCGAGCTGCTTGAGTGAGCTACTGTTGATTGCAACCTGCTCCAGGAGTCTCCTGGTTGACTGTGACAGGTGTCCCTGGCTTCTCTTTTGGAGCTTCTGCTCACCCATCCTCCAGGTGTTGTACAATATGCCTGACAGAAGCCATGTGTAAAAATGGGCCCATCTACACTGGATGGTTTTATCAGCGTGCCAACTGCAAATATGTTAAATATTTAAGTTGCTGTCTGAGATGGTGCATTCCATTTCTGTTTGTCCTTTGCTCTAGTGTGATTCCTTGGGTAAACAAACCTGTCTGTCTCTAGTACCTGGGTTAACTTAAGCTTACAAACTTACCAAATATGAACCAGGTAAGCTTTTTTTTGTTTTGCTTTGTTTTGGTTTTTTTTTTTAATCATCAGGTTGGCTCCAGGGAGAAATTGCACATAAACAGGCTCCATTTTTAACAAGGGGACACGTATTCGAATGGAAGCTTAAGAAACTTCTCGAGTCAGTGGATCTCAACTCTGGCTTCGTGCCAGAAAATCTGGGTCCTATTTAATTCTCAAACAGGGGCAATCCTCCTCATTAGCAGGTCAAGCCAACCGATTTTTGAAGATTACTTGGATTGAGTTGGCCTGTTCCATACTGAGACATAACTTATGTAGTACATTCTGTGACATCAGCCAGTCCTTACTGCACATTACACTGTCTCCATGTGATTTGGCTTAAAGCTGTGATTGGCCTGCAGGGCCCAGACTAGAATTGCGGGATAGGACTATTCTTTTTATGATAAGATCTGAGCGGAGTATAGGCTGGTAATATTCAAGCTTTCCCACTGAGGTCTGCCCATTGTTGCTAAATTCATGTCTTCAAATTTCAAGTATGATCTTAAACAGTATAGAGACAATGGGAAAAGTAAATAACAGCCATATCTCATAGTTGTAATATTATACTTTGTCATGGCTTTTTGGGGGAAGGGAGAAGAGAAAACCTATTAAAATTCTCAGCATGGTCTCACTTTTAGCAACCTCTGTTTTTATTGCAAATTATAACTTGTCCTTCACCAGAGTTTTAGACCTCTGGAAAACATTGTGTGTTGTGATGGTAAAACTATAGAGATTTCCTTAAATAAAAGTTCCTACTGTGCAGTGACAATGATACTGTCCATAAATTTCTGGACAGCAATATCATGCACATAGGAAATGCTGCTCTAAACAAATCATTTTTGTGGGGAGAAAGGATGGATGGTTTCAGACGGTGCATTTTAACTCTTCTGCCTGTGTCCATCCTCTTCCTATTCTTTTCCATGTTGCCTGTTGTTGATTTCTTTTACGCACTGTTCTCTTGATACTTATTCCATATCCTTTCCTTATGTCCTCACCTTTTGGCTATCCTTGTAGATGCATCTGTTCTTTTATAGGATTTGATGGTCTATATCTCGTGTACTGTCTGGAAGTTGTCACAGCTAGTCCTTTGCTTTAAAGATGGAAATTGGAGCTGCCTTAAGTTCAAATTTGTGTTACTTGGGTTGGGGTGGGGGGGTATCCAGTAGGTGGAAAAAGAATAGTTCAGTCATACTTCTTTAACTACTGCTTTTCTGTTCTTAAACCCTTTGAGAGAGACACTATTTGCTCTGTAAAGACATTCTACAATGCTTCATTCTGTGATATCCCTGATGTCTCTGACTGGATTCTCAGACCTTGGTGATGTCTCGTAGCTGTGCATCTTGGAATGTCTTTGGGAAACCTAGATAGGTGCCCAGGGATTTGTGTGGAAAAGGGGAGTTTCTGAAATAGAATGTGTGCTTAAATACTATAGGGTTTTTTTGGCTCCTGTGGTATGTTCCCTTGTTAATTAATGCTTGTAAAAGTGCTACATTAGTATTTTCTTAATTCCATATTCATTTTAACTTTGCAGCTCACTTTCAGTCAAATTCCTTCAAAATAAGCTGACAAAGAAATGCATATTCCAGCCTTCCCCAAAACCTGCAATACAGTCTACAGTTAGCTTCAAGGACAAGCCACAGAAGAGTAATGGCACTGAATGTAGACTTAGTTTTAACTTTGGCTGGTGGATAAAAAAAACTCTTTAATCATACTTGCTCTGTATTTCAAGATGCACTCAGTACCTAACACCATACTGAGCAACATGTAGATTTTAGATCATTATGATAGAGGCCCTGCAGACTGCTGAGGAGAAGGCATGTAAAACTCACGTGCAAAGACACTTTTGTGAATGCAACTAACAAAAGTAAGCGGGCTATAATTCTTGAGGTAAAACAGGATTTTCAAGCGTTTGCAGTTCACTGCTTTGTCAGAAGAGGTATGTTGAGAGACCAGCTTATACTTCTCTTGATCTTTTTCATAAAAAGGAAGCATACTATATGTTCGCCTTTAGATGGCTAGGAAAATGATTGTATGTTGTTGCCTTAATTGTCTCTCTTGATTTTCATTTAGGCTTGATATATGAAAAATCAGACTTTTCAGTATTGATTTCTCTTTTTTGACTTCTCTTTAGATGTTCTTTGAAGATCACATTGATGATGCCAAATATTGTGGCCATTTGTATGGCCTTGGTTCTGGTTCATCGTATGTACAAAACGGCACGGGAAATGCATATGAAGAAGAAGCCAACAAACAGTCATGACATGAAATGGGAGACCATGTTTTTTGAGCTCCACATGCTTGTATATAGGTTTTATCTCTTGTTGATTCTCTTGGACAATAAGGCTTTTTCCCCTGTCTCACCACACTTTCTTTTCTGCCTTTCTGTATACTAAATCTGACTGTTCCTATGACAGACTTTTGATCTTGATATGTAGAATTTTCTGGGTTAAACTTGGCTTTGTACCCATTGTAGCCCATCTGTAAAGAAGCATGTATAGGTTCAGTGTGGCAGAGAGAAGGGGAAAACTAAATCATAATGAATTGTCTGGTAAACTTACCTAGTTGGTCTTAGTTTTGTTTTTTCCCTTTTCCCCAAATTAACAAGCACTGAATTAACTAACTCCCCCATTTTGTGTCTATCCCTTCCAGTATGCAGGAGTTTTAGCTATTCAAGATTGTGGACCATCAAATTTGCACTTTAGAGAGTGACTCTGACTCAGATCCTCTGTTTTATCTGAAGCTTTGGGGATTTTGCCCTCAGCTAGAAAAACAATAGTCTGCCACAATTTCCAAGTTCACACTGTATATGTTTGGTTTTTGAAGCCACAGAACACCACTCATTCACTGCATAACCTTTGTTCAAGCAAAACAAACTACTGAAATCTTACTAAACTGCTGTTATGTTACTGGTGTTCAGTCATCCAAGTACATCCTGCGCACATCCGCTTCTAATTGGCCTGCTGCTTTAAAACCGCTCTGTGATTGGATAGAAAACCAGCAAAGTGTTTAAAAACCAGCTTTACACCCTTCAGGGAAAAATCTTGTGTGATATTTGATTTTGTATTTGCCACTGAAAGTCTCTAAGGATATTGGAACTGCAGTAGTTCTGTAATGGCACACTTCCTGGATTCATTTCCTAGCTTTTATTCCAGTAATGTATACCTTTATATATTTTTATTTTATAAAGTCATATTTATTATGTACTTGATTTGAGAATTTTGCAAGTCAATTTAGTTAAAAGATAAAACCCAAAGACCTTGAAAAACTCAATTCTGAATTGAAATATTAAATCACAAGGAAGATAAATTGTGCTTTTGTAGTTGCTACAAAGACCGATGGTACAGATTTGTTGTAAAACAACAAAATATAAATAACTTAGATAATAAAGTTACCTGAGGAGTGTAATGCTAGTTTATTTTTGAGTATATCTTAGCAATATATTTTATATATATTGTTTTAAAGGACCGTAAAATACTTTTCTCTTAACCATGCATAGCATGTGTACAGAGCAGTTGTGAGGAAGACTTATTGAATAGCTAAATACTAACCTGAAATGATGGAATGCACGCCGTAGTGTGTGTGTGCGTGTGTGTGTTATCTACACTAAAATCAATATTAGCAAATCTCCAAATGTTTGCCAGATTGATCTGTTGACCTTGTAATTTAACATATTCTTCTTTCATTGAGTTACAATAATGTAACTGGGTGGTCCTTTTTAAAACAAAGAATTATTTGCATAACAGAGGGTATTTGTTTTTAAAGCTTTTGTAAATAAAGGCTTCGGAAATGTTTTCTTACATATCTACAGACTGGTGGTTTAATTGTAGAACTCTTACCGGAATGTATGTTGCAGCTAATTCAATTCCTGCATGCTTCCTGTTGTGCTAAGCCAGTGGTTATCAATCTTTTTAGACACACAGCCCCCCTGGCTAAACTTGAGGCACCCCTTGGAAAATGCCAGCTCTTCACTTTCACCCCCTTTTGCTCTATTTTTCTTTGGTCAAATAGTTTTTTCTGTTGCAAAGAACTCAAAGACCACAACTACAGACTTCCATTTGAAAACTCTAGGTTTATTTTGTGGATCATTTGTAAACTTAACGGTGCTAACACTGTGTGACAACCTTCTGAACTCCTGAAAGGATCTCAAGGTACCCCAGGGTGCCTTGGCACCCTGGCTGAGATTCACTGTGCTATGCAGGTTAATTCATGTTTCTAATGTCTGAAAGAGCATTTCAGTGGCTACCCAAGTGATTCCACCACTGGCTATTTCTGTCCATTCAGAATTTAACAGGGTTCTCTTTCTGTGCATCTCCACTTATTTCATTGGTACTAGCTTGGTTTGCAAGGGTAAAACTAGTATTTTAGTTTCCAGCTCCGAATTGGAGAAAAAACTACTAAGTGTTTAGATAATTTCCTATACAGATCAGTAGTATGCTGACCTTGTAGATTTAGGTGTGCTTTAAGACTTGCTGAAATCCTGTTTTAGGTGGAAGCCATTAATTTAAAACATTCTGGGGGTATGTAGTTACACTCTGAAGAAAATCCTTGGTGGGTTTTTTTAATGTATTTGATAGATTTTTGTTGTTTTGAAGAAATTTCTCAGTTTTGGATAAGGAATATATCTGAAGCTTTTGAAAATATCCCTTGGTTACTTATGCTGTTAGAAATGCCTGTGTGCGTCTCACCCTAAAACTCTCCAGTCACTGTGAAATTTTTATCATTGTGCTTTGATCTGTTCAGGTATTTAAAAGCTGACCACACGTTCCTTTTGCAAAGTTAACATGAAGGGTTTTGTTTCTATCAAGGAGTAATTTTACCAGAGGAGGAACAAAGTTTGTGAAAACAGATACTTTATTCTGCATAGCCTAGATGTTGTAAACTACAGTCTCTAAAAAGATGGCAAGAAGAAAATGACTCCTTGCTAACCATTGAAAATCTGAATGATCTGTTTCAAAGATGGAGCCAGTTAACAATGCTTTAGTGGCTAGAAATTGATAAACACTCCTGTAGTTGAGCTGGTTCAGCAGTTTAGACACGTGCCTCCTTTAAAGCCAAGAATTCTTTTTCGGCCTCAGATTTGCCTGCCAACCTGGGTAAATCTCTCAGTAGTTAAATATGCATACAGCAAAAGAAATGTGAAAGAATAGGATTCTTAATTGCTTGCCACATTTGATCCTTTGTCATCAGTTGCATTTTGGGTTCTGATCAGATGAGCCTAGCTCTGTATTAGGATGCATGTTATAATTAAGTAGGTGTAATGGTGGCTATAAAGGATCCACTACATGTTTAAGAAATCCAACGTGTGATGGTTGAGAACCAAATTGTTTCTTTGACTGTCCACACAGAATCTGTGTGTTTTTTCACGTGCCCAAGATTTGGATCATTTTGTTCAGCAAAATGTTGGGACAGTTCCTGGTAGCTTGGTGACCTTGCACACCACAACCAAGAGCAAAGCAGATCTAAAGATCCCTCTGTTCCTTAATAAAAATTAAGTTTATTAAACAAATGTTTCCCTTTTATGAACCTCCCCCCCCAATGTCTTGTGAGTCTTCTCTCCAGGACTAACCAAGATTGTCTCCACTTCCTCCCTTACAAAGCATCTAATATTTGTTTGACCAGCACAGCTTAGGCCTGTCCAGAAGTCTAAGCTTCTGTCTTTTGGTCTTAATTCAGCATATTCCACTGGCTTCAGTGCCTTATCCTATATCATTTCGTAACACTCAACTTCAAAATGAGTATAGAGTCCTCTGTTATACTACAAATCTGTCTCCCTCTATAATAAAATGAAACCATTTGTAGCCAAAGGCAGGATCCTTTACCTTTTGTGTTTTGAATTTCTATTAAGGATTTAATGTCTGATACTTACCTCTTGCAACCTTTAATGTGACCATTTTCCATATTGTATTCCTGGAGCATTATACTCCACCTCACTAATTCCAGCATTTGACCTTTTTGTTCATTTGTAGCCAGAGAAGAAAGGACTAAGTAGTATAAGTCTTAGCTGGGACCTACTCCACCCCTGCAGCTCTTTCCAAGCCCCCTGCCTTGACGACCTTATCGGGCCACAGAACTTGGACCTGCCCCAGACCAGGGTAGTTCCTAGCCCTGCTCCATGCTGGCAGAGCCGGGCAGGGAACAGGCTTCCCAGCTCCTGCCAGCAGGGAGCTTCCAGCACCAACTCTGCAACTGCAGGGCCAGTGCTGGGAGATTCTTATCTCCCAGCCTGAGCTCCATGGTCATGTGGCTCAGGCTGGGAGACCCTTATCTCCCAGGGCCAGTGCCCCGCAGGGCTGGTGCTGGGAGAGCCTTATCTCCCAGCATGGGACCCAAAGTCACAGGGCTTAGGCTGGGAGATGAGGATCTCCCCGCATTGGCCCTGTGTGGAGCTAGCACTGGGAGATACGGGTCTTCTCCCCACTCCCCAATTGCAATGGCCAAGTGAGGGCTGGAAGATGAGGCCAGGGAACCATATGCTCACAGGCTACTGCCCCAGCACTACTGCACTTGCCTTTTGCTTTCTGTGTTCGGTGCTGCACAGCCCCCCTCCCCCCAATGGCTGGAAGCAGCAGCTGGAGGGAGGGGAAGCCCAGAGCTAACAGAGCAATGAATTCAAGCAGTCAGAGCAATAGGGGGAACAGCAGTTGAGCAGAAGCCTGGGTGGGGGCTGTAACTTAACCCCTGGTGGGCTTCATGAGTGACCTCTTAGACAGGCATGTGTTAGCATCTGGGCCTTAGAAGCTCCCTTATTCTTTCTATTCCTATGCCTTTGGCTGATGTCAAAGCATGAGTGAAATAGTTCAGTCCCTTTACAACCTTTAATGCTTTTGCTGAGCAGGCCAACTTCTGTTTTTTGGCATTAGAGAGTTGTTATTCCTCTGTGGACTGATGCCTATACTTGCTTAAATTATTGGAGAATGTAATCCCTGGCTTTATACAGCAAGGCAACTGATTTCCTCCCCACCTTCCCCGTCCCTGTATTTAAGATTATCCCATAACCCCTGTTGCAGGTATTTGACAATCATAAATAAGTTTCCTGCTGCATATTAAGAAATAGACTTTGTCAGGGGCTAGAGATCCAGCTGGGCCAAGAAAGTGAATGCCTGTCAGGGTCTGAAGCAGGCACAAGCCATCCTTTATTGACCACCTAGAGTAAGGCTTGCCACCCAAAATATGGCTAATTTGCCAGGTGGCAAGGTAACCAAGTAATCAGATGTTCCAATGATGGGTGTCATAAGCAAAACCTTGCCAAGCAAAGGCCCATCAAAAAGGGAGCTGGAGCAGAAGTGGAATAAATGGAATGCAGATTTTGATAGTGGATTTGGAGAGGGAGATTTCTCATTCAGGACTCCTATCTATTTCTATTTCCTGATTATGCAGGAAGAGTTGCTCAAAGAGAATGGGTGTGTGGCTGTAAGGCTCAGAAACTATGGGTGAGTATAGCCTGCCAGGTATATGCATAGTCCTTCAGTCCCTGACCCCTACCCACCCTGACTTTTGCTTGTTTTCTTTTACTCTGTCAGCACACAGCAGTTGGAGAAGGGGAAACATGTTTATCTCCATTTCTGTGATGCCATTCAGGGCTGTTGCGGTCAAATTCAGTCATGCTAGTAATAAAAATGCTGCTTCTGTGGGCAAGGGAAGGCTTCTAACAATGCCTGTGTGTAGTTATGCTGCTATGCTAGTGTTGCTAGACGCTGTTCCTTTTTCCTTTTGGTTCTTGTTCTGTGATCTTATTGCTTGGTGCTGTCTTGCCCACAAAAAGTCCCTACAGGACAGAGATGCTGACTTGTGAAATCTAGCTGTTCAGGTGAACTGTATTGGTTGTCAATGCACTGAGGGACAAAATGTGAGTGTTAATGAAATCAAGTTTTTTTTGTGGGGGGGCAGGAAATGAGGACTGGTAATGGCATGTGCGCTGGTAGCCTGCTGCACTTCACCTATTGCATTGTACAAGATAAATGTTATCTTCATAACCTGAGGATTAGCATGGTTTTGATATGACTGTGGCTCTTCTGTACCTCGGCCTACGAACAGTCTTCCACCCTCCATTGCCCTGCCCCCATGCATACCATTTCCAGGCAGTTGTAAATTTAGGCTCAAATATTTTCTTCTTTAGCAAATTTTCCTATATGCCTTAATATGATCCATATCAAAATGGCTAGGGAATAGTTATCTGATATGGAAACAGTGTACTTTTTGGTAGGGCAAGGTAGTGGGAAGAAGAGTGCGAGATGATACAGTGAAAAGTGCTGTTGGCTGCATTTGAACCGGTACCCTGCAGCCAAGGGCTTGTTTCCCTGAGCTAACCACTTTACTGAAATTGTACATGCAGCTACAGGTCTCTGTCCTTGTTTCCTTTTGTGATGCAGAAGTTGGGCACTGTTCATCAAAGTGTATGTGGGTTAAGAGTTGCTGAGTGTTGCCAAGGGGCTAGACTATCTAATATATAAAGTCTCTGTGGTGCCATTAGTACACAATAAGGGATTTATAATGTGACAGTTACTTTGGAATAATTCCCCAGGTACATGCTTTTAGTGTGCCCTAAGTGCAAGGCAACTTAATTGACTTTGGCAAAACAAAGCTCTGTCCAGAGGCTGTTCAGGTTTGCTCCATAATTTAAAAGCATATGGTTTTTTTTTATCTGCTTGTCTTATTAATACTTTTGTATGTCTCAGGAGCAGAGCTAGAACAGGGAAAGTAAAGGGGTGGGGATGTCAATGAGAGATCTCTAGCTTAAATTGCAGCATATGAAAGTTCAAACGCTGTCTCCTGCTGAACCATCCTGTGAAGGGAGTCTGTCTGCATGGTGGCTTATCAACATGCACAGCTTTCAGATGCTTGCTTCTGCAGTGCTGAGCAATTGGGATTACACCCTGCTGCCTCACTTCAGAGCCCTAACAATCAACCTTGTACTTCCTAAGACTAGCACTGAACCTAGGAATATTAAATTCCTCACCATCCTCCTTTAATCTCAACTACTACAGGTAAGTGTTAGGATCTTGAGGAGTCTGGTTCAAAAGATGCTGTTGACCCAGTGGTTCTTCCTCACTGCACATAACTTATTATTCCAGTTTGTTTCAAATTGACTTTATTCAGAAAACATCCCCCTACAACGGAGTTTATAACTACCCTAGTAAAACACGGCTTTTGATGTGCAACAGAACAATGTCAATTTTGCTCACTTGTCATACCATCAAGTTCGAAGGCAAGCCAGTGTTCATTGCTTAAATACTACACAGAAGGATGCTCGCTCATTTTCCATTGGAATAACTTAAATGATAGGCAGTAAAAGATGTCAATAGAGTGGTGTTAGAAAAGTCGTGATACTGTGACAAGAATCTGGAGGGCAGCACGGTCTAATGGAAATGGCACTGGACTGGGAGTCATGGGATTTGAGGTACTGCCAGCTGGGCTGCTGATCTGCTACATGGCCATAGTAAGCGTTCCATTTCTTTGTAAAGCCTTCATCTTATTCTAGATATGCAAGCTCATTAGGGGCAGGAAATCTCATCTTTCCCTTGCCCCAACTTAATTTTAGTCTTGCTCAGAGCACATCATACTGCTGAAGGTGTACAAGACAAACATTTTTGCAATTAGTGTCAGCACTGCTGACTTCAAAAGCCATAGGCTGTGCATCATGAGGCCAAAAATCTCTCTTCACTTCGGATTCTGAATTTGATTTCCATTGTGATGTGACCAGGCAGCAAAAAAACATACTAACATTTTAGTTTCATCTTTCAAGATTTTTGGAATAAATGGCTAATAACTGATGTAAATGACTTAAAAGATTTTATTTTTTCCAGCAGCAATTTTGCAAGATACAAAAATACATAATGCTGTTTACAGAGTACAAACAAAAGCAACAAGCTCCTCTAATCTTTGTGCAGTATCTGTTTATGTTTAGATTTGGTAATATGTATTTGGGTGTCTTGGAGCCATGCCCATTAAGGCATTACCTAAAATAATTCTGAAGCAGAGCTCTAAGTTGTGACTTCTGACAGCTGTTTGAGAGTTTAACTGATAGGACTAAAGAGCAGGAAACAATAACATAATGCCCGAGTGGTGAGGTGAAAGCATACCTGACCCTCCTGATACTGTTTTGCAACCTTGCTTCTTGCTCAAATGCAATTCTGAAGGAAGGTGAGAGCTTTTATTTTGTATGAAATTACTGTCATATCCTGTGAATGCTTCTAATACACAATAAGAAATTCTAGTAGTAAGTCAGTCATCCTCAAAACATACCTTTTTATATCCACTTTTTGGCAATCTAAACACCTGTAGACTCAGGCTCACTGAAGGACAAAGCAAGATTGTGGACCAGTCTGACCTTGGCTACAGCTGAGCCAGCATGAAGTAACTACACTGAAATCCTTAATTGGTCCATTGTTTCTGCCTTTCAACAACTCAGTATTGCTTCATTAATATCACTTCTTTAACCTACATCTTCAAAACACTTCTTCCGTCTCCCCTCCCCCTAGCTATTTCTTCAAGTAGTATCTGCAATACTCAACATATTTTCTTAAGGCAGTCGTTGTCCTGTAGAAGTTACCCTCCTGAATCGGACCTGTTTTAGGCTTCAAATGTAGGCCAAAGATAAACAAAAGGCTGCAATATGAGGAGGCTACTTCTTATCCCTTACTTATTTCTTCCTGTACAGAGTATATATGGCCAAGGAGGGGGAGGCTCTGCTTCTACAGCTTGCCTGTCTCTATGCTATGCTGCCATGTAAACATACCTAATACATGGTACAAGTAGTAGAGAACAAGTGAAAAATTAATCACCAGCCCAAGGGACTTAAGGTGCCCTACTCTCAGGCTTTCCTACTGTCAGCCGAATCACAGAGCATTACTGCTAATAAAAGACAGGAACTAAATACATCAACAGCTGAATGGAGGTTGTTCTTAACTCTTGTTTTCACTGAGCCAGTAACAGAGATTGGGATGTAATGAAGAATTTTGTACTGCAGTGTCTAACTTGTAGATCAAAAAACTCCAGTGTGGTAGATCAAAAAAACCCCAAAACTGCCTGTTGAGTTGAGAGTTGCTGGACCTAGTCAACAGAATACAATCTGCACAAGGGAGCTACGGTGTTCACAGATATTCTTTATATGAACCAAGTAAGGTGCTCACTGTGTCCTTGTAAAACATGATTACCACTGGATGAGGGAGGGCTCAGTGAGTGAAGCATTCATGGTTTCATTGCATCTCCACAGTCAAACAGGATACAAAACAGACTGCAGAAGCAGGGTACAAACTTTTCCCCCTGTGCCCCCAAACTGACTGCTATAACCAAAGTTTCTGCTCCTCTGTGATCTCTTTCTGTCCTTGTGAAGAAATTCCTTTGTGCACAGTGTCACAGCTTTTATGGGAGGTGATTAGGACTCCCTCAAAAAGGTAAGAGGTAGGCTCAAACCCCCTCCACTGAGCCTGTGGCTCATTTGCTGGATGAGTTTTCTCACCACTAGCCCACTACATAAGAGCTGGGCTCCTTCAGCTGTATTTAAGAAAGTGGCTGTAACTGCATTTTGCAAGAGGCCTGCTCTTGCTAGGTCAAACCCCTTCAGAGAATTTAGGCATTGTTCTGCTCAGTTTTGGGATCCCAATGAGGTTTTAGGCAGGAGATGGACACCTGTAAAAGCAGAATGGCAGGCACCTCAGGAACTTTCAGGTCAAACACTAAACTTTTTGTTTTTAAAGATCTAAGCAACTGTATAGCACAGGAGTTTGACAAATCTTTGTGACTGTAGTTTGGTGTCACTTGTACTCAAAATGTAATTTAAAATGCTTTTTCTTATACTCAGACACAAATTGCCAATGGGAAGAGATGATCGACTGTGCAATACATGCTAGTTATTGCACAGTTCCCTAGAATCAGCCCTGAAACACTGCCAACGTTGAAAAATCTGAACACTCTATCCATAAAGTAATTTTAATTACATCACTGAAAGACTTTTTTTTATTTGCTGGTAAATTATGGGCCATTTACTTCCATCAATGTTTGCCACACTGTAAAATGATTGCTGAAGTATTATTACAGAGTGAGGGTAAAACCTTTTTTGCATAAACTTTTGTTTTTAATGGTTCAAAGGCATGAGCTTTGAAGTAGGCTGTTGCCTACAAATGCTTATGCCTCTCTAAACCAGCTAGTCTCTAAGAGCTAGTCTCTTGGAGCCATGAGTGACTGGTGTCTCCTGAATCTGGGGTGGGGGGCACCTGTAGAAGCCACTGACCCTGTTGGGGGGGAGAGACACCAGCCCTACTGCCAGCATCAGTGTCGGCCATCGGGGGGGCACATGTACCCTCTACCAATTGCCTATGCTTGGAGCTGCTCAAATTAAAGTGCCTGGAGTGTCACATGTATCAGCGTTCCCATGCTGAAAAACAGTGGTGGAGGTGTTTTAACTAAGGCTCACTGAGCCCCCCCACTGCCATTTTTCAATGTGGGGACACTGATACATGTGATGCTGGAGTCTGCTCGACTGAGGTAATTACCATGCTCTAGCAGACTTGATTAACTGAGTCTGCTCCAGTGTGCAGAAATTACAGCATGTCGGAGCAGCCTCACTGCACGTATATAGGTGCCCTAAGATGCCATCCTGCCCTGCCTGACTTCAGACTAAACACAGCTAACCACCTCCCTTAATTTTAAGTAAGTGCCATTAAGCTACAGAAATGAGGATGGAAGAAGAGGGTTAAAGATTACTTTGCCTCTACTATGTATATGATAGATTTGCTGCACAAAGCATTTAATCACATATATACTACATTAATAGCTGTTAACTCTGTACACCAAAATATGTAGAAACACTTACAAAAATGATTTCAGCCCATACATTACACTGGGACCAAGATAATCAAGGGAAGTAGCAGAAACAGTGGTTAAAAGTAGTGTGCTAAGTAGTATCATGCACTAAAACGAGCAGTTTTAACCACATTCTTCCTTCATCCTGACAGTCTCAGATTTTGATTCAAGACTTGTTCTTAACATTTGACTTATGCCTGTAAAAACTTCAAACATCTACTAAAAATGAATATATTTTTTAAAAAGGCTAGCTTTCATTCATCTAATATATTCAACTTCCGTACCAACATGTGTGCTAGTTTAGTTTTACTTGAAAACTAATCTCTCAACTGTAGACTGCAATCTAACTATTTTCAGAATCCCCTCTCTCTTTTCAAACAGATCTTTCAAGTATATATTGAAAACATGGCCAGTACCTAATTTACAGTTATAAACTGATTTAATGGGAGCAGCTCATTAACATTTAGATTCTCTCTGTTCTTCATAAAAATAATTTTACATTTGATGAGATTTTAGAAATTACAACAAAACATTTTAGTTACATAATTTGAGTACAGGATCTGTGTATTTACTACCTGTTTTACTCTACTAATAGTTTATTCAACCTATTCACAAACCTGAGTATCTAGCAATAGATATAGTTGTCTCCATATGCAGTAACTTAATTGCAATTTAGTTATGGATCCAGGTCTGCTTGGCTAGATTCTTATAGTCATCCTGTAACCCACTAAAATTACGTGTCAACACAGGTGTGCACGGGTGTCTATACATAGCAAACTTGAAGCTGTATTTTACAAAAAGTAGCCTATGGATGAGGTTCAATGTCTACAACATTTTCAGGCTGTTTCAATCAGTATACAGCATTTTGTTCATACATGTAAAAAAACCAAACCAAACCAAGTCTTACATATTGCAGACTTACATAAAGTGCCTAGCATAGTTATGTAAAACACAGGATTCAATGTAATCTGACAGCCAACATTATCGTGCTTTTGCTCCAGATACCAAAAGTCCTCACAATTGCATTGTAACAACAGAATTGCTGAACCATAGAGTTTTTTTTAAATAACTCAAATTTTCCCTCCCACATACGAAGCAAAGTAGTACCCAAGCCAAGACCATACTCAGAAATGATACCCTAGAGCTGGATCACCTCATCTTGTAAAAGGTGGTAGAGGGATACTCTGCAAGGAACTCCACAGCCTTCCCCTAAAATGGTTCTTAATGGGGAGAGCGGGGGTAAGGGAGGTGGCAGGTTGATGTTACAGAGGCTGCTGATACCCTTACTTTCCACGGAAATGGTAGGAGATCTATGTTTGGGTACAGCTTTTTACTAGGCCAGCCACATTAAACAGAATTCCACCTTCTCCGTGTCCCATGATATGTAGGTAAGTTCAATGCACGCTTCTGTGAAAGACAACCCCCAGCTCAATAATTATGTGAAAACAAGTAAGAGTATACAAATACAACAACATTAGGAACTGAAGATATATTCATCTGCTACTTCTGACAGTTACCAGCCTTTAAATAAAACACTGATACAAAATAAGCTCTTGGCAGAATAACACTGAACAAAGAATGTATTGTGGAATCTCAGTTTCAGAATGTTTATGTGCATCACATAAACCATGTGCTAACTTCAAAGACTAGTTTAAAAATATTACATTTAGGGATCATATTCTGGCACTTCTGGTAACAGAATCTGAGATGTCTTCAGATCAGTAAAACTAAAAAGAAACCCAAACCCTACCCTGCCTTTATAGAAAAAACCAAATGTAAAAACTATGAATTGAAGATATATCAAAACTGGTAGTCCATGTCAGATCAACCATTATCACTTTAAGAAGAACATTTAAAAAAAAGTGAGCCAAAGGAAAAGAATTGGATTAATTTGGAATTACTTGCTGTAAAAGAGGTATAATGATAATGGTTTTCTGAAACAATACCGAAACAAAAAGGGAAAAATAATATATTCCGATTTATTCCAGTTCCTGTGATCTAAACACAGCTTCTTTCAGAAAGGTTTTTTTCTTCCTGCAATTATAAATATACAAAATAACTTCAAATCATTTTAAAAGAGGAAGGCTAAGGGGAACTTGCTGGGTGAGAGTGCATACCTGCTGTTCTTACAACCATTTCATCTCCTAAATTGTATATTGTTAAATGAGCAAGACCAGAATGGAATGGGTTTAAAGTTAAAACTGTTTAGCCTCACTTATTCCTACAGAGGAGCAGACAAATATAAAAGTTGCATCAGAACAGTTAGCAGCAGCAGAATTGTTCCGTCTGTCCACACTTTTTTAAACATAATTCTGTAATCCAATTCGACTTTCGAGTTCCAAGGACTAAATCTGCAGATCTGCTTCATCTGTGTACCAATTCCATAACCTCAAGTGTCATTTTTTAAAGCTTTCTTTCTAGCTAGTCTAGAAAGTATAAGCCAACAATTTTAAGAATTGTTTTGCGATTAGCATGATTACCATGCATTTTATGTAAACATTTTGCAGTACCATTAATGAAGTGCATAAAAAGGCACAAGATTTGTGTCACTGGAGCTTCCTTGGCTTTAGAAATTAATACATCTTTTAAAATCTGTCTGGTAAAAACTCTGATCCTATGAAAGCCAGTATCTGATTTTGAAAATGTACACATCTGGTTTAATTGAAAACTGTTTTTTAATGGGAATCAGTTTGGCTTTTGATCAGATGTTCAATGTCCCTGCAATATTATAAATGCTATGTTTTGACAACAAAATATAGTCTTCTTGTATGTACATACCATTACTTTCTGATAATACAATAGTAAATGCAAGAAAGAAAAGGTAAAATCACTATCATGCCATAAGAAGTGGTCTGGTTTTGGGTGATGGTGTTTCTTGAAAAACTCAATTTAGAGTATGCTTTTTGGTTCAAATGTTCTGTAAGCAATATTAAAACCACACACTGTTTTTCTGTTAAATACAAGCACAGAAACTGATTGCACTGTGCAGCTCTAACCAAAAGCCTTGATCTAAACACGAACCTTTAGAGAGAGCCCATTTTAATGTAGGCTTCTTATTCTATTCAGAATTAAGATTAACCCTGATAGTAAGCATACCACCCAGTCAAATAAGAAGTTATTCCAACAACTGAGTATTTAGAATTTAACAGTGAGATCTGTCCATAGAAAATAAGGGGATGGAATTTGCAATCAAGTTACCAAAACATTCTAAAATATTTCAGACAGTTTGGTTTCAAATCAGAATTAGCTTATTCAAGACTGAAATGAAAACATGGTACCTGATCAATCAGCAAGCTAGATAATCCTCAGTAATAACACATAATACTTTTTCCATGAATGAAGTCAGCAGTGCAAACTCAATCTTATTTATGGCCACTGTAATAGTTTGGTTTATATGCAAGGAATTTATATTTTTCTTGTGCTATCATAATAAAAGTAAAAATCAGTCACAGAATTTGCACAATAGTAATTTTTGTCCAACCCACTAGTCAATCTCGATTCTTATTTATAATACTCAGAATTTCCTTTACCATTTTAACAATAATTTGTGTAAGCTGAAACATTCTTTATACAATTAAAAAATATCAATGTTTCAAGCAATGACATGGAGACAGCTAATGAGCTGTCAATATTTTTCTGAGCGTATCCACACAGGAGCAGACAGGAACAGCTGGCCAACAGAGGCTGATTTCTGGAAGACATGCCTTCCTTCTATCAACAGCTTCATTTTGAACTGGAACGGAACATAAAATCCAAACACATTTTTAAAGCACAGGGAAATTTAAGAATTACATTAATTATATTTTTGCAGTAATTTACAAGGAAAAATATTCATATTTGAATGTAATGTACAAGGGAAATAAATCAACTAGAAACTGGCAAGAGCATGCCCTTCACATCGATCAGTCTCAGCTCGTAAAGGTCAAAACCTGCTATTATTTTGTGGTCCACTGTTACTTGAACTTAAACAATAATCTCAGTTCAGTTCCTACAGGTTATCTGCATAACTAAACAACTCCTGTTGCAAGAAATACTGATGTCAATCATTTTTTTGTAGTGTGAGTGGATGAATGACTATATAGATTAACCTCTTATCCTGACTAGTGGTGCAATCAAGTTTATGGCACATTGTCAGGGATGTGGGTTGCAGCCCAGGTGACAGAATGATACCCTGAAGAATTCAGTTTCCACTGTCAGCCCTGTGCCTGTCACATCCACTACATTCACTCTTTCTGAACTTTGGCAAGTAGAATATAGCAACTCAAAACAGTTTTACATAAATGAAACTTAGTCAACACAAATATACACCTTTGCAATTAACAATAAAAGTTATTAACCATGCAAAAATTAGCAATAGGCACCCAAATAAAATTTGAATACAAATTAATGGTACTCAACCACTTTTTTTTGGTACTTTTCCAATGAATCTCCTGTCAGTGATTCATATAAAAGCTCAGAGATGCAGCTAATTTTAAGTGAAAGCTCAAAAAAATCACAACACAATTAGTAAGATCAGAAAGCTAGTTAAGTTACTCATCCAATTCAGGAACAGGATCAATAGCATATGAATCATGCAAACAAAAATTAAAGCTCAAATATTGTTTTTTAACTAGCTGTTTGCCAGCTGTTTACACATAAGAATAATTCACTGAAAAAAAATCATTGAAATAAATCAGATTACGAATGTACTGAAAAATGCATACACTGTTCACAGAACATTTACAGGAAAAGGTGTGCTTAAATGTGTTAAATTATTGATTATGCATTATTTAGTCAATAAATGTCTCATTGTGAATATTAATGTTGGGGTAGGAGCTTTGAAAGCATAACATTTGTATGTTGGTAATTGTCATGGCTATGGGATTTTCTGTTTGTTGTTTCTTGCAGAGGCATAACATTCAAAGAACACACCTGGGCAGTCTTCTCTCACCCTTCCCCCACTAGACTAAATGCAGGAGCAGCAACAAGAAGTGGCACTGGCAATGTGTGTCATTGAGAGTGACATATTTGTAAACAGGGTGGGTTGACCCTTTAAGAGGGAGCAGACAACTCTGTTATAGAAGCTCAGCTGTGGGTTATCTAATGATGAGAGAGTAATTAAAACCCCAGAGGAGAGAGGAGGAAGTTAGGGGAAGGAGCAACATGTGGAAGGAGGCAGACTGGACCCCAGATAAGCTGGCCACCAGCAACCACCATGCAGTGGTACAGGGCCAATGCTAAAGGGCTTCTCCTTCCAACCAGGGAAGAGTCGAGAGTTGTATTTGCTTATTTGTTTGTTTAGCTCAAATGCCACGTTTGGTATACAGGACTGGCTGAAGAGCTCTCAAAGGACCAAAGACAGCCTGCAAGCCAACACCGTTACAGGGTTCTGGGAATCATAAATCTATAGAGCACCAGTGGAATTCATTGTCACTGGAAAGGCAACTTTCACCCCATTTTTTGCTGCCAAAGCCCATGTTGGGAGGGCAAAACATTGCTGATTTTGGCAGCAAAAAACGGGGTCAGTTCTCCCCACGGCAGCAGCAAAATGTACTGCTACTCTATAAAGCTACAATTTTTCCAGAACACCTTACACTCTGTGACACTACTTGTGCCAGCTGCTTCCTGCACGGGTCCCTGGGGTTCCTTCCAATAGGTGGTGCCTAGGGCATATGGCCCACATGTCCATTCCACATACTCTATTGGTTTCTAGCTACTAACATTTTGGGATTTCTAGGTCTCTGTGTAAGTTTTTCTGGAGAGAACTGAAAGTGTACTTCCCATAGTGACAAAGGGGTAGGAATGAATTTCTGTGGGTGTCTGACAAACCAAGATCCTGCTGGAATGATTACTTTAATGTTGTTGAGATGGTGCTACATTGTGTGATTAGTGTAAACGTTTAGGTTTGAAGAGTTAGCAGCTTTGGACTAGCATCATTTTTTCTTTTTTTGTTTAAAACGTAAATCTATTCTTTTTTTTCCCCTAAAGAATAAACTGAGCACAAACTTCAGAAGATAAAAGTTCTCATTGGCTTGGTATGACTCAAGAAATCTTATATTTTACTGACAATATCCATCAGAATACCATTTATTTTCCTCTGCAGTTTAGGATTTCATTCTCTTGGTCCCATGAGCCATCAACTGGTCACACACAATATACTGTCACATCATTTCTTGGCTGCAAAACATCAATGCTGTGGTTATGCTAACCTCCAAACTGTAAGCAAAGTAAATGCTTAGGAGGTCACATATACATTATGTGTTAGGGGTCTACCTATATTGCGGCTGAAGAGTCCAAAATTCACGGCCAGATTGTGGTGCTGGCTGCCATTTTAACAGTCTTTTTGTGGTGTTCTCCCACCCCACTCACTGATTGGCCGAGGGGCCCCAATGGTTCCGCCCCTCACCGCTGATTGGCCGAGGGACTGAAACCGCAGCATAATTACCCGAAAAAACATTAATTGACAAGCTAAGTAAGCATTAAGCATTCACTTAAACTCTAAACTAAAATGTCTTATGAAAGTAAAGCTATACACACCATGAATTTTAACTAATAACATTACTATAATTACATTGTGACGGGGGCCATCCCAGGGCTGGGTATCACATCAGCCTGTCCCCCTGTCTAAGTAGGGCAGTTAACCCAGTCTCACCTGCCATGACTTTGCTGTTTCTAAAACTGGTGTATAAAATGCAGAAGGCTGCCCATTTTACTGCCCCGATGCCAGGGGGAGCTGTACACAACTCCAATCTTCCCTTATTGTGTCCCATGCCTCACTGATGGCATCCTCAAGCTGCTCTATGCTCCGGCTTGAGGCTGGGCCAGACTCAGCCCCTTGCTACACCTCATGCATTCTTCCTTTCACTCCACCCCATTGGGCCTCATTCATACCACCCCCTTCTCATTGGGGCCTCTCACACTCTGCCCTCTTACATGCTGCCCCTCACTGGGCCACACCCAACCTGGCCTGTTCCCTTGAGCAACTGTGTAGGCCATTAGGCTTGCCTACTCACACTCCTTGGCTGGCCAGCACGCAGCTTCTCAGGCCCTGTCGTGACCCTCATTTGAATGGTGACCAGCCAATTCACTTTGTCCTGGGCAGAGCTCTGACCCAAGCCCCTCTCCAGGTAACTTGTCACTCTCGATCCCTCCTTAGGGCCGACTACTTGCCCTTTTGACTTGGCCCCACCACATGTGAGGGTTTTTACAAAGTTTTCACTCTGACCCAACACATGGCCTCAAAACGTCTGAGGACTTAGTGGGGTCTCAGCCTCTGGCCCAACTGTGGCCTCAGGCATCCATAGACTTTCCTTGGCTTAAGTGCCCCCTCCCTGGGGCTTTAACTTATGCCCTCCTGCTAGGGCCTTCCAACTATGCTCGCTCACTAGGAACTCACACATATGCCCTCTCACTAGGGCTTTCCATATATGCCCTGATCACTGGGGCCTCCAGGGTCTTGCACCCCATGGGGCTCAGGTGGTCGGAGACATGCCTGGCCCCCATACCTGTCCATGGGTCTAAGTAACCCACCAGGATGTGGGGGCTGTAGTTTTATGGCACCCCTCCTCACCTTCCACTGGGGAGGCAACTGGCCTGGCATTTGTGGGGGACTGTCCCACCATGGACAGCCCCACGAGACCACTCTTCCCTGGCAGAATGCAATTTCTGGTCATGCCCAGGATCAAGCAGGCCTACCTGCCTTGGTCTTACCCCTACTGGGCTGTGTGTCAGCCTGCTGTCTCACTAAGCCTTCTCCCCCTAGACAATGATGCCCCCCCATTGAGGGGACCGTCAGCCACCTTAGGCCCTGGCCGTGCCTCCAGGCCAGTCAGGGTGCCAGATAGCCCATCATGGCCCAGGCTTGCTCCTCGCGTTGGGCTTCATTACCCTTCAGCCTTCCAGCCCTGGCCCTCTTGCACTGACCAGTCGTGGTGCTAGTACCAGAACACCCCAGCAGCTGACCTCCTTAAGCAGTAGGGGTCCCTTCCTGGGCCCCACCATACAGCCCTCTCACTCCGGACTTACTCAGGGCCCCAGAGGTCTTAATAACATGGCTCTGCTCTCAAGTGGCCTCACCCGTTCCACATCAGGGGCTTACCTAGCCCCTGTATAGGCCTGCAAACCATAAGCCCCTGCCCAGGCTGGGCCCTAAGTCTTCTCTCTTGGGGCGTGGGACCTCACTGGGCCCCTAGGAATCTCCAACCATCCCCAAAGTTCCTCCCTTACCACCGGGTGTTGTGAACAGCAGCTGAGCTGGGTGTTGTTCTCTCAGGTGCTGGCAGCACACTGCTGGCTTGGCCCTATGGGCCTGGATCTAAAATGGCCACCTCATCAGGGCTGGCCTACACCTGCCTGCCTTCAGCCTTGAAGTGGCAGGCACCCAAAAGTGCACTGCTACACACCTTCCCCCTTAAAATGGCTACCAGGGGTGGGCGGGGGAGAGAGGATCTCCCTCCTGTTTACTCTGCAAGCTTCTCCAAAACCTGCTGCAACCCACTAAGTGGTGAGCACCCCAATGGTACTCCACCACATACATTTATAATGTTATTATTAACAATGTAAAAAAGAGTTTAGCAATACTCAGTACTAACCTTGAGACAGTCACTTCATGTTAGCTGTTAAATGCTAGCATGCAGCATCTACTGGCAGTTGCCACTAACATCCTCTATCTCTGTGATGTGAACACTTGTCCATACAGTAAGATCACATGCTTGGCATCAACCGAGTTGGTTGGAATGGTGAGACAATGTTTTGTCAGGGCATATGGATGTTGAAACTAATCAGAAACACATTCCCAAAATGCAGTAACAGTCACAGTCATCCGGCACTCTGACAAAGTTCATGTAAGGAGCACATTCCTTGACATGCTCTTTTTGCCATCCAAGGATTGATTTCAGTAGCTGAGGGTCAAAAATCAGGACTGGCACCTGTACTGAGCCTAAGTCATCGATTCAGCCTCTCATTAGGTCTCCCTCACTCCATTTGCTCCAAGGCACCTGACTGGGGTCAAAAATGCAAAAAGCACTAAGCACTAAGAAGGCAGCCAGCTGTATAACCCATGGTGGTAGTGATGGGTTGTACTTACGGTACTCGTTCGATTTAACAGCTACTGCCTGGAACAGGTCCCTTTTTTGCTGGTTTTCACGATGACAGCTTAATGATTCTTGTGATACTGGTGTCTTGGACCCAACTTATCAAAAGTATCAGCTGCTTATGTGCATGGTGGATCACAGCCTATCAGCTTTCAAACCACATTAGATGCTCCACGGACTGGGTGGCATTTTCTATCACAAACTTCACTTGATCTTGAATGTTTCCTTGCTCCAGGAGATTGTTTAGCTTAAGCATGTGCCGTGTGCCAGGTGTGATTTCCAGCTCCTCAGACACAAATTGCCAGTAGTATTGTATATTCTTGGTGTGATCACACTGAACCACAAATTCCACCTTGTGAGCCCTGGTTCTGGTGGCAGTGACACAGTTGCATGTGGGTCTCCACTTTGCCTGGTAAGGGACTGCCTGTACTGGACCTTATGGCCTGGACACTACTTGAAGGCTTTTTTGAAGGAGAGCAGGCTATCCACATCAGGGTACTGCATGTCACTTTTTAAAGACAGAATGTGTGCATTGCAGGTGATATGAACTGGACTGGCATCTTTCCACGGAGCACAACAGAAAAAGCCCTGCACATATACATGGTATTATTGGACAGAAATGCTTAGACCTTATTCAATTCTAAGTCATAGTTGACAGCAGCCTTCACTGCAGCCTGCGCCATAGAAGAAAAATTGATAGATGTGAGGTGGACCAGATCTATTTGAAAAAACAGGTAGGTCCCAACCAGTGTTTTCAGCTTCTGCATACAAATAAAATGTGCAAGACAATTATCTTGAGGGGTCAGTGGTTTCATAGACCACAACGGAAATGGATTAATACAATGCCAATGCAGACTTTGTCAACTGTATGAATGAAGCAGTCACTGTAAGGAGACAGTCTTGGCAAAGCTTGTTTGCACATGAGAAACATCCAGCACTTGGTACATTTTTGTTCAGGTAGTCCCTTAACTTAGGGTCCCTTGTTTCTTTTTCTGACCTTCACCCTTTGCAACACCTTTTTGCTTCATGTGTGCCTCAGACTAAGTGTTGATCTATACTGTTTTTCCTCGATACATCCAGAGTCAGGTTGCAGGTGGTACAGAACAATTTGCCTCCCTCTACAGGCAAGGTCCCTGCAGAGAGTGTACTGCCTTATATGATTCAAAGCTGAAACGTATTTTGCCTTCTTGGAGGATTTCTTCTCACTATTCATTCTCCTCAGGCTGCAGCATGCCACAGCAACATGCTTCTGGCAGCCTCAAATGATGTCACAGCCCTTTCTGTTCCCTGACTGGCTCTGGACTGGCACCTGTACTGAGCCTAAGTCATAGATTCAGCCTCTCATTAGGTCCTCCTCACTCCATTTGCTCCAAGGCTGCAGGGTTTCTTGCTCCTTTCTTTGCTTGCTGGAAAGTTTTTTATTTCTAGGCAATCCTGCCAAAATCATGGAGACCACTGGGTTTTCCACAAAAAACATGAAATTGTGATTTCAGTAGGTCCCTAATTATATGCCCCCAAAGGCCACCGTTGTGCCACATGTGGAAATGCTGGCACTTTCACCGCTTCCCCCACTGGTCACCAGCTGGCTGCTGGGGGACCTGCCCCCCCCCGGTCGTGCCCTGCTGCTGCCCCCCAACTTGGGAGGCACCAGTCACCCATGTCCAAAGGTATTGTTTCTAGTAATTAATGTAATCCATTTCAGTTTCTTTTGGGCATAAAAAGGAAAATAAAGTGCAAATATATTTTTCCACTTGTACAACTGAATGTTTTTTCATATCTTTGCCTGCCTCATTTGATTCAAAAGGTACAGTGATAACAAAGGATTGAATTCAGGTTTAAAGTCAAACTAAAATTTTAAACCTTACTTTTTCAATAATTTGCTGTAAGTCTTGAGCAAGTCACAATTTATGTTTGTTTTTCTCATCAAGTCTGCTCCACTCGCAAGCTGACACACACTGTGCTGTGCTGTGTGCAGTTGTATAAGTGGCGAAATGCATGTCAGCATGCAGAAAATGCAGTGGTACACTTTTGATCTAAAGCACCTCCAAGGTGTTTTAGTTCAAAAGTGTACCACCACCATTTTCTGCATGCTGATGTGCATTTTGCCACTTATAAAACAGTATGTGTAGCAGCATTGAGAGCTTACACATGTAAAAAAGCCCTGCATTTACCCTTTTCCAGTCATCTGGGACCTCTTCTGATCTTCATAAGTTTTCGAAGATAAATGGCCAGTCGCTCTGTAATCACAACAGCCAACTCCCTCAGCATGGTTGGATGCACTGTGTCCGGCCCCATAGACTTGTACACAACCTGCTTTTCTGAACAGTCCCTATAACCTATTATTTCACCACTGATGGCTGCTCACCTCCTCCCCAACCTGCATTGCCAGCTGTAGCAGTTTGGGAATTGACTTCACCTTGTGAAGACTGACCACCTGTAATCATTGAATAATTTATTTTTAAATTATTATTTAAGAAATATTTTCCATGTTTTGGGGGTTGTAGTCATGTTGATCTAAGGACAAAGGTAGACAAGGTTCTTAGGGTAAATGTGGTATCTTTTATTAGACCAAATAATAGTTGGAAAATTTGTTCTTTGCAAGCTGTCAGGTACAAACATCCTTCTTCAAGCAGAGGGAGAGCCTGAAGAGAAAGAAGGGTGTTTGTACCTGAAAGCTTGCAAAGAACAATTTTTCAAACTATTTAATTGGTCTAATAAAAGATATCACATTTACCCAAAGAACCTTGTCTCTTTAGTGTAAGCAGGGGAAATTAAATAGTAATACCTGATGTAGTAACAAAATTAAACTAGAACAGGAAAACCTTGAAATTATTGACAAAATAACTGTGAACAAAAGAAGAAAAAAAAATACCAGGAATACTTCTGTAGTAATTTTACTTCTGTAAAGAAACGCCAAACAGTTGGAAGGCAAAAAAATATAGAAGAGTCTAACGTACCTTTTCTTAATTATTCAGATGTTGGCTTTAAGAGTGACTAGGTTTCATTTTCCATGGCTAGTGCAGGATTGCTCATACCTTTGGAGATCAAACAGGACAGAAAATAATGTTTTTTAAAGTGAACCTCATGTTGTTTTTAAGTAGACATTATTCAAAGTAATGCTAGTAATTCAAGGCAAGCTTTGCTTCACCAACCATTTCTATAAACATTACTATAAGGAAAGACATGTCTAATTATGAGTAACTGGAATTCTACCTCTAACACAGCCTTTTTTTTTTTTTAACCTTAATAGTACCTATAGCATGCATGCAATCCTCTTCTCTTTACAGCAACTCCCTGAATTGTTCCAACTGTGGCTACTGCTGGAGTTTCTGGGTCCCCCACTCCCTTCTCTGGCTTTTGCTTGCTGCCACCACTCCTGGGGACAGGATGGCTTGTAGGGCTGTGGAAGTCTGGAGCCAGGCAGCTTGGGGGAATCTGGGGACACTGCATGGCATCTCAGCATGGTACATCAGGGGGCATGTGTCATGGTGTGTAGGGCACAGGGGCACTGGCATGGTGTGGAAGGTGGTGGGGGACAGTTGCCATGCAGTGCAGTGCAGTCCAGCTTATGGCATATGGCTATGGGTGAGGGGTGTGGCCCCATGACATACAGAAATTGGACAGTTCTGGCTTAAGCGCACAGGATTTTAGAGGCTCCTGACAGACATTATTTTTCTGGTGTGATTAAGGGGCTACTTGTGCAAGAAATAACAACTATCCACATGTTCAAAGAATTTATGGCCACATATCAGCCACAAAGATAGTACTTGAAATGTATAGTATCTTTGTGGCTGGTTTGTATGGCACCAAAACTTGAAAATATGGTTTGCCATGCAGGGACTGCACCAGGACAGGAACCCCAGAGCGTTACCAGTCAGCTATCAGCTTGCAGGGACTGACCAGGAGCTCAAGTCCCAGCATGGTCCCTGCAAACTGATTAGGATGGGTCCAGGGTTCAAATCCCAGAACTGTCCCAGTCAGATGATTGTCAACTGGCAGGGACCGCCTGTAGCTTGACCCCCCAGGCAGTCCCTGCCAGTTGAGAGTTGATCAGGTCCATTCTAGGACTGGAGCCTTAGGGCACTCCCTGCCAACTGATAGGAGATCAGGACACCCCAGGAGATGGAGCTCTAGAGCTGTCCCAATCTCCCATCACATGACAGGGACTGCCTCAGGACTGTGATCCTGGGGTAGTGGAGATTGAAGTGGCTCCATGGCTCTCATCCCAGGGCCATCCTGATCAGATGATCATTGGCTGGCAGGAACCACCCCAGGATTCCAGTCTTGAAGCAGTCCCTGCCAGCTGATGGGCAACTGGGATGACTCTAGGGTTCACATCCCAGGGCCATGACAATCAGATGATCTTCAGCAGAGAGCATGCCAAAGGCAGAACCCTGGGGAGATCCCTGCCAGCCAACTGCAGATTAGAACTGCCTCAGGACTTGAACCCCGGGGCAGTCTCAATCTGTCAATTATCAGTGATAGTTGGCCAGCTCCAGGGACCATGCGGAGGCCTCGAATGGGGAGCTAGCCAATGATTAGGCTGATTGTCAGGCACCTGACCTACCAGTATAGGGGGATATATGGTATGACTGGGATCTGATACTGGATCCCAAAATTGTACCTCCTGCCATGTACAAGTGGCATAGCACGAAGTGTAATTGTTGGGATCACACATCGGATCCTATCTTGCCATTAGCTGCACATTTGCCAGGAGTGTTACGAACATGCACCTTGGATGCTAAATTGTCTACTATGGGCTGTATCTGCTAGGACGAATTAGGATAGCTTGAAATAGCGATAGGCCCTATCTGCCTAGTTTCTTTGATTGCACCAAAATTTAGGACACAAAGATAATTTAGGTATCAGATATCACCAAGTTAAAAAAAGAAGGTTGATATGGTATTTCTATTCTGATTGGTTAGTAAATGTTTGATTTGTGAATGTTCCTATATAATTAATTGTGTGTTAGCTTATGATTAGACTATGTTGCTATACATGTATAAATGATAAATGATTTGGGGTGAGTTTGGATTTGCGTACCCTTACATCTATACCCTCTGTTGGCCAGTCTGGTCATCTGACTGACAGTGAATAAACTATAATCTGGTTATAATCTCTAACTCTGCTTACTCAAACTGTCTTGCAGTATGAGCTGACAACCCCTTGGGAGCAACTTCATCTAACTTCACTTCCACAGAACTATATGAATTTAGCTATGGTTCATGAAGAGAAGTCAACAACCATTGTTAAAATTACACCCACCAAAAAGAGTTTACAATGAAATAAATTGTTATAACATAAAGCAAATTCTTACCAACTTTGCCCTTTTCAGTATTTGCATTGATTTCTGTCCAAGACTGAGTATCGGTAAGAAGGTGGCTCTGGGAGTCTCGTAACGGCTTTGCGGGAAAAAGGTGACTCTCACTATGATGCAATTTAGAGGCAATTAAAAATACCAAAAAAAGATTAACTTCTGGAAATTTTCTCCTCAAAGCTACTACACATTTTAAACAGCTGGCCGTGTAACCTTCTTTAAAAAAAATTTCCCTCCTTATTTCTGTTTGAAGTCTACATTCTAATACAAGGCTTCTAAAACAGATATTTCATTTTTGTCACATTCAAATGTAATAATTTAAAATAGAACTGAGAAGCTTTTAAATTATTTAAAGCTTTTTCTTAAGCAAAGATTAGGGATCAGTTAACGTATTTTGATTAATTTCAAGCTCTCCAAAACCCAGCAAAGACAAAACAGACAGAATTTAAAAAAAAACAAAACAAGAATCACATTTTACTGATTGCTGGCTGGAAAAATGCCAACTGCAGGCTTCAATTTCTTTCTACATAAGTAGTCCTGCTTCCAACAATACTCATGTTACTTTAATTCAGTGTCCTTTACCCATAAATAGCAAAAAGAGGATACTTGCTAATCTAGTTTACCACCCAGAGCCAATTTTATTTTTTTCATGATCATGTATTAAGAATTATGTAAGACACGTCTGTTACTGTTGAAATATGCAGAGCTAGTTAATTATTGCTTACATATAAAAACTGGAGAATATCAAGTGCCAGAAATGCTAGTAATATTAGGATTACATTTCCTTTTTAACAGTATTTGTACAACTATCTCCAGAAAACAATAAATCAGGTGAAACAGTTTTTATTGGAGAAATTGTAGAATTAAAATCCACTTGCTTCCTTTTCCATGACAGTGGCTGAGGGCAAAGAAAAATGCCTTCTTTGCAGTGGTATCTGGGAAATCCCAGAAAACAGAATGGTTTATTTGGGGACAATTGGATCTAATCTGAATTTTAAAAAGACCCTGTTGCTTCTGCATTAAAAGGTACATTCAAAATGGCATGCTAGGTACACTCCTTTGTCATATTTTAAGTTATGAAGTTATAAAATTGGATACTTATCTGAATAACGTTTTATTTTTCTGATGCATATATATTTGACTGCATTTATAATATCTGCCTGATGTAAACAAGTGAAAAGTAGAATATTTACCATTTAAAAGGTTAAGTGATACAATTAAAGGAGAAAGAAGCTAATGATTACTTTTTGGCTGTTGAATTAAGTCCAGCAGGTGTGGATGCTTGTTCAGCATCTTGATTAACAAGACAAGTTGGAAAGGAACAACCATCACCTAGACTGCAGAGAGAAAGAAACTTAGAGTCAGTATTATACTTGAATGAATAATAATATGAATAAAGTCAACTAGTTTAAAAATAATTTTACAATTCCTGCTTCAAACCACTTGTACTTCATAGGATTTGGTTAAAAAAGTACTGTTGACTTCCAAAGAGTATCAACATTTCAATTATTTAAAAAAAATGTAGTCCGTATACCTTGTAAAAACAGGCAACAACCAATATTTCTTCTCATCACCGAACACCTGCTTTAGATTTTTGCTGAAGCCCAAGCTAAACCCATTCTTGTCTGTTCCATGACGAAATATTGGAGCTCTGAATGCTTCTAAAAATGAGATAGCCAAGAAATAGAACAAACGTAAGTACATTTTAATTTAGTGACAATATTCAGACCACTGCAGTGACAATGGGCCTTCTTGGCCCTGCCACATTTCTTATTTTAGTTCTTTTTGCAACCTTCTCCTGTGAAGGAGGGGTTGCTATTGGTGATACTCGATTACCATTTCTGTATGGAAAGCAGAGAGAGCAAGGAAAAGGTAGGCGTAATCTTCCTGTGAAAACAAGGTCAGTGAGCTATGGACATTCCTTTTTTTTTAAATGAGCTATACAGTCCAACAATATTGCCTTATGCCATGTCATCATGGCATGAACCCAACAAGGTAGAAGACAGGCAACATTCAGATTTTTTACCCCATCCTCAAATCAAACATGAATTGGCAAGGGAGGAAGAGGAAAGAATCCATCCCTTTGGGAAGTAAAGCATCCTTTTCACATTGTCAGGGATGCTACTAGCCAACATCTGGTCTTAATCCTTTTAATAAATACTGTGCTTACTCAAATATAGAAGCCATTTTGCTCCCCCTTCCCCCCCCCCAAATTAGTATGGGATAAAAAGCTCATCTTACATTTGAATACAAGGAAACCTCATCACATACATCATCTCATTAAACTGCGGCCAAAATCAGCACGTGTTCACTAATGGAAACTGACTATGAAGTTGATTAATTGTAGCCACCACTGAGCATAACTAAACCACATGGCCCATAATGAGTAAACTTATTGATGGAAACCTACTACAAGGATAAATTAATACAGCCTATCTGAAGAAGATATATGGTAGTCCCCATTGTACACAGTCCCCCTTAGTGCCGACTCTTTGACAAGTCATGGTGAACCACTACATTGCATACATTTCAACTTCCTTTTCACTCCCACAGCTGAGTTGTGACTTTCTTTCCAATTATTCCTTTTTCTTCACCAGCATTAAGTGTCTGGCAAACATCATCAAACGGGGCCCTAAACACTTTACCCAGAATCCTTCCATTACCCCCCTCTGCCTGGTACATATGATTAGTGTGGCCCCACCCTCCATTAGTGGGTTGCCCTGCACCTCATCTGCATATAAATTTTTGGAGGATCCCAGGACTCTGTAACAAGACCTGGTTCTAGTCATGAGTGGAAGGCTAATCAGCACGTAGATTCTTTCTGGGGGATATCTGGAGTACACACATATGCTGAGTTATGAGGTCACTAATGCCTGAAATGCTGTTGACTCCACTGGGGCCCAGCCCAATGGTGAATTATGAGCCTTTCTGCTTTAATCTAATACCATGCATAGTTTATACTATATAAAAGTTAGAGATGAACCAATCAAGATGTTTTGCCCTGATAACGATGGCTGATTATTGACCAGCCATATCGGCTAACACTGATCCGATTGCCGACACGCAGCCCGGCAGCATGGAGAGCAGCATCTGGCCAGTTAGTCTGTTGGAGGGAAATGGCATGGGGGAGGAAAGGGGAGTTGGGGGGCAGATCAAGGCCCCTGCAGTGAAGGAGGAAGTGGGGCTGGTGCTCCCCAGTTGGAGTGCAGGGTGTGGGATGGAGCTGCCGGCTCATCCAGAGGGCAGGGGGAGGTTCCTGCTGCTGTGCACACCTCCAAGAGGAGGCACAGGGGTAATGGGAACCCCTGGATCTATGTGGAGGGCAAGGGTGGGCTGCCTGCTGTGTGCTCAGGGCTGGGGCTGCTCCAGCCTCTTCTCAGCAGCTGCACTCAGGCTGGGCAGGGTGGGTGGAGGTGGTGCTGGGGGGGAAGAGCGGGGAAATGGGCCCCCCTCCCAGCACTGCTGTTGCCTGGCCTGAGCGCAGCTGCCAGGAAGAGGCTAGAGCAGACCTGGCCCCAAGCACACAGCCTGCCCTTGCCCCATGCCTCCCCCAGGGGTGGGTAGAAAATTAGCTGTGTGCCTGGAAAACTATTACAAACGTATACATTTTCTGTATATAGAATCTAATCAGTCAGGGGCCATCAAGGTGTTCTTATATTCAAGTAAATATGGTAGGACATCTAGGTCAGAGATCTTTATTCTACCTCCTCAGATCTGCACAGGAAACCTACTCCAGCCCAAGGACTGATTAATGCATTGGAGAGCTCAAGTTCTAATTTGTAGACAAGTTAAGATAATAATTAGATAATGAAGTCCAGCTGAAGGTGTCCCACTTGAGTTCTCCTTTTATTAAGCAACTCGAAGTTGGGCCTTTTCCTAATGGGTCCTATACAATACAATAAACCAAAAATATTCTGACATAAATTACAGTGCCAGTACACAAGGTCTTCTGGGACTGCAGAAATGTTCTTTGCTAGCAGGCCTTAAAAATATGATCTTGCAAATTTAAGGAAAAATTATCCTTGGACAGCTGGTTAGGGAAACTATCTGAATTTAAAGAATCATAGAATTGAAGGACGAGAAGGAATCTGTAATATCATCAAGTCCAGTCCCCCACCATGGGCAGGAAGTGATTACACTTAGATGAGCTCAACAAGGTGCCTGTCCAGCCTCATCTTGAACGTCTCCAAGGATGGTAACTATACCACCTCTGCTGGGAGTGTGTTCCAGATTCTGGGGACTCTTACAGAGAAAAAGGTTTTTCTTATGTCCAGCCTGAATTTGCCCTCTATCAGCTTATGCCCATTGGTCCTCGTCCTCCCTTAAGGTGCCTTCCTGAACAGTTGCTCCCCTATGTCTTGATTCTCACCCCTGATGTACTCGTAGGTGGCTATCAATTTGATGCTCAATAACAGCAGAGACTACAGTGTCAGTGTTGTCTCTGGACAAAGGAAACAGATCAAGTACATCACATTAACTGTGTCTCAACCTCAATCTAACAATGGAAATGCAGACTACAGTGTATTTCAAATTGACGCTGTACACAACTTTGTTGAAGACTGATAGGCAGGTGCTTTTAGCATGCATTATTCTGTGCTTATGTACTTTAAACTTGCTCTGTTCAACTGGCACCTGAATTCTAATTTACCTCAATCCTTCTGCAATGCATCAGGCTTTTATAACCTTGACTACCTAAATATTTTGTATCTTGGCTATCAAGTCACCTCTCAGCCTTCTCTTCCTCAGACTGAACAGGCCTAGAGTCTCCCCTCCTTTAGAAAGTATATGTAAAGCTGTGAAAAACATAATAAAAAAGTAATGTAGTTGGATCCTGATTTTTGGTATATTGCTTTGGTAGAGCAGATGAAAGTTTTTTATTGTATTTATTTATTTTAATTCAACATCCAATTATGTTACTTTACGCCACATTTTCCTTACACTAAATCAGTGGTTTTCAACCTGTGGTGCATGGACCCCTGGGGGTCCACAGACTATGCCCAAGTGGTCTATGAAAGATTACTATGATTAATCAAAAGTATGTGAATACTCATACCTACAATTCAAAGGGGTCCACACCTCCATTCAAATTTTCTTAGGGGTCCACAAATGAAAAAAGGTTGAAAACCACTCCACTAAGCTATAAGTAATTCAACATGCTTACAAGCAGAAGTTACTAAAATAGAAGATAACATTTACTATACATTGTAGCTGCACTGTAAATACTGTTCCTATGCCTCCAACATGCATTCACAAAACCTTAGTCAACTACATGAAAAAGTTAGCTATTCTAGTTATTAATGGTTTTAAATAGTCTACATTTAAATAATTTTCGTCACCCATTTCTATTTTCTCAGCTTATGTTAGATGTTCTAGGCCTCCATTAAATAAATATACTAGAGACATTGGCTGTGAAACAGATAAGATTTACCTATAGGAAATGGTTAGCCATTATTTGCCTTTGATCATCTGCATTTTAAGGAAGGGAAGAAGAGACAGAAAAACAAATATAGACTATTTCCCACCTTAAAACCAGCTTGCATCAAGAGCACTCTGTTTAAAGAGCTTAAAAACCTGTTGCTATCACACTGATGAATTATCCTAAGCTTACAGAGAAAGTGAGCAGAGGAGGCGCAAGCGGTTTAGGCCAGACAATGTACTAATCAAGTCAGAGGACCCCGCAGTAACATGGTTATCTGATGCAATTATAATAAAAATATGGCCAAGTCTGTTGCCAGGTAACAGGGACACAGGCTCTATCTACACTTCAAGCTTCAACCATGCTATAACTAGATCCCCTGATGTGTTTACCTTTGCAAGGGCTTTGGACTTCAAAACCATCAGTCAGTCATTGCATTCATTTACTAAACCCACAAGCTTAGTCTTTAAACCTACTTCTTTTATATTCATTTAAGTTGTACCATCTGCTTGATACATGTTAATGAACAAAGGGAAATAATACTCACGGACAGCAAGATAAAACATGACATCTCTTACCTAATGTAGATTTATTCTTGCTGACTAGCCAGCAATGATATCCAAAAAGAGAAGATAAACTGACTGAAAACATGGTGGCAGCAAAGAATAAAAACATGATATGGAACTTGGCTTGAGTATCAGGAAGGCCATTCTATAGAGAAGGAAAGAAAATTTATAATGTTAGGGTAAGGGTATTCTTTAGCTCTGATAGCATCATCCCAACCCAGATTCTATGTCCATGCTGGTTCAAATTATACTGTGCAAACAGAATCTGAATATTGTAGTATATTCCTTTTAAAAAGAAATTGCCCATGTTGTTTGTGGGGGTTTAATTAGACCAGAATTTGACCCTTTACAAACAAATATCAACAATTAAAGTTCTTTATAAGAGTCTCAGTTAAACCTCAATTCAGACTCTAAAGTGACTTTTAGAGTAGCATGTCTTGTACTGAGAATAATTGTCTTTTTAAACTAATCTTGTCAAAATGTCAACATGACTGATTTACAGTACACAAATAACACTACTGATAATCTAAGGCTGGAAACAGACCTTCTGAGGCAGTTCTAATTGATCCGAGTCAAGACCTAGGACAAGAGAGGAGTGGCACAGCCCTTTTATACAAGTAACTCTCCTAAGTTGGTTTGCAGGGGAAACCACAGGGAAAGTGCACAGCCTGACAGGCTTGTCCCTGCAATGACTGGCAATTAACTTGACTGAACTGCTATCAACTTACAGCAGGGGCTGGCAACTTTTCCAAGTTGCAGGCTGGAACTCAACTCCAGTCTGGAGTGGGCTGGGCAGCTTCTGCGGCACATCAGCAGCAAGGGTGGTGGTGCCGCCACTGCTTTTCCCAGCTCTCTCATGTTCCCTGGCTGGGACATGAGCTCAGCTTCCAGGCAGACAGGAGCTGAGCCAGGGCTGGGCAGCTGGGAACTGCGTGCATGAGGCTGCCACTTCTCCCTGGCTCCCACTCCTTATCTACTGCTGTTTATCCCTGCATCACACCACCTGCCCACGGCTGCAGTGGCTGCTCAGTTCCCCACTGGCTGAAAGCTGCACCTGCACTTCAGCTGGGGAGCAGGGGACAGGTAGAAGCAACAGGAATGAGGGCATAGCCTAGAGATGCCTGGCCCTACCAGTGCAGCTCCTTGCTGCCCAGCCCCACTACATAGACATGGGCAGAAGCAAAGCCTTCAAGCTTGGTAGGCTGAATCTGGCCCTTGGGCCATACGCTGCTGATCCCTGACTTACAGTATACAGCAATGTGCCAAAAATGTGTTAGCCTGTTTTATCTTGCATACTTAAAGTGAGACAATGGACTGATAGGATCCCAGAACAAAAGGCTCCCAGGAGAAATGTGACATCTGTTTACACCTTAAAGGCATATTTGGGTTGTGCACCCAAATGCCAGTAAACAGAATATGTTCATCTGCAAACAGTGAGTGCCCCTGGGACTTTTACCTTGTGCAGTATAAAGGATATATATTATTCCAACATACTGCTTCTAAAGTTTATCTCTTTTGTACATCTATGAAAAACATGTACCACAGCTGCATGTACAAACACTGGTATTTGAATGTGCTAATACAGGTAAATGCACATCTAAATTCTTGCTGGTGTTCACAAGCAAGTGTAAAATTAGGCATATTTTAACAGAATGCTATAAAACACATCTTGAGGACACCTATATTAAGGATACCCATGTACCACTACCCATAAAACACATCTTTAAACTCATATTGAAGACTAAAGGTTTTTAAATACCAAAACAACAGTTTAAAGTTGACAATTCTAAATACATGTACTGTATTGTGATTTTAGTTACAACCTCTAGAAGTATTAAAACAACAAGACTTTGTGTCGGTTTTACATTTTCATTTTCATTTTGGTACATGAAGACTTAGCACTAGTGAGATACCAGATTAAAACAAAATCAAAAGAGTGTGGGAATAAATAAGGCACCAAGACAAAGTAAAACAAAGGAATGATGAACTGTCAATGGGGCTACAATCGTCAAAGATTATCAGTACTTTGCAGTAAGTTAATCATTTCCAATAATTTTAGCAATCCCTATTTAGACCCCAATCTTGCAACTTTGTATATGGACAACCAATCGTGCTCACAAAATGAAGGTTAGTTAATTCACCTTCCTTCACCCGTCACAATAATATATCAATATTTCAACATGTTAATTATATAACACCTGGTAAGATATGGAAATACAATTACTCTTATTCAAAATTGGAAAACTGAAGCACTGAATAGGACTTTGGCTAAGTTCTTAGTAGGAAATCTGTGGCAGACCTAAAACAGAATCAAGCTAGCTGATTCTCATTCCAGTGTACTAAACTAGTACCCATCAACTGAATCCACTGGAATTAGAGAAATCGCTCATTTAACATTATTATTTTAGCTACATCCACAGAAAATTAAATTTCTTCTAGCATTTGGAAATCTGGATAGAAAGCTGAAGTGAAATGTTATGCATTTCCAAATGAATTTATGGAATAATGAAAGAAAATATTCTCTTTAATTTGGTAATGCAAAACTAAAACATACCAACATTTTTTTAAGTCAGCAAATTTACTTGAGCTTTTATATATTTGTTGGTGAGGAAAATCACCCCCTTAACTGTCAACAGTTTAGTGGGGGATTCAACACTGCTCACCCTTCCCCCACCTCATTTGTCACAGGTATTACAAAGCTGCATTTAGAGAGATCAGTATCTCCAAACACCTGCAGTACAGACTTAGAGCTTTCACTGAAATCAATGAGAATTAGATGTATAAAGGATTGGATGCAACAGGATGACAGACAGGTCTATACCTGAAATATGCTACTATTCTATGGCAACAGAACTTAACAGTAGCAGGTCTCCAACAACCTCTGGCTTTTGTGCTCATAATAAATTTCTGCTCATACATTGGCACAAAATAAGAGGAAGCAGCTGAGGTCAGTTAATGTTAATGCTGCCAGAGTCAAAATACTTCCCGTATTTTCTTTTCTGATTTTACACATTGAACCATGTAACGGTCACCATCTTGCAAAGTTGAAGACAAAAATTAAAAGGTACACAGCTTCTACCTTCCATATATTCAGAATGTTTTTCAGAAAAATTGAAGGAAGGTTCTGCTTTATGGGAACCAGACTTCAAAATAAACCAGACTGAGTGACACAGACTTCAAAACAAAACCTAAACAAATGAATTGCCTAATGTTAAATACATAACTTATGGAGATCTGCAGAATTCTATAACCACCTTTTCACTATCCAAATATGTATTAAAGTACTTACTGTCCAGAATTTGATAAAATATTGTAAATCTGTTGCAGCAATAAAAAGGCAATACAGTAGAGAATAAGCCAAGAAAAGAAGAAAAAATTTGTAATTGGAGAATCCAACGCAGTTGTTCACCCTGGCAATGACAACAACAAAGTAAATGAAAAACTGGTTGAAAAATATTTTTATAATCATTATTGAAGTAGAATTTAAAACATTCATTTACTGTAAAACCAGTTTAGCATCATATTTAAACCAAGTATTTGTCCACATAAATACATTTTACCTTATTTAATTACATCCTCTATTTTTTCCCTTATTTAAATATTTTTATTTTTGGCAAAACTGGGAGACTGAAAAATATTCACATAGTATCCTAAAAATAGTGAAATGCTACCACTGAGTAAACAGGAATTACTTAACACATGTAACAGCATAATAGCAAATAAAATATCTTATTTAAATCAGGTTCAAAGACCTTAGTAAAAACCCTATCTTCCTACCTTTTAAGAAATAAAAATTCCTTAACTGTACATATGTA
>NW_017729033.1:78981979-78990244 GCF_001723915.1 Gavialis gangeticus | reverse complement strand
TGTAACATCATAATAGCAAATAAAATATCTTATTTAAATCAGGTTCAAAGACCTTAGTAAAAACCCTATCTTCCTACCTTTTAAGAAATAAAAATTCCTTAACTGTACATATGTAAAAAGAGTTAAATTAATACTACTTATACATTAACAATTTATTACTATTGTGACTCCACTTTTAAGTGCCCTATATATTTCTTTATGAAAACCTAAATCAAGGGGAGCATTATTTAGTGATTACCATGTGAGACCAAGGTTTTAGTCCCCTGATCTACCATTTACTGGCAATCTGAAATCAGACAAATTACTTAACCTCCCTGAGTATTTTATGTGCAAAAAATTTAGAAAGTTAAAATTACATATATCTGATACGTATTTTGACAGTTCGTCTGTCAAAGCATTTAACTAAGCAATATGAAAATATTATGCATCATACTCTATATTAATGCTCTTTAAATACAAAGTGGCACTATAAAACTGATTAAGTAAAATATTTTTTAGCTCAGAAATTACTGAACTGTTACCATGGAGAACTGGTAGTAACACATTACAGGTTTCTTCTACTTCTAATTAGCTATTAAATTGCATGACTGATCAAATGTCCCTACTGACTTCAAGAATACAGGATCAAGCCCCAATTAATATACACAAATAATATAATGATAGGGCTATTTTAGCATTGAAAATGGGAAGAAAAGCATGCATTGGTGCATCTCAATATTCAAAAGTGATCCAAAATCATAAAGAAGTGAGGAACCCTGGGTGAAGTTGGTTTCTGCAGTATGTTTCTTGAGGAAACAAATTCTCTCCAATATATTTTCCAGAAGACTAAAATGTGATCTTGGGGAAGTTAGATAAAGCTCCAAATACTGCATAAGTTATCCTTTATCTCCATAGCCTATTATTTCACCCCTGAGTTTACCATATAACAGTTTCTGTCATTCCACCGCATATTACAAATATGATAGTGTAACAGTGGTGTTGTACCCATGATAGTCCAGACATTATGACAGGGGCAAGGATTTCTTAAGGTGGTATGTTTTATTGGGCCAGCTATGTGGTTGCAATAGGCAAGCTTTTGCATGCGAGATATTCTTTGTCAGGTCTGATCAATTACAAATTTAGCATTACTATTTAAATGATTACTTAAAAATATAGTTTTAATACAATCACTTAGCCGCTGCCATGTGAAGTAATATAGGATACAGTGTGCATTCATGATAAAAGACTGCTATAATAAAGATAGTAAGAATACAGTTAAACTGTATTTCTTTTTCTTTTCAGGAAAACAGGACAGAAACAAAAATAATGTATTCCCTACACACACACACACACACACACACACATTCAATGAAAAAAAACCCTTTGGTTACTGAAGCGTTAAGATTTCATCAACTGCAGGAAATTCAGATTTAAGGTTCCCATGGTAACCTCTTTAACTTTCTGAATATGCCTTTTGTGGACACAAAACAAAAAAAAATTCTAATACTAAACAAAATAGAATATTATTCATCAAAGATTAACAATCTTAATTCACAATAGATTATTTTTGTTCTTCTCTAAGTAACAACGGTAACTCCATGTATCAGCAAAGGAAAAAAAAATCAGCTAATCCTCAATGTTCTTTTCTCAATTTCCACAAAAGTCCCTAACCTGAAAAGTTCCTATTTGAAAAGATTTTTGCAAACTAAGTAACTAGAGGAATACCAAGTTTTTGTATTTCCTGCTGCTAACTACAGCAATCTCTAATACTACTAAACTATTTAAATGTTTAAACTAGTTACATGTAAGAGAATTAAATTATTGAGATGTGTATATTGGAGGTCGCAATATCAAAACATCACAGATTTGAATGAAAGAAGCTTATATGTAGTCTCCCAAATCTCTCATATATACTTGAACAAGAATCTATTTTCTAAAATCCATATGAAGTAGGGCACAATGCAGAGCAGCCAAAGATTTTTGCTACAGCTCCAGAGTTGTGAGTTCATGTCTTACTGCAGACTCATGCCAATGGCTCACCCAGCTGACCCAGCTGTAAATGGGTACATGGTCATTCTGGCTGAGAAGTCAGAGGCAACTAGATTTGCACTTAATTTTTTATATGCTGTTGGCTACAGAAAATGTTACGCACACTGACTGAATGAACTCTTAGGATTAGGATAACCTTTGAGTTGAATTATATAAAAGTACTTGCATTTTATATAAGAGGACATTATATAAACAGATCAGGACTTTTGTATCACAAGCTTTAAAAGTGTTGAGAGAGAAAAAAACCCTTTATTTAATTTTAACCCCACACACCAAAAGACAAATTGAAGTAAAACTGATGCCAGAATAGTTATTTAATAAAAAATAAAGGGCTGAAACACATAATAAAAAAGTACACTTCTGTTCTGTTCTGTTAACCAGATGATAATTTTAAATGTCCCCTGAAATCCATCAGTGGGTGCATCTACATGTGCATGTCAGCTCTGCAGTAATATGTCACCATCTACATATGTGCCTGTATTAACTGACATTACCATCTACAAATGTACACAGTAAATTAACTCCACTATAGGACCGTACTTGTCCTGGACAGTACTATCCTACATCAGAGTAGTTACGTGTGCTAAAACACACTTGTAGAAAGTGTTTGGGGCTGGCTTGAGGCATGAGGGTGCTACAGTGCAGAGGCTGCCTGACAGCTAGACCCACACTGGATCACCTTCATGCCCCAGCCAGCCCTTCCGCAGCATGAGTCAGGGTAGAACAGCCCTGGGCTGGCAGGCTGATTCGTCAGGCCTGTTGGCAGCCGGGGCTGCTCCACCCCAGCTCAACATGCTGTGGTCCCTGGGCACACATGTAAACACTGCACCCAGGAGCAATAAACTCTGGCATGAACATGTCAGATAAGCACCCAATCTTCTTTAGTTCAGGCTTTAGTGGATTAAAATGAAATTAAACAGTGTATCTACAAGAAACAGAAAAAGGGATTGATTTTTCAGTGATTGAAAAGCATAAGAATAAAGTGAGATTGGCCAACGTCTGAGCTGAATTAGATCCTTGCAATGAAAATTAAAACCAAAGCAGCAAATGTTTCTTCAGTGAGATAAATAAAATGAAAACAAAGAAGAAGCGAGACTGTTATATACAACGAAGATGCTGTGGAAATCAAGTTCTTTGTCTCAGCCTTCAATATGGATGACAACACAAAATTGAGATTAAATAATGAGGTACCAAATGGGAATAAGGATGAGCTTAAGAAAATTGCCTTAGCTGAAGTGGAAGCAAAACTTAAGTTGCTTACTGTGACAAAATCAAGGAGGCAAAAATTTACATCCTAGAATAATGAAAGAACTGGTGAAAGAGTGATTCCTTTACAACAGATCACACATGAATCTGTTCTCAGGGACATGACCCTATTACTGGACAACAGCAACTATAACGTCTACATTCTAGAAAGGGAAAAAAGGGCAACCCAGGCAATTTCAGTCTTGCCTGGCTTTTGACTTATAATATTATTCAAAAAAGTCTTAGAACAGATATTGAAAAAAAGAAAAAGTCAAAGCATGGAAATAAACAACATGGAATAAAAGATCTAATGTGAATTTTCTTGGGGTGTGTTGAATATTCTTCTATTACAGAATAGCATTGCTTTGACAAGGGAAACCAATCTTTTCTAGATTTAGGCAACGCTTTGGACTTTGTGCCTTGAGGGAATTATTTACTAAATAGGAAAGGATGAGGACCAATACTATAATCATGAGATGGACAAGAAGTAGGATAAAAAGGGGGCATACAACAGGTTATGTTGAAAGGTAAATTATCAGATCACAGAATTGCTATTAATGGTGTTTCACAGGGTCTTGGGACCCAACATTTTTAACATTTTCATTAGCAAAGGTGGCACAGGAACTAAATCTGGGCTTATGAAATTTAAGGGAAAATACAAAACAGGAAATATAACAAATATGGGGAACGCTCTACCAGAAGATTTAGAAAACCTTCTAGACTGGAGCATTAGAAATGATATGAAGTATGAAATCATGCACTCTGAAACTTTTAACATGAGCTTTAGATGGAGGACTCATAGAATGGGGGACTCATAGAACGGAGGCAATGAGGGAATAGAAGGACCTGGCTATACTGATTAGTCATCAGATGACCATGACCTGCCAGTGCAAGCTAATAATCATGTAGTTTTATGCAAAAGGCCAGTAAAATTCTAGGCTGTGGTTCTAGGTACATTATCAGCCATAGAGCTAGTTCCACAATAGGAGGCATTGGTAAGACCCCATTTAGAATACCATATACAATTCTGCTCACTAATGCTTATAAAAAGATTTATTTAAGCTGGAACAGATACAGAGTATCTGTCACCAGAACGGAAAATCTATTGACTGAGATTAAATTAAAATAGCTTGATTTGTTTAGTTACCAAAACAAAGACAGAGAGGATTGCAATTACATTTATAAATATATTCACAGGGTAAAAATGAGGAAGAGGAGCTATGTAAATTAAAGAATAATATTGGCACAAAATCAAATACAGATTGTAAAGTAGAGGGCAATCTGTATTTTGTAGAGGAGTAAAGATGAAAACATTTTAAGCAGTGAGGACAAAGAACTTGGGCTGCTTCAAGATGGACCATGGTAAGTTTCTGAAAAGGACAACATGATAAGACAGAGGTGTTTCTCCACTGATAATCAGGACATTCAATATGAAGATTCAAGCAGTTGCAGTCTCTGTGTTAGGAATGAAAAGTAACCATCTATGTCAGGGGCAGGCAGTTATTTTGGCTGGAGGGCAGGTTAACAAGTTTTGGTGAGCTGTCAAGGGCTGCAACGGTAGCCCGCCACCCTCCAACAGATGACCTGCCGCCTGGTCACCATTTTGGGAGCAGAGGTCCCGCCCTCTAACCCGTGAACTTTGCCAATGGAAGTCCCTCCCCTTGCCCCTGGAAGTACTCCTTTTTGGGAAAGGGGTTTGTCATCATGGAACCAAAAACCCCCAAATTATATACTAAAAATAAAACATCCACAATAACATATTTCAATTTTATTTTTAAAAAATATTTTTGTCCTGATTTGTGTGCATTTGCATTGTGTATATAGAGGTGATTGCATAATAGCTCAAAATGAAGTCTTACTTATGACTTCCAAAAAAAGCCTTTGATCTGCTATCCCACAATGTCCTTGTGAGAAAATTGGAGGATTGTGGGCTTAACTCTGAGACAGTCAGGTGGGTGGGAAACTGGCTGTAGAGTAGGACTCAGAGAGCCCTAATGAACGGATCAGTGTTGTCCTGGTGAGAAGTGGCCAGCAGTGTCAAAACAGTGGTCAGCGCTTTGTCTAGTACTTTTCAACATTTTTATCAATGACTTGGATGTGGGGGTGAAGAGCTCACTGGCCAAGTTATGGGGAAGCATGGTCACGCTTAAAGATAGGCTACAGATTCAAGCAGATCTAGACAGGCTGGCAAGTTGGGCGGATTAGAACCAGATGAATTTCAATATCAAGAAATGTAAAGTACTCCACCTGGGGATGAACAATCCTTTACAAACCTATAGGCTTGGCAGCGCCAAACTGACCAGTACCATGAATGAAAGGGACCTGGGGGTAATAACAGACCACTGTATAAATACGAGCTGGCAATGTGACGCCGTAGCCCAGCGGTGGGCAAAATACAACCTGTGGGCCGCATCCGGCCCACAAGGCTATTCTATCCGGCCCATGGGGCCCCTAAAAAAATTTTGAAAATTAAAATGCATCTGTCCTTGGTTCCTGTCAAAAATGAGAGGACCCAGGGGCAGTAGGACCCAGGGGAATCCTCAGCAGGCTCCTGCAACAGTAGGACCCGCCCAGCCCCACCCCCCCCATCCGGAAGCCTCAGCAGGGGCTTCTGGCCTGGGATCACATGGCTGTCCTGGCACGGGAAGCTCAGGTAAGGGGGCGGGGGAGAAGGACAGGGAAGGAGTTGGTGCCGAGCATGAGGAAAAGCGGTCCCCCACCTGCCCTGTGGCTGGTACTCCACACGGGGTTGTCCGGAGCAGGCACAGGCAGCCCCGCACAGGCTGCGAGCGGCTGCAGCGCAGGGTGCTGGCCATGGGGTGGGGAGGGCCTGCTTTTCCCCCCAGACTCAGCACCAGTTTGTAACCCGCCCCTGCGCTGGCTTCGGGCTCGCCCGTCAGGGCTGTGCTGTGGTGGCAGCAGCTGCGGCCCCCCCCCCACTTGCCGCCCTGGGCAGCATTTGCTGCTCCTGCCCACCTGGAGTTCGTGCCGTGGTAGGCTGCGGTGAAGTTGCCACTGCTGCCTCTGTGCTGCCCAGCACACGAGCTCTGGGCAGGCAGCAGCACCAAACACTTCCTGGCAAGCAGGGGGGCCACAGCTGCTGCGGCACAGCCCTGACAGGTGAGCCTGGAGCTGGCGCAGGGGTGGGTTACAAGCTGGTGCTGAATGTGGGGGGAAAAGCGGGCACTCACCCATCCCATGGCTGGTGCCCTGTGCTGCAGCCACTTGCAGCCTGCGTGGGGCTGCCTGTGCCTGCTCAGGATAGCCCCGTGTAGGCTGCAAGCAGCTGCAGCAGAGAGCAATGGCCACGGGGTGGGCGAGGGGCTGCTTTTCCCTGCACTCTGCACCAGCTCCTTCCCTGCCGGCAAGCAGGGGATCGGGGCTGTGCACTACCCCCACCTGTACCGTGGGGTCGGGGGGGCACTGGGAGTGAGCGGGTGCGGGAGCACAGGACCTGCACCAGTGTCCCAGGGCCAGCACCAGCAGGGCCCAGAGCAGGGTGGCAGGGTGGTCCCAGCCGGAAGGGGCTCTATGGAGCTGGGCCAGCTCACCCCTCTCCCTGCTGGTGCAGCCTGCGCCCAGCTCCACAGACCCCTGCCAGCCTGCGCCCCGCTCTGGGCCCCACCGATGCTGCCCCTGGGACATTGGTCCCAAGATGGTGACCAGGGGGCAGGGCTACCCATGCGGCCCTCAACAGCTTGCCAAAACTGGGTAAGCGGCCCTCCACCCAAAATAATTGCCCACCCCTGCTATAGCCAGTAGGGCAAGTAATACTCTTGCATGCATCAATCAAGACATCTCCAGCAAAACTAAGAAAGTGATTCTTCTGCTCTACTCGACACTGGTGAAACCGCAGCTGGAGCACTGCATCCAGTTCCGGGCACCGCACTTTGAGCCACCCATATGATCAAAGACTTGCAAGGCAAGCCATATGAGGAAAGACTGAGAGACCTGGGACTCTTCAGCCTGAAAAAGAGAAGGCTTATTGCTACATTAGGGGAGTACATTGATGGCTCGGTAAACAATTGTTCACCAGAGCACCCTTGAGGAAAACCAGGAGTAATGGCCACAAACTCCTGGAAGGCCATTTCAGACTCAACATTAGGAAAAGCTTCTTCACAGTCAGCACGTCCAGACTGTGGAATAAGCTCCCTCCAGAGGTGGTGCAATCATCTACCTTGGAGATCTTCAAGAGGAGACTGGATGGTCACCTTGCTGGGGTCACCTGACTGCAGTTGTCTTTCTTGTCTGGTGCAGGGGGCTGGACCCGATGATCTTCCAAGGTTCCTTCCAGCCTTACAATCTATGAATCTATGTGTGTATCTGTCTATTTATTCTGGGCTGTGTGCGCAGGTCCACCCCTGGTACCACGAAGCTGGGGCCAGTGGCAGTGGCAGCCAGAAGGAACTCCCACTGCCAGGGCTGCCTAGAAAGGCAGTCCAGCTGCAGAGCTACCCCAGTCCCACTGCGTGCCCAGGCGGTTGCAGGACGTCTGATGCCTGGACAGTGCCTAGGACAGGAAGGACTGACAGACCTGCTGTGAGCCAGACAGAAACCATCTATGGGCTGTATTCAGCCCATGGGCTGTATTTGCCCACCCCTGGTTTATGCACTTTTCAGGGACAATGAAGAAGATTGATCTACAGCATCTCTGCATGAAAAGCACAACTGTAATCAGCTGTATGAAACTAGCTTCAGTAAGTAGATGAAGCAACCAACTTTAAGATCAGATCTTTGATCTCAATAATCAGTCCTTACCTGTGCTGATATTCAGAACAGTTGGCTACATTCCTTTCTCCATGTCATCACTGCATTCAATTTACTTAATTTATTCCCTCCCTAAAATTTCTTCCCACTTTATCTCTGACTGAAAAAAATATCATTGTACCTACAGTATTATGCACAGGCTCAACCAAGTTTAAAAATCCATATATTATATACAATGAAAACTTTTTTTTTTTTTTTTTTTTTTTTAATAAAAAAATTAAATTT
>NW_017729033.1:78979155-78981925 GCF_001723915.1 Gavialis gangeticus | reverse complement strand
TTTTTTTTTTTTTTTTTTTTTTTTAATCAAAACATGTAATTTATCCAACTACACTGAAGTCACAGCAGGGGAAGAAAGAATATCTTCATCCACCATTTCCATCAACCCCCACAACATTTCAGCTCATCTAACAAAGGAAATAAAAGGTATGCAGTATACTCACCAAGGGCAATGATGATCCATTTTCAAAATACACCTTAAAAAGCAAACAATTGAATAGATGTTAAAAATGGAGACAGTAAACAAGAGGCACAGTTTAAAATGAACATAATTACTGTTTAAATATCCAATTATATTACACAGAAAGTTTAGTCGAGAATCAGCTACGTAGTTTTCTCAATACCAAATCTCATTCCTAACACATCCTAATGTGCTCAAATAATACATAGCCTACATACTACAAAACAATTGTTTCTGGGAGTTTGGAGACTAGTGCTTTTGAAAATCTCACTGGGTACCCATCTGCCTCTTTAGTTGCCTAAATACATTCCAGAGTTGTGTCTTCAGCCAATCCATGCAGTATACTCCTTTTAAGTCTATGCACTTTTCTGGATTTATACATTTGTTCAGATTTGATGTAATCAATCTATAGTCCTGTCAATGTTATATCAGCAGCAGCTTCAAAATAGATTAGTTTCCCTCATTTTCAGGCTTCAAATAATGTCATGGTTCCTATTAGAAGCCTCAAAAATGAGGCTACTCACCAGCTGTGAGCTGACAACCTCCTGACATTTTCAAGGCTTCTAGTAGGAATATTTGACAACAATTTCCCCTTTGCTGTTTCTGGTTCAGTTCACAAGATTCAGTTACAGAAGTTGGTATGCAGTTAACAAATACAATTAATTTACAAAATAGGAAGTGGGACTGAAAAATGCTATGCACTTCAGTGGCGTATGTGCTTAATCAACATGCAAATGACCAACTTTTGTTTCAATGTAAGTAACAGGTAACAAATTGGGATCAACATTATATTACACAGTTAGGTCAGGGCAGGCAATTATTTTGCCTGGCAGGCCACTTAACAAGTTTTGGTGAACTGTTGAGGGCTGCAATGGTAGCCCCATCCCTTGACAGGTGCCTTCCCCCCGGTCACCATCTTGGAACCGGAAGTCCTGCCCACTAACCCCTGATCTTTGCCACCAAAAGTCCCTCCCCTTGCCCCCAGAAGTACTCCTTTTGGCAAGGGGGGTTGCCATCTTGGAACCAGAAAAAAAACAAGTTATATTCTAAAAATCAAACATACATTAATCTGATGTAAAAAATATTTTTGTTCTGATTTACTTGTGCTTGTGTAGTGTACATAAAGGTGATTGCATAATAGCTTAAAATGAAGTCTGTCTTTTGTGTATACTGTGGTGGGGAGGGTATTGTGGGGTAGGTACAGGGCTTGTGGGGGGCTGTGGGTAAGTGTACGTATGTGGGTAGGTATGTGTGTATGTGGGATGTAGGTGTGTGTGGATGTTTGTGTGGTTTGTGGGGGTGGATAGGTGTGGGGGTGTGGGTATGAGGCTGTGTGTATTGTGTGGATGTGTGTGTGGGTAGGTATGGGGTTTGTGGGGAGATGTGTGTGGGGGGAGGGTGGTTGGAGGGTGTGGGTGCATGTGGATGGTGGGGGTGTGGGTACATGTGTATGATGGGGTTTGCATGTGGAACCCCCCACTACAAACATGCCCCCTCCACATATGCCCCCCTCTCTCATTGCACACCTCCCCTTCCACCAGTGGCAGCAGCAGGCAGCAAGGCCTTGGGGCGTTCATGGCCCACAGCAGGTGGAGACCCCTGGTGGTGTGTGGTCTCAGCAAGCCCCAAGACTGCACGTTGCCAGGCTGCCAGCAGGGAGAGTGGTGGAGCTGGCCCAGCTGCTAGCCCAGGCTCTGTGCTCCTGCCACCCTGCCCTGGGTCCCCGCCAGACCTGGCCTTGGGCCACCAGCACAGGCCCACGCATTTATCTCCAGTCTAAACTTTCCAAAAGCTTATGTACACAATGCATAAATCATGGTGTCGAAGGTGGGAATTGTCCCACCCATGCACATTCACACACTTTTTGTTAACATTAGAGATTTAAACCACATCCAACCTGGAAGACAAAAGTTGGCTAAAAAAGTAAAAGTATTGTTTTTAGAGATACTAAAAAAGTCAAACATGATTAATTGAGGAAGGCAATGATCATCATTCAGACTGTTTAAATCTCTTCCATTTTGTTTTTGTTATAGCTACTTAATTAAAATAAGTCCTTTTTCGGATATGTGGGGAGCTGGAGGAAAAGCAAGGGCAACATCCTGCTGAACCAGATGGGACAACAGACAACTGACGCCCAGGAAAAAGCCAACCTATTAAATGGGTACTTTGCGTCAGCCTTTTATCAGTCCCATGAGACACCCATGCCCACCACAGGACAGGGAGGTATAGGTGAGGGAGATTCCCTGCCCTCCATCAATGCTGACCTCATGAAGGAACACCTTGAGAGGCTGGATACTGTCAAGTCAGCTGGCCCTGACAATCTACACCCCAGGGTACTCAAGGAGCTGGCAAGCATCATAGCCCAGCCTCTGGCATGGATCTTTGAAAATTCCTGGCGCTTTGGTGTAGCGCCCAAAGACTGGAAGAAGGCCAATGTGGTGCCTATCTTCAAGAAAGGGAGGCAAGTGGATCCAGCTAACTATAGGCCCATCAGCCTGACTTCTATCCCGGGAAACTCTTAGAAAAGTTTATTAAAGAGGCCATCCTTAATGGACCGGCCGATGCCAACATCCTGAGGGATAGCCAGCAC
>NW_017729033.1:78972999-78978626 GCF_001723915.1 Gavialis gangeticus | reverse complement strand
ATTAACAATTTAATAGCTTTATCATCCAACCAAGTGATAAAAAAAATCCTGATCAGGGTGTGAATCATCCAAACAGATGTCCAAAACAAGAAAATAAAAATTTTTGTTATTTCTAAAGAAAACTAAATGCTGAAGCAAGCCTTTAAAATACCTTTCAGATTGTCTTTAAAAGGAAACACCAATTAAACAATTTAGTAAAAAATGTGTTCATAGAAAAATTATAAAATGTCCAGGTGTGTTTTCATTCCCAAACTGCTCAACAGGTGCATTTTGGGAAATTATTATCTTTTGCATTAGTAAAATATTTAACAAATGTGACAAATGGTGCTTAAAGAGATGTTTCTTACTTGTCGCACACGGAACAATGATGGCAGCGATCTGGCTTTACAAGTTGGCATCTGTCACAGTATCTGATTGCTGAGAAGAAAATTATTTTAAATTAGATTTAACATACTGTTATGCACATATTTTGACATTATACATCTACTCAAAAAGTAAATATTTACAGTCAGAACATTAAATCCCTGAACTCCCACTAAAGTGATTCAGTTTTACTTTAGTGGGAGTTGCAACTGCTAGTGCCTCTCATATGTGTTTTAAGTACTGGAAATCAAGAACATTCTGAATTTTTCATACAAAATAAAAACAATCCAAGAGTCATTTTTGGAATATTTTAAAGCTTTTTAGTTGAGGTTTTTCTTAAAATGAAATCAGCATTGCAAAAACCCTAAAAACTGGAATGAAAGGCTATACAACTTGATCAGTATTTGATAAATTAACTGATGCTTATATTATAAAAAGAAATTCAATACAGAGGTCATTTTAGGTTCCTCCCTCCCCTCCTCCTCCATCCCTAAAGAAACAAAATATCCAGAAGATTTTATTTAGGATTTGGTGATGAAAACCATTTAAATCTTAATCTAATGTCACTAAGGAAGCAATAAGTGCCTTTATTTCTTGGGTTTGTTTTTTCCCCTTCTTCCAGTTTAGTCTTCTGTCTTTTTTAAATTTCTGTACCAGAAGCATCTAGGTGCATTTATAACAGGTGTTATAGATGTAATATGCTATTAAATGTTTTTCTTTTCAGAAATGAAGGCCAAGCTAGGTAACATTAAAGTGTATTTCACCCTCTTGCAGTATTTGTTAACATTACAAACTATCAGCTTATTAAAGGTACTGCTTTTTAAATCCATTCTTAATGTTAATTAGGACTGTAATAATACTAGTGAGTCATTTTCAATCAGTCTTTAGTCAAACTGTAGGGATGATTAGAGTGAAAAAATAAGGTTAGTTTTGCCTAGCTAATATTTGGGTACCAATTAAATCTTCAGTTATTTCTTAGCATCTTGTAAATGTAATTACCATAATCATTCCCAGGTAAATAGAATCTGCATTGAGAACATGTTAAACAAAATGCTTCCGCTAAATAATAGCAATGCATCATTCTTTGGTAAGCTTATTCTTTTAAGCTCTACCAGGCAACTCATCTTTCCTAGGTACTGTCAAAAATCCTCACGTTCTACAGACAGTAATGTACTGTTTGCCCACATAAACCACAAACACTGACAACAGTCACCTCCAGACATTGTCCTGGTATATATAGGAAGGTCCTTGGCAGCTCTCCTTAAAACATCTTGCTGGACTTCACCTCTAGGCTCCCTCTCCAGCAGTTCTTTGTCTGCATAAGACAGATGGAACTGGAAAATAATGCATTTTTTTAAATTAGCAATGCACTAACAAGCTACTCCTTTATGGACTGTCTTGCCTTACAACAAATGACAAAACATTAATTAAATTATGATCAGGTAGTGATACATGCAAAATACTGTGGCAAAACCCACTGTATTCACCCAGGAGGCATGAATTTAGGCTTTGGTGTTTTTAACTAAAAACAAAAATAAAAAAAACCCATGACACATTTAAGTAAAGGGCCTGATCCTGTCAGGTATCAACTTAACACTGACTGTTCCCCCTATGAAAAATAGGAACGGCCTCCCTTCCCCCTCCCCTAATACTTAAAAGAAAGATAAAGAACAAAAAAAAAAAAATCATATCTGTGTTCAGAATTCGATCAAGCTCATTATTGCAAGATGAAATTCCTATGAAGTGCCCTTTCCTTCTTTGGGCAGTATCTTAAATCAACCTGGAACCTGAGGCTGGTTTAGTCCAGATTCTTAACAGTGTCTTCCTGACAGCATGACATTAATGCTTTATATGCCTCACTGACTAAGTATGCATTTCCAAATTGAATTTAGGCCTACAAAGCTTGGAACCTGCCTAACTGAAAGACCATTTTACCCACCATACAGCACTGGCACAGCTGTTGCCAACAATTATTTTAAAGTCTTGTTAATACAGGAAACAAAGCAAGCACCCTCATGAGGATTCCTTAGCTTTGGAATGTCCTGCCTCCACCTAAAAAATAACTCTAATTCACTGACCTTCAGGACATTATCGGGCTCACATACAACCCAAGCTTCTGGAGAAAACATGTATATCCTTTTTTAAACTTACTTGCCTATCTAAACCTATCTAAACTCAGAGGACTAATGGACTAATGGTAATTTGTAGGATTAAGTTACTTTTAATTAATTAAAGGAATGTTGCACCAGTAGATCTTCCCTTCAGTTTCTGCAATGCTAACGAAGAACGTCACTACATAATGTTGGCACTATAGTTCAAAGAGAATATTTTAACAGTAAACATGGCTTTCTAATACCCAAGTTTGCTACATTTAATATTAATTTTAAACTCTTCAGTAGTATTGTAAGGCTGCTTTCTAACCTTGACATAATTAAAGATTTATCATGCTGGCACTCAATAGCAGGCTTTTCTCAGCCTCCTTAATTGAAATCAGTCTATGGTAATTTGAGTCTATAGTAATTCTCTTCTCTAATTATTTCTATCATGCATGATCTAAGACTTGAGAAGAGCATCAAATTAAAAAATATTCTGGTATAATAATACTGAAATAGATTTTTTAAAATCAATATTCCTCCTCCCAAAATTCTAAAGATGGCTAAATAAACGTACAGAAAAGACACTGCTGACTATATTACTATTCCATAAAATGTTCACTGTGCCTGTGTGGGGAAGGATGGTTAACAAAGAGAAAAAATAGCAAACAGCCTTAATCAAAAAGTCACAAAGAGCCTGTGCATAATATTTATACTGTATTTGATAGTGCCCTCTCAGTTTCTCCCTGTATAACTCATGTCATTATCTTGAAGCTGATGATACTTGAAGTGAAGCTGAACAGGAACTAGGTGGGTCCATGACAGAAGCAGCATGGGAGCCTTGGTTATCTGAGAATTAGGAGCAGAGACAACATACATCTCTACATTCATCCTACACTATTCAGGCTATTCAGGCATGGGCATTCTATTTAATTTTGTTGGATAGTGAACACCTGCTGAGGTAAGGGAGAATGGGGGGGACCGGATAGAAAAAAGGGAAATGGGAGTGGGTGCCAGAGTTTGAGGGGAGGGCTTGTTTTTTTACCCTTGCATGCCAAATACTACAGAAGACTTTGTTGAATTCTATTCAACAGTGACGATTATTTATTCACATTTTCAAGTCTCATGACTTTACCAATATGCTACATTCGATATGCAGCTAAGCTATACACATGCCAGTTACAGGTGAACCTCAGCAGCAAAATTAAAAACATTTTCTTTAGACCGTATAAGGCCATCTGCTCCATCTTTATATACTCACAGTCAACTTCATACTTAACCAATTCCTCTATACTTCTATGGTACAAGATAGGCAGAAACAAATCAATTTAAACAATTATTAAGAGTTTCCTACTACTGAATTTACAGTCTAATCTAAGCTCACTAAACTCTCAAAAGAAACTGGCAACCTCAGAATTTATAAATAGTATTCTACACTCATTTTGCAATGACTGACTAAACTTGATTATGTGTGCTCTATTTTCAAGAGGGGCATGTGGGGACAGACTGGGAACAAGATGTAGTAGGAGCAGATGCTCCTGCCTGCATTTCGTTTTGCTCCTTTCCCTTCCCAGCTCTGCTCCTCTCCCATATTGGCTGGCAGTTCATAAATGGGAAATGCAGGCAGTAGCTTACAGGGGGACTCTTTAGGTTTAGGGCACAGTTGCACTTGGCTTCTGTAAAATCTGCATTTCCTATTTACATACTGCCAAGCAACGGGGGAGGAGAGCAAAGTGGAACATGGAAAGGAAGGGAACAGAGTAATACAGGCAAGAGTGCCTGCTCCCACCAAGCCACTTCCCATCTGTCCTTGTGTGCTCCCCTTGGACACAGAGACATGCAGGGCAGTTCCACCTGGTGGCAACAGCCTAGAAATAAATTTAGTAAAGATGAGCCTTTACAATGGTTCTCAAATGGGGTGCCATCATATTCAGGGAAGTAACTGAGCAGTGCCTTGAATTCAAAAGTTTGAGAAGCAATGACTAACAACATTTGCAACTGCATTAATAAGAAACAAAAGATTGAATTTATCCCAAAACTTAACTTACTTCTTTTGAGGGATTCATTGGTAATGTGAAGATTGTTTTCCAGTAAGACCAGACAAACAGCATGACAAATATGTGGTATGCAATCAGGCACACAACTAAGATAAAAGATGAATATAATTAATCCATTATAGCAAAGAGAGCCATAACATTTAGTCTCATTATGAATGCAAAATATGTATAAGCATCACAACCCTAAAGATGCTCTAGCACAGAGGTTAACTTATAGCATATAGTAATTAAGATGTACTAATCCTTCAAAAATATACAAACTTACTACTGAAAAATGTTAATATGATTCAAATGATAAATGTTAAGATGAATTGGGATAGTGAAAAAAACAACCAAAGAGACAAGGTTTCAGCATGTTCCTGGGTAAACTTGTAGCTAGCACATATTTCTTTGCTGCTTGTTCTTTCCCTCCCATTCAGTTCCCTCCCAATAAGAGATGTATAATGGCTGCAAGGGAAAAAAAGAGAAATCAAGTCATCTAAATTTTGCTTCATGAACTTGTAAATCATTTTAATATACTGTATATGTATATATGCACTGGATTTGATTGTAATCCTTAATATGTCCTACTTATTTATGCTTATTTTGTCTTAAAGGATAGTAAATCTTTATAATTTGCCATCACCCACTGTTATGTCCCACACTCTGTCAGTATCTTTGGTATCTCTTGTCTTAATGTACAAAATACATCACTACAATTAAGGACAATTCCTAACTACTGTGCCCACAGCAAGCAATATGGCCACATGTGAGGTAGATGTACAAGAAACAAAGAGGTAGTTAACCATGTTGGCGTGAAGTCAGAAAGAAGGCAAAGGATGTGGAACTGTTCAGGGGTATGTATAAGCAAACCACATTTTCTGATACATTTGAAAAAAACTGCACTAAAGTAGATAAATCAACCTGTGGTTGCCTTAAGCAATAGATCTGTTCTCCAAATTGTCAAACCCTTAGCACTTACGGAGTGAAGAACAATTAGTCATAAATCCGTGGATTTTCTCAGCTGCCTAAACAGAAATGCCACTGTTGCTGAGAGCAAGAATCAAAGCGGAAAAGTCAGCTTCTTACTTAAGATGTACTGCAATTTTTTTTTTGGGGGGGGGGGGGGGCGGTT
>NW_017729033.1:78970793-78972828 GCF_001723915.1 Gavialis gangeticus | reverse complement strand
GGGGGGGGGGGGCGCTGATTTTTGGGGAAAAGATGCATGTGGTATGAGAGTTAATACAGTATTTCAAACCTCAGTGAGCCAAGTGAATAGTGCTATGGCAATGAACTAGTGGGAGGAACACAGGGGAAGTCCACTGATCAAAATACACATCTTAATTCACACTATATTAATTCAAGACTGAAGATGACACGACAAATAAATGTTGTCAAAAGGTAGTTAAAAGGGGTTTATTGTAACATAATACATGTGAAATTGCAGATCAATTAAGAATTAATTAAATTAACTAGGAACATTCAAGCTGCTCTTCTTCATGCCACTGAAAAACAGCACTTCAGAGTATAGATAAATGCCATTTGCAGACAACATAAAAAGGGAGGAGGAGCTGCTGCTGCTCAGGAGCACACAAACAGCTATTATGCTATAACTGTTAGATCCGCATGATTCTGGGGGATCCCAGAATAGAATCACAGGAAAAATAGGGCTGGGAGGGAATTGAGGAGGTCATCCAATCCAGCTCCCTGCTACAGGTAGGATCAATCCAAGCTAAACCATTCCGTGCAATTGTTTGTTTAACCTGCTCTTAAAAAACTTCCAAGGATAGAAAATATCACAACCTTGCTAGGTAGGTACAAATGTCCAACATAATCAAATAATTTAATATCTAACAAATTTCCCTTTTTAGCAATTTAAGAACAATATTTCTTATCCTGTTCCCTGCAGCCACAAAGAAAAGGCTATCACCATCCACTTTACAGAAGAACCCCTCAGGTATCTGAAGGCTTATCAAATCCTGCCTCAGTCTTCTCTTCTCCAAACTAAATAAACCCAGTTCCTTCAAACAGTTTATGCTATGTTTCTTAGACTACTAATCATTTTTGTTGCTCTACACCGGACTCTAATTTGTTCGCGTGGGTCTGGAAGCACACTGCACAAAACTGGCCACAGTCCTCCAGAAGAGGTCTCAGAGCTGAATACAGTGAAAGAATCACTTCCTTTCACTTCTAAGGGACACACCTATTAGTACAGCCCATTATACTATTAGCTTTTTTGCAACAAGAACAAATTGTTCACTCTTATTCAGTGATCAACTAGAAAAGCTACATTTCTATAAAGTATCAACATTCAATTTGCAGTCTTGCCTAATTGTATACTCTCTATTAGATAGCTCAGAAAGATGATAAAACAGGACTCTTCTGGCATTTTCTAAATGGCACATACTAAGCTAGAATTACACTAATACAAAAAAAATTAAGAGATCACTAAAATAGAAAAAACAAGCATTGAAAACGTAAGTGGTAACAAAATTGAAGGCTGCTGTGCAACTTTAAGTAACCCCTGTTAGGCATATGCAGTATGATGTTGTCTTGAATTACTCAAACAGGCAGACCCAAGGGGCGTCAGTGGTGGAGTTGCAACCTTTTTAATTTCTGGTCTACTCAAAGTTTAAAACCTGCTGCCTAGCAGTGGTGGTAGTATTTCTATTCAGGCAGCAGTGAGGGAGTCAATTGACTTCCTACCTCATTATGATCCACCCGACTCCTCCTAAACTCTTCATTCCATGACTGCTAGTGACCTTCTCTCTTTTTTTTAGTCTTGATGTTTTAATAATCTTGATGTTTTAATAAACTGCAGCTCCTCCAGCTGTGCCTGCCTCCCCCCAGGTGGGAGGAACCCCATGGCTACCCTGCCCGACCTCATCCCCCACCCAGCCCAGCCTCCCAGCACCTAAAAAAAAAAAAAAAAATTAATTAAAGCCCCGCACTCACCAGATGCAGCAGCAGCAGGCATAAGGGCCTCTGAGGGCTCCTGCCAGAGCCCCCCGCGCAGCACAGTGACGGGAAGTGGGGATTGCCCCCCTGCTTGTCACCTGCGTTGCAGCTGCCGCACAGGTGCCAGGCAGGAGTGGGGGTTATCCCCGGTGCCCCCTGCTATGCTATGTGGGGGGGGCTCTGCCATAAGCCCTCAGAAGCGCTGATTTCCTCTGCTGCAACTGGTGAGCGTGGGGCTTTTTTTTTTTTTTTTTTTTTAAGGGCCC
>NW_017729033.1:78970117-78970689 GCF_001723915.1 Gavialis gangeticus | reverse complement strand
TTTTTTTTTTTTTTTTTTTTGAAGTGCCACGAGCGTGGGGCCAAGTGTGGGATTGGGCTGAGCAGGGCAACCATAGGGGCTTCTCCCACGGCTCTCTCTACCCAGGGAGAGGCAGGCACAGCCAGAGGAGCCACAAGATTTCTTTGCCTCCGTCTTCCTAAGTAGGGACCAGAACAGCCACCTCCCTGCTGGGCCCCCCTTGGGCCCCGGGGGAGGCACACCTGGGCCAAGGGTTAGCGAGGATTTAGTTAGGGAGCTTCTGGAGGGGCTGGATGTATTCAAGTCAGCCGGTCCGGATGATCTCCACCCTAGAGTTCTAAAGGAATTGGCAGAGGTCATTGCAGGACCCCTGGCACGGCTTTACGAGCACTCGTGGTGCTCTGGAGTGGTGCCGGAGGGCTGGAAGAGGGCCAATGTCGTTCCCATCTTCAAAAAAGGGAGGAAGGAGGACCTGGGAAACTATAGGCCAGTTAGTCTTACCTCGATCCTAGACAAGCTGTTCGAGAAAATTATTCTGGCACACATCCAGGAGGGGCCAGCAGGGGACTGCATGCTTAGGGGCAACCAACACG
>NW_017729033.1:78950753-78965117 GCF_001723915.1 Gavialis gangeticus | reverse complement strand
TCAGCGCCTAATATCTAATTTTGATTCGGCCAAATCGAATGGGGACAGTAATTTGAATCACTGAATCAAATCACTGACCTCTGAATCAGCCAAATCCGAATCTGAATCAAATACTTTCCTATTCTCACAGGCCTAGTTTTTAACTCTAGCTAAAAATATTAACTCAGGTGTGGAAATAACTTTCAGCGAAGCATTAGACACAATATCAAGATGCTCAAGAAGGCTAGATTTTGTTTTATGAGTCTAAAAGAGACATTTATTCAATTCTAATGATATTGGGACTAATGAAACAACATCTTTTGATTATTTTGCTTTGTTTACTGTGTTTTCATAAACAACATATGACATAGCAAGCTCGTGCACATTCCAAAAAAGGTATGTTTGGTTTTGCTTCAGTCTTGGAACCTCTGGAAAACCCGGACGTTTTCTATGGGGGAGAAGAGTCTTTCATTGTCTTTGATATAGTGTCCCATCCCAGAAAATGCAAAAGTGAAGGAGAGAAAAGCTAGCCAGGGAGATTGAAGAGAAGGGGGATTACTGATGTCTTCTATATAGCACAATTTGAGCAAGTGAGATGGTAAAAGAGGCAGGATTTTAAAGCAGATTCCCACCAATCTAATAATATTAGTTAACATGGAATCTAATCCCATCTCTAATCTCAAGAAGGATGTGGGAGTTGAAGGAGGAAGACCCAGAAGAGCCCTGAGAAACTTATTCTGAGGTATGTCTACATCGTTACTGGTGGCATAGCCCCATACTTCAGTGCCATACAATCTTTAATTGAATAATACAGCTCCTGAGTCCCTAGCTTATTAGTAAAGCTTGTAATTATTTTTTAATTGAGAAAAATGTGTTGTTATATGTAACAACATCTGAATTCCCCATTTCAATGTCCCAGATCCACCACATACATGACTGCACACACTTCTTCCCCTCATAACCACTGCTTCCTTCATGGCAACAAATAGATTGTAATCACCTATACAGTAGCCACTCAATATTTTCTTTCATCTTTCCTGAACAGTGGGTGACCATACATCTTACTTACTGCATTCTCTTCATATTCCATTAATTTTCTCATGGGGTTTTCTGTGGTGCTTATCACAGTAGCATCCGAGTGCTTCCCTAACATTAATTTATCATTACAAACACTCCAATGCAATGAGGTAATGACATCATTTCCATTTTAAAGAGGCAAATGAAGGGAAAAGGGAAAGTTCAGAAGAGTCTACAAATTGCAAGTGCTCAATTTGAGATACTTAGGCCCTACTTTTTCAGAGTGCCTCACATTATAAAGCTTTTTATATTTTCAAAGCAGGTCTCTCTCAGACTCCAGCTGCAATTGTGAGTGTTCACCATTTCTACAAATCTCAGGCTGGGCACCCAGAAAATAAGAAATACAATTATTAACCTGAAGTGAGAAGTTGGGTTCAAATGATATACACAGAGTCGCACACGAACTCTGGGATGAAAGCAGGACCAGAATTCAGTTTTCCAAAACAGCATTCAACTGCCTTAACTATGAGACTTTTCCTGTCTCCTGCAATCCCCCGCCACCTCTTTGATTATGCACCTTCCCAATTCTGTGTTAAACTAGACAGACAGCCTCAATTTACTCTCCAAACAGATTCTACCCTTTTCACCAAATGACACGGGTTCCAGTTGGGTGGGAGGAGGGGAGGGAGGGAGGAGGAAGCATATGATCACATAACTGGGTCTATATTGTAATGCATATGCATAAGTGCACTGAATTAACTTTTCACTGTCAACCTTAATTCTGGCTAGTCTTAAACTTTGAGCACTTGACTCTTGCAATCATCACATTTTTAATGGGGTTTAATCCATCTATTCATAGCTATGTGGTTGGAATCTTTAGATCCATCACACAGACCTCTGAAACTTAAGCTAACAGAATATCTAATACCACATCTACATGACCAGCAATAGAGGGAGATGAAGCAAATGCTGACAATGGAAAAAATAATGAAACTCAGGCATTTGGCTTTCACTTCAGGTTTTGGAGAGTGTTTTGTACCATTCTGCCCTTAGTCCCCTCACCCTAGCCTCTTCTACTCTTGTCCCCTTCTCTCAGCTGTAACACGTCCATATTTTTTTAGTTTCTCATATAAACAGCAAAAGGTATATCCCTGAAACAAAGGCAATCCACCTGCCAAAATGTAAAGTCCTTGCTCCAATGCACAGAGGTGCTGCAGTTATTAACAAAACAGTCATAAAAAGTGTTTTAATATGGGCAGAATTTTTTCTTCTAACTGTATTGATGGAAAGAGTTGAACTTTTTTTGCTGAAACTTGCCAAAAATATTCAGCTTGAAAAAGAGAGCCAGCATCGGAAATTTCTCCCTGGACTGTTAAAGTTTGTTTAAGTTATCACCAATAGAAACTTTTAACATGAAGTGTTTAACACTCTTAAGTATAGGCATGGCTACACACACAACGTTGGGGCTGCAGTATGGGAGGCAGGGGAATTATTGTCACCAATAAGTTATTACCTATATAAATACTTTGATAGACAGCTCCTACAAAAGTTTGACAACCCCTGGCCTATATAAATTAAAATTTTGGCTGTCATTTGGTCTCTTTGCCTGGAAGGGTAGGAAAATTCCCTGACATTTTTATAATATGTCAACCATGTGTGGGGAACATTGAAAACCATGTGTGGGGAACAGCAGATCTGCTTAAGCTTATACATTACCAGAAAGTAATTTAGGGAAAATCATGACCTGTATAAAATTTGATTATTTTCTAATCAATTATTTCTGAATTGACAAAACACATTCCCCTCAGTAAGGACTGTGAATGTGCAATACACAAAACTGCTGAAGTTACACAGGTGCAAGCAGCACCTGAACAAAGACTTTAAAAGAAAAAAAAACCTTCTACATCCCTGTGCTGCCTTGCTTGCCTTCCCAGATTCTATTTTAATAGACTTCAAAGTATTAAAACCTGGAGGTAGCAACTCCATTGACGGCTGAGCAGGCATTTTTACTGTATTTTCAAAAGGTTTACATCTCCAACAGAATCCTTCTGGCTGAATTTTTGCTTGCATTCAGCCTTTTTTCTGAAAAGTTGGAAGGAAGCATGTTCAGTTATTTATTGCAAGCTTTCTTTCCCCTCCCTAAACTTGTGAATTCCAATATCTAACTCAAATCAAGTTGATGATAAGCAAATAGTGTTACTATTATGCTTGGGGAAAATTTGTGGTTGAAAAGTTTCAGTCAGAAAAGGGAGTTTTGCTGAAAAAAATTGTTAATGTTGCCAAAAGTGTTTCAATTATTCCAGTTGGGAGAACTGTAATAGATATTTGTTTTGAACAGATATTCTGATATTAAGTTGTTCCCAACTATAAATTTGAAATGAAAAAAACTGTTTCAACAAATCAGTTTAAGTTGATACAATTTTGATATTTGTAAACTTGAACTTCTGAAATGTTTGTTTTTGTAAAACATGTACTTTGGAACACAAGGTGAACTCAAAATATTAGTTTCCCATAGAAGAAAATTATATTTAATCCAAGTTCCACAATCTTTGCCCATCCACTCCTTAATTTCATTTCCAGCTTCTATATCAAATGTTTTAGGCATGTGAAGTCCAATTTCATGGAAGCCTGACAATCTTACTGAAACAACATTAATCTTTGAAATGGATATCCACATAAAAGGCTTCACATTTGAACTGCATCTCTATTGGCCAATGATTAAATGGGTGCAGTTAAATTATTCTTACTCAATATAAATAGATCTTTTTGGTCAGTCACTAGGGCTAGGGACAGAAATTACACATAAACTGGTTTAAGTGATCATAAACTGGTTTAAACCTGTAACAGAACAGAAGCTCAGTGCTCAAAATGGCTGAACCTGGTTTAAAATGAACCTGACTGAATGTAGTATCAGATTTAACTGATTTGGGTCAAACAAGTTTATGAAACTTCTGTTCCAGACCCCTTCCCTATTCAAGTTAAATCAGTCCCCAAGCATGGCTTGCAGCCCTGGGCTGGGCTGTCTGCTCCAGAGAGCAGGGCTGGCCCTGTCCCTCCAATCCCTAGCTGGAACAGTGGGGGCTGGATGACAAGGGGGTTGGGGGGAGGATGCAGCCCAATCTAGGGAGGGGTTGCCCCCCCAGGCAAACCCCAGCTGGGGTCTCGGGCCAGGGAAGGGGACTAAACACCCCTTCCCCCACTCAAATTTACTGCTGGCTACAACTGTGGACTACAAATCTCAGAGGCATCTGGAAGAAGAAAGAGGAAGTAATGAGCAATCCTGTAGTGTCCTGCTGATGTAATTCTGGACTGCAAATCCTAGAGACCCTGAGGGCAGCAGGAAGAAGTAGTAAACACACAGCCAGACAGCCATGCTCTAGCACCCCCCTGGCTTCAGGCCTGAGCCACTACAGGCATGTGGCTGCATTTCCTGACTCAAAGGTAAATGTCTGATCACTTCTGTTTCAATGTAATCTGTACATCTTAAACTAACCTGCAAAGACTAAATCAATTCAGCCTTGGGCTTTTTGACTGTCTGTACTTATCCTAGTGGAGGAGCTTTCATTGCTACTGTTGTTCTCTGGTTAGATGACTTCAGGCTTCAATACTCTGCCATTTTTTAATCTTTTCACCAAAACTCATATTTAAAAAGTACTATATTCCAAAAGGCCTAAAAGAAGACAGTATGTATACAGAAGTCTCAACAAAACTAAAGAGATACATGGTTCAGAGAGCTAATAAAAAGACCAATCTCCTTATTTTTCTGAACATATTTGATCTGTGAAAAACAAACACTCTTATACACAGGTCATTTAATGAAGCAAGATATGATGACCTCCTTTTATTTAAAACTATATATCAGATGTATTACAAACAGAATTTATATTACAGTAATCTGATTTAAGAATTCCACTTAAAACAAGCCTATTTAAAAAAAAAAACCTCTTACCTTTTTCTCCAATATTTGTCATTGTCACTGAAATAAAAAAAGAAAAAGAAAATAAAAATCAAATGAAACAAATGACGTTCTATTATTTGAAAGCAGATTAAGTACTTAAAATATTCTAAACTTTAGTTTCCTACCATCACAATGAAAGAAAACAAACATCAAAACTTTAAATCTGATCACCAAATCAGGATTTTAATAAAATGTGTTTATATTGCTGATTTTCTGTGAGGAATAAAATGAACAATGCCAAACGTTTGAGTCCCACTCACACGAGTACTCCAATATACCATGCTCTCTCTCTTTATTAGACATAATTGCACAAATGATTTCAACATTGTAGCACTCCAACCTCCTTCTTCAAGGAGAAGTAATTTATGTCAAGTAATCATAGCTCTTTAAGATTTGGTATCTACAGATACATTCCACTACTGCAAGGTGTGTCCATGTGCATAGAACAGATTTTTATTTTCTTTTTGGCTCGCAGGGTCAATTGGCCTGTGGCTGTGCTCTAAACCCCACAGAAATAAAATGACAAAGTGGGGCCAGACATTATTTAGTTCCTTTACCACATCAAAATTTGTATTTTTAAGGGCAAAAAAAAGGCGAGCATGTTCTGGAGTACATGCAGGCAACACAATAAATACAACCACATTTACTGAAAGGTTAAGTAACTTTTCCCTCTTTAAATGATTGTCTCTGTTGTCTATTTTTGGTCACTTTCAAAAGGCAACTCAGTGTTATGATGTGGGTCTTTGGAATTTATATATTTAAAAATGTACTAATATATATAACTATGCCAGAACAGGGATCATACAGAGATACTTCCCTGAGAGAACAGTACTTTGTAAATATATGCACATAAATCAAAGTAGCCACTTAAATCTCATTTTGTTTAACTCAATATCATATCACATCACTGAGTGAGAAACTATCAATGCAAAAACAGATGCAACTGATATCAACACTGAGGAAGCTGATGTGAATATTGAAACCAGTTTTCAGTACAAAAAGTTTCATCGGCAAAGCTGAATTTTCTGTTGACGTGACTACACACAGCCGTTCTTTTAACATTAGCAAAATGATGGAACAGAATTCTTTCAAGATACTAGAGATACCACATATGTGTCTTATGTTACCCTTAAATAAGACTGATGAGATTCATCTATTTCTAAAAAAAACCCTAAATTGTGCCAAATTCATATGCTCTCTAGAATCACAGTTCCAAACCTCTCTCTCTTTTAGATCAGGATTTCTGAGAAAAAGTTCTGGCCAAATGAAAGGAAGAGCCAGGAATTCAAGTGCTAGTAGTGGCTAGAGGTTGTAGCTGTGTTGGAAACATTCTTGAAGTTTGTTATGATGCAAATTGGTCTTGACTGCTTGCCTATATCAATGGCCAGCCTAACTGATTTATCTAAGAAAAATAATTTGAAGTTAGCTTCTGACTTTGACAGCTTATTTTGGAAATAAACAAATAGATCACTGGGTAATGACCTACTCACCCAAACAAAGTAGGCTCTCAGAGTGGCCATCCTGAAAAGGAATGACCATCTTAAATGAGGAAGAATATTTAACAGTGTGATTTTTGTTCAACTGAAAAAAACAAAAACAAAAAACTGGTATTGGCACCTGAAAAACACCTAAAAAAAGAACCACAACTAAACCTAATATAAACACTGAAAAAACCCAAAACTACAATACCTAATCTGCAAAAGCTCACCAAATATATCAGAAGCAGAACTTGAATATGCCAGGGCACTAGGGAAAAGACACTGCTAACATTTCCTGCTCTCAGCCAGGGAGAGTAAAGAGGGAAGAGACAGTTGATCCACACTCTTCCTTTTCATGACATCAACAGGCACATCCAGAGGAGTGTGGATGTTTGTTTCTCCAGGGACAAACAGCAACACCTTGTGCTACTGCTACTTGTCCCTGGGGAACGCCCATGCCATGTGCACTGTTGGCACGCAGCAGGTTACCCCATGTGGGGTAGGGGAGCAGCAGCCTTACCTGGGGTCCTGGGGGCTGCAGCCATGGAGGAAGCCTGGCTGGCAGCTGGAGTATGACTCCAGCCAGCCAGGCTCTGGTTTTGGGCAGCGCATGCTGCCGCCATGTGTGCCACCCTGCTTTTTTTCAGTGTGGGTTTTTTGACCCTGGGATCTCTCAGGGTCAAGAAACCCCCCACCCTTGCTGCAAGCTAACAATGCAGGGAACACCTGCATGTGTGGTGTGTGGTGCAGCAGATGAGTTTGTGGTGCCACATACTGGACATCCACGTTTATCTGGATGCAGCCAAATTGGGCAGGAGTGAGGGAGTCTAACAGCTCTTATGGCAAAAGCGCAGGCCAAAGGGCACTGCTGGCCAAAAGATTCTGCCCTCCAGATGGGGAGTGCATGCAACAAAAACAAAAGCTCTTCAACAACCATACAAAGACGACAATCTTTTGAAGGGATAAATAAGTTACCTACAATCAACAGGTGTGAAACAATGCAGAAATTACCATATTAACTCAAATAGATTACCCTGATTATAAGATGACCCTCCCAATAATTAAATTCTATATATGGAAAATTTATAAATTTGTTATAATTCTCTTAAGCACAGAATCTAATAATTGGAGGTTTGCTTTGAATTTGGCCCTCCAACTGCTACAACAGGGAAGATAAATCTGGGGGGTCATGTAGTCCTTTGCTCTTTGCTTCCCCCAAACATTTTCCTCTTGTAGCCCCTTCCCACTCTCCCTGATCACATGGAAGTGAGGAGCAAATTTGAAAAGAATGAAAATTGCTTGGAAATTAAACACGGCTGGAGCATTGCATATAGTACCCATGCATTTATTTTTTTCCAAGATTGATGCATATTACCTTCTTTGAAACTGCTGCAAGTTTTAGCACAGGTACTCCATAAACACACTTTTGAACAGCACTTTGGTACCTACTTATATGCAGCACAAACTTTTTTTTATTTCAAGGACCAAAACAATTCCAGATTCAACTGGGCAAAGCCAACAGTCAAGTTCCAGAATTCGACTGAATCAATCATCAAATCTGTGTGGCTATCACGAAGCAAGTATCCTCCCTCTGAGACCTATTGGTTTGGATCTTCAGATACTCCACAAATCCAGGAAGGCATCCTATTTGCAACCCTAGCCCCGGAGACCTTGGGATTCATATGCCCCAGAAACTGAAGACGGTCCTATCTTCAAGATGGAGGTGGTGCCGGAGCAGAGGGAACTCTCTGAGACAGAGAAAAGTGACAGGACTACTGGAAACAAGTAGGCACCAGTAGGCAACCTATACGCCGAAAGAAAAAAGCACAAAGCCCAGAAAGAGCCCGGCAGGCTGGCAAAAAGCCTGCACCTAAGCTCAGGCAAAGAATCAGAAACCATAGAGTGAAAAAGGGAAGGTAGCAGCCACCCTACCCTCTTCACAGCCTTTGTAATGGGAATGACACCAAGCTGAGAAGAGCAGTAAATACACTGGAGGGTAGGGTTAGGATTCAGAGTAATTTAGAGAAATTGGAGGAGTGGGCCAAAAGAAATCTTATGAGGTTTAACAAGGACAAGTGCAAAGTCCTGCACTTAGGATGGAACAATCCCATGCGCTGGTACAGGCTTGGCCCCAACTGGCTAAGCAGCAGCTCTGCAGAAAAGGACCTGGAGGTTACACTGGGCAACAAGCTGGATACAAATCAACATTGTGCCCTTGTTGCAAAGAAGGCTAACAGCCTACTGGGCTGCATTAGTAGGAGCACTGACAGCAGATTGAGGGAAGTGATTCTTCCCCTCTATTCAGCACTGGTAAGGTTACATCTGGAACAGTGTCCAGTTTTGGGCCCCCCATTACAAAAAGGACATGGACAAGTTAGAGAGAGTCGACCAGAGAGCAAGAAAATAGTTAGAGGTCTGGGGCACATGACTTATGAGGACAAACTGAGGGAAATGGGCTTATTTAGCCTTCAGAAGAGAAGACTGAGGGGGGATTTAATAGCAGTCTTTAACTACCAGAAGGGTGGTTACAAAAAGGATGGAGCTAGACTGTTCTCAGTGGTGACAGATGACAAAACAAAGAGCAATGGTCTTAAGTTGCAGCAAGCGAAGTTTAGGTTGGACATTAGGAAAAACTCTGTAACTAAGAGGGTGGTGAAGCACTGGAACAGGCTACCTAAAAAGGTGGTGGAATCTCCATCTTTGGAGGTTTTTAAGGCCCAGCTTCACAAAACCCTGGCCAGAATGACCTAGTTGTGAATGGTCCTACTTTGAGCAGGGGGTTGAACTACATGACACCTGATGTTCCTTCCAACCCTAATTTTCTATGATTTTATGATTCTATTATACAAATAGACTCGGTGAATGTGAGAAGCTTAGTAAAGAAGGAAAAATGGGACACCATTCAACAATGTTTGGACCAGCTACAAGTAGACATCATTTGCCTCCAGAAGCGTGGCTTGCCCAGCTCCAAAAACTATGCTTTGAGAGATGCTGGTCACATGGTCCAACCACACAGAGCAGAGGAGCCAACAACTTGGCAGCCTGTGTCACAATCCTCCTGAAAAGAGACAAGAGAATGCCCCCTGCAACACAAACACATTGTTGCAAGCAGATCAATACAAGCCACCTTCCAAACAGATGAAGGGAAATTTGACCTGCTGAATGTTTACACCCTGGCCAACAAGGAAGCAAGTTCCGCCTTCCTCGAAAATATGGCTGTGACAAAGCCCAGGACCCAACCAGTGGTGATCACAGTTTTCAGCTGCATCATTGATGAGGGAGACAGAGCAAGCAGAACCCAAAGGATGGGCCTGGAAAGCTCCTGCAGGCTGCTGAAGCAGCTTGTCAGGAACCACAGTCTGATGGACATGGAAAAAGAAGCCAGGGCCCCAAGGGAAACTTCACCTGGGTAGACCCCACTAGGAAAACTAAGTCACAGATAGACTTTGTTTTCCTCCCTAAGGGGTGCAAAGCAGGGAAAGCTAAATCCACACCCATCTGATTCTTGGACCACTGCCTCCCAACAGTACAAGGCAGAGGGGTGTGGAAGCTAAACATGAGTCTCCTGGAAGATGAAAAGACCCAGCAGCCCTTCAAGCAGTGCTCCCCTGGGTGGATGACCCTCAAAGCCAGGTACTGGAACCACACAGAGTGGTGGACCAGTATCAAGGAGAGGACAAAGGCTGCAACATATGCCCAGGTATACAGAGTGGCAACAGGGGCCAAGCTCAACATGGCCAAGGGCACCTGCATGGCCTTGGGCAAACTTGGAGACCTATCTACTCTGGGGGTCTCTGTCCTCTGCAAGGGAGCAAAAACCCTTGGGGTGTTTTTTAACCCAGAGTGGAAAGGACAAAATGCGTGAAAAGACTGAGGCCTCAGTCAGACAGAAACTGGCACTGTGGATGTAACAGGAGCTCAAGCCGAAAACCCTTTACTAGGCGGACCTGGGCCCCAGGTAGCTGGAGGGGCCAGGACCACAGCGGTGGAGGGTTTAGCTCTCCAGTTAAAGATAAGAGTAATTAGGGACACTGCTGTGCTTAAAAGGCAGGACAGGAGAACCTGTACTCTGTCCTCAGGGCACCAGAGAAGAGGAAATCCTCTTTCAAACCCCTCCTGATCAGCCACTCTGCTGCTTCATGCCACGAGCTTTCTGCCTAATCTGCTGTTCTGTCTTCTGCTCCCTACCCTATCTGCCACTCCCCTACCTGTCCCCTCCCCAGTTTTCTATGTGACACCCACAGAAACTATGCATGCTACTTATGGCATGCTTGCCACGAACTTGATACCCCAGTACAGAATATCCAATTTCCTGTTTGCTTCTTTATTTTATTCATTTTTAAAATCAAAAGTCTATTAGAAATTAAAAGTAAAGAACTCCCTGCAAAATCAAAAATGATATTTAAAGCGTCTTATAACTAAATCCAATGTGGGAATGTAAGAAAAGCTATTTGGAATGAGTTCCAAACCTAATAAATATTACTATAAAAAGAATCATAGAATCAATGAGTCGGAAGGGACCTAGACAGATCATCTAGTCTGACCCCCTGCCATGGGCAGGAAGGAGCACTGGGGGTGGCAGGGGTCATAAGACCCCAGCCAGGTGCCTGTCTTGTCTCCTTTAAAGATACTAGAAGATAAGAAGATACTAAATGAAAAAGTCTAAATATTTAATGGTCTCTAAGTTAATTCACAAAACTTGCACATAATGTATTTCCATGGTAGGTCTGAAACTGTAAAATGCTTATAGTACACTCAAATAGTTGTATCCCCTCTCTCTACACAGATAGAAATGCTTTGCACCTAGTAACACTGTCCTACTGGCATTTACATTAATCCCATTATATTGTTTGCACTACATTCTAAGTGACTCCTCTTGCTGAACAGGGCAATTTATTTGTGTTGAGTTAGCATTAGCAAGTCAATTAAAATAATATGCTAGAAAATCACATTTTCAGGACAAGATGAATATATATTAATAAGAACATTATGTTGAACCAAAGTAAGTAATTGCAAATAGCCATTAATATTTGAAGGCTCTTTGGTAGTGAGTTTTTAACCTCAGTTTCGGTCTTGGTGTTATCTGCAACAGAAAACCTATAACCATGTAGGTACCTAGCTTAGGTTCTCTTCCCCCTTTGTGGAACTATTACACTGATAGAAAGAGAAGACTAGACTGCTTAAGAAATGAACATATTTGAAAATTCTCTCATTATACGCTTATGTTTTTACAGCTGTAATCTACTGTGGGTACAAGTACTGGCACTTAGATGTCAAGCTAATCTTTCTATACACAGAAACTCAATGCTTATAAATGTACTCAGGCGTGCCTACAATTTTGCCTGAAAAAGACAGCCAGCACAAAATCTGAGCAATCCTGAGGTCTCTAAGATTTACCACAAAAAAAAGTTAATGGCCTAATTTTCAAAAGTGCTAATCACTCAGAAGTTCCTAATGAAGGATTGAGTGCTCAGCACCTGCTGTACATCACAATTTCAGTTGCTAGCTGAAGGCCAAACAGCAAATTAGAGGCAGACTCAGGTTCAGACTTTGAGACATCCTGGCTTCAAGTCTCAGAGCTATTAAAACTTATTCTATAACCTACTTAAAGTTTTTGTTAGCTTTGGGGAAATTAGTATCAAAAGTGATTACTATTTTAAAATAGCTGCAAATCACCACATTTGTTGCATTTATTCAGAATTATTTATTACCTAATATGTTATGAATTGGGTAGATTAGTATTTGAAAACCCCAATATATTTAGTACCAAGGGCTTTCTCTGTAAATTGAGAGTGCACTGTGCTATTGTTTAGATCAACACTTCCCAAACTTTCTAAGTTTATGCCCCACCAATAGAAAAAGATAGACACTCTTGTACCCCAGGTACTTCAGCTGCTGGTGCTTTCCTCATTGCTGATCCCCTTTGCTGGCAATGGGAACTGGCAGCAGAGGAAGCAGCAGTAGTGGGGGCATAAAAGTGATGGCAATGGGGAAGGACAGGGACTGTGAGAATGGCTGAAGTAGTGGGATGCTGCTGACTGCCACAATGATTTGCACATACCCTCCCAGGAAACTTCTGCCCTCCTGGGGAAGAAGGGGGTGCCCCTATTTTGTTGATGAGTCACATTTAGTTAGACTATATCTTCACAAAAACTACAGTATGTACAGATGCTTGAGCTAGCTCACATAGTGAAAGCAGTACATCTACATTTAGCATGGCACTCTGCCTCAGGTCATGAGAAGAAAAACCACCTTGGGTGGAGTACTGCTCTAACATAGGTATTTTGCTTACCCTGAAACCTGTGTCTGCTGTGTGCATTGCCTGGTTATCATCAGGACCTGGGTACAAAACAATTCCAATCCACCCTTCCCCGCAACAGATAAAACTAAGGGGGTTTTCCATAATAATTTGTGCCTTTTAAGAACCCTACAATGAATAGCATCTGGGCCAAAGCTGAAAGTTTCCAATGAGAAAAAAAATGAATAATAGAAATCAGTAAAACTATTTAAATGTATCAAAACCAAAACAGAAGTGTTTCATTTCATATCAGTTTGACTCCAACTCTTAGGAGATTTAATTCAGGTGCCTCATGTTCTCATTTTTTCCTGTGGACTAGGACAGGGGTTTTCAACATTTTTTGGTCTGTGTACCCCCAGTGGCCAGTCGAGAACCGGGGAGTCCTCCAGCAGCCAGACAATGAGTGGGGAGGGAGTTGCCAGTTGACGAGCAAAACCAGAAGTGCCAGTGGTGAAACCAGAAGTGTCAGCAGCTTCTCTGCACAGCTGCTGCGTACCCCCTGCGGCCTTCTAAAGTATGCATACCCCCCGGCTGACAACCCCTGGACTAGGATCTCTTGTCAGATTCCTGTTCCTATGATGCATCAAGAGTCTCCCTTCTTGCTGAGTGCCTAAACATTATATGCAATTGCAAGAAGCAATGCATCTTTTTGCTATCTTTTATTGGACCAACTGCATATCAGGGAGGGAGATGTCAGACAAGCTTTTGGGTACAAAGTACCCTTCCTCAGGTCTCAGGAAGAAGAATCAGCCTAAGCTATATACAGTACTAGATAAAACAATTATATTTTAATTCTATTACATAAGTGAAAACAGCCACTTAGAAAAGTGAAAGAGTGCTGCAAAGATGCTGGAGCAAATAGTTTATCAGAAGTAGCTACAAAACTAAAAAAAGCTGAACTGGTAACCTAACTGTGTAAAACAATTCAAAAGGGAAGAAGGTTGTTATTACCTGCAAATAGGTTAGAGAGATCAGCAGAGAAAGCAGGGAGACCGTAATGAGCCATAAAATCCGATGTCTGCATTTAGTCCATGGCTTTAAGGCCCAGTAAAATTCTGAATAAAGTACAGCTTTGGTCACCCAAATTCAAGAAAGAAGTTGAGCTAGAAGAGATGCAGAGAAAGGCTACTAGGATTAGCAAGGGAATGGAATTTTTAGCCTGAGAGTAGACTAAAAAGGCTTTTACTTGTTTTATGTAGCAACATACAAGTTGAGAAGAGATCCTAGTGCCCTCAGGAAAAAAGAATAAGGGAGAAGAGTTACTTCAGCTAAATGAAAATTTTAGCCCAAGAACAAAAACTAACTGCTTTTAAGATGGAACTTGAGAGATCTGTATGAGGGATTATATAAACACAGCTGCCTGTGACAGCATGGAACTGGACTTAAAGATCCAAGAGGCTGCTTCCATTCTTATGCCCCTGACCAGTCACTGGACATTGTCATGGCAGTTGCATGGCTCAGGTGCATCCAACTGTAGCCAGTAGGTTAGAAAATTTATCACTAATAAGTCTAGTAAGCAATGGAGTGTATGAATGTGGTGTATATACTTAACAAAGAAGAAGCAGATGATATGAAGAAAACGGAACAGCTGATAAAGGAGAAGTTGTAGTGTCAGCAAACAGAAGCAGACCGTT
>NW_017729033.1:78943320-78945753 GCF_001723915.1 Gavialis gangeticus | reverse complement strand
GTAAGCAATGGAGTGTATGAATGTGGTGTATATACTTAACAAAGAAGAAGCAGATGATATGAAGAAAACGGAACAGCTGATAAAGGAGAAGTTGTAGTGTCAGCAAACAGAAGCAGACCGTTGAAGGCCAAATGCCTATGCAACATCCTTGGCAGGAAGACCAGTTCATGCTGGCTAGATGAGAGGAGCCTTTCTACGTGACAACCAAACAGCGCATGCCTTGGAGAGAGGGTTCGAGAAACTTTGTCCAGCAACATAAATTGTATAAAAGGGGGCAAGAGAAAGGATGACATGGGGAAGAACCTGCCTCACCACCGGCACCTGTGCCTGTGCATACCAGGTCGGATACCCCACTCCATCAACAGATAGGAACTGGTCATCCCTATCTGCAACGCCTTTGGGATCGATTATGTAAGTGTGTCACTTGCAAGAGTGTATGTATGTGTAAGTGTGTGTATGGGACAGTAATGCAATTTCTAATAAGCTAATGGTCTCTAGTAAGTGTATAACTCCCCAGTACCCTTAGCAATAAACTACCCCGCTGAAAAGAAACTGACTTTTGTATTACCCAAAAATTAGGCTAATGACAGCAAGATATAGGAAAGTCTGAAAAACAAGGACATGAATGACCACAGGGGCTCAGGAAGACATGCTTCAATATCAAGCTGAGTCCAACCAAATAATTCTGCTGAATCTGGAGTTGCAAAAACATGTCTAGGTTCTGAACTGGAAGTGAACACTTATCTGAAAACCAAAATATTTTTTGGTTTCTGCATGTTTGTTTTCTGCAACAACTGTTTGCATACTAAAACACCCAACTACATTTTGCCAAAAAAAAGTCTTTTGTTGCAAACTTAAGTCTCTCTCATCCAAAAACCAAAGGCAACGATAAGGTTTTAGCTATCTGTATCAACTCCTCTTTATAAGGCATTATTACTTATCCACAAGTTCACCCTCACATATGAGATCTCTTTCACATTAATGGAGGAAGAAGCATTGCAGAGTGGCATATATCTTTGCTGTTAACAAGAAAATTAAGGAGAGCAAATTTCAACTTGATTCAGCACATAATTTGATCTTAGACATGAGATCCTAAGCAATTTGTGGTAAGAAGCTCTGCTAAAAAATTGCAGTATGCTCAGTACATGTGCCCAGTCACATCATTCCTTTTCGACAGCAAATACTTCCTCAAAAAAGTATTTGTTTTTAGCTGTGCCTTTAATTATTAATTGAAGTCTGTCTCCCAAAGTGACATTCAGAAGAGTCAGAGAATGCAGCAGAGGCAGCAACATAGAATTTACACACCTGAATAAACTTTTAAAATGGCAACATTTAACATATATTACCATAAACCATAACAGACAGTGGTCATAAAAATGGAGCCTATTTGAAAATAAACAACTTTCATAGTTATCAGACTCCTCAGCTTTTCTTTTCATCCAAATTACAAGCAGTTCACTGACTGCTATACCAGGAATGTCATCCCTCATAGTCAGATCAAAATCCTGATAGACATAGCTAAAAGATAGTAGAGAGATTTTTCAACATGCTGTGATGTTTTCTCATGGTTCTTCAGTTTTGTTTTGCAAATGATTAAACTATTAACTCTTCTACAGAGCCTTTGGATTAAAGAGATATGTGCAAGAGTCCAATGCCCAGCAGCATTAGTACAAGATAACTCTCACATAGGTCTCCTTTGGCCTAAATATTTTATTTGATGCCACATAAATGCCTAGACCTAGCAAGATAATAATATTGTTTATTAAGCTAGGATATCATCTTTTTATCAGCTCCTTTGGCAGCTAATGCAACTCATATAAATGTGAGTCTGTGATTGAAGTTCTTTAAAAAAAGCCAAGAATCCATTTAATCTGTAGGTTACAAGCTAAGAATTATGAATTGAATGGAGAGCCAAGGTGAGGAAAGAAATAAGCTTTTTGAACAGCAAGAGCATGTCCTTAGGCAGAAAATCATGCAAGGCAAAGGATACATCAGCAGCAGCAGCAACAGTAGCTGACTGGCTCATACCACATGGTACTGCTTATCTTGGGACATAATAATATGAATAATCATATGAAGCCCATAAAGTCATCTGTGCATCCACTGTACTTCATAGTTTCTCAGTCATATCCATTACCGTATTGTTAACCTCAACAACAAAGAATTTAAGACAATGATGGTGAATTTTAGTACTATCAGTAGGGTTCTCACTAGCAATGACCACCTGACTTCATTTTATTCCATTATCTTTTATATGTGTGTGTACATGTGTATGATGTATAACAAAGGCAAGCTTGTAATTCAGGATGAAAACAGAGTACTGTGTACTCCAGTGGTGCTCAACCACTTTTGGCCGGAGGGCTGGATGGGCAGTGGCTAGTTAAGTTCGCAGGCCAGATTCAGCCAGTGATCCTGATCTGGCAACCAAGGCAG
>NW_017729033.1:78942485-78943285 GCF_001723915.1 Gavialis gangeticus | reverse complement strand
GGGGAGGAGGAAGGTATAGCCCAGCCCCAACCTGGCTCTGCACAGGGAACATGGCCTTGACAGAGCCTCAACATGGGCTTGACAGAGCTCATGGGGGGCAGAAGGACTGGCCCAGCCCCAATTCAGCTGTGTGGAGATGTGGCCCCAATCCAGCCACGGAGGCAGGAGCCCAATAGAGCTATGTGGGGGAAGGAGGCATGTCCTGGCCCCAATCTGTGGCACAGGGCTTAGAGATTGGAATTTGACAGCTGGGGATAGTGGCAGTATTAATTGCCATTGATCCCCTATCACCAAGTTTACCAACCCATGGTGAGCCCTGTGGGCCAGATACCATAGCTCCACAGGCCACATGTGACACATGGGCCAGAGTTTGATATACTCCACATAATGGCACAACCTGGTAACTGGAAAAAAGTCTGTAAATTTACTTGGAGTATGCACTTATACCTACTTAGCTTATTACCAAACAATGCTTATTTGTTCAGCCCCAAAACTGAGTAGAGTCCTGTCATTTTCAATACAGGTTTCCCTCGATTTATGTGGTACATGCATTCCCAGAGAAGGGCACATAAATCGAATATGCATAAAGCGAACCCACTTTATAATGTAAGAAATAGGGATACGTTCCCATGGCAGTGAAGGGACGGAGGGAGGGAGTGAGGCTGGGACTAGGAAAGGGGTTGGGAGAGGGGTGCAGCGCAGCCTGTCGGCAGTTTTTGGGGCTGCAGCAGGCAGCGAAGTGGCAGGAACAGTGAGTGGGTGTGGGGCGCAGGCCAGGGTGGGGGGAGCACGGCTCTTGC
>NW_017729033.1:78930298-78937485 GCF_001723915.1 Gavialis gangeticus | reverse complement strand
AGGTTTCCCTCGATTTATGTGGTACATGCATTCCCAGAGAAGGGCACATAAATCGAATATGCATAAAGCGAACCCACTTTATAATGTAAGAAATAGGGATACGTTCCCATGGCAGTGAAGGGACGGAGGGAGGGAGTGAGGCTGGGACTAGGAAAGGGGTTGGGAGAGGGGTGCAGCGCAGCCTGTCGGCAGTTTTTGGGGCTGCAGCAGGCAGCGAAGTGGCAGGAACAGTGAGTGGGTGTGGGGCGCAGGCCAGGGTGGGGGGAGCACGGCTCTTGCTGCTATGTACCCCTTGGCGGGCTGCAGGCTGGGGGGCAGTGCCAGGTTGTTCCCAGGGGGGCGCAGGCCCCTGGATCTGCACACGGGGCAACAGCAGGCTGCTGCTTCAGGCTGGGGCCGGTGGCACCATCAGGTTCTCCCCGGCACTCAGCAGGCAGGTTGGGGAGGCTACAGCGAAATTTGGGGTGGCAGCAGCTCCCCTCCCAGCACTGCTGCCTGCCTGGAGCATCCGAAATGACATTTATATGAGCAAGAGTTAAAAATGAGAAAAAAAGGGCAGTTTTTGCTTGCAGGAATGAGTGTTGTCCTGCGTGCAGATCCGTGAGCCTGCATCTCTCCGGGAGCAGCCCAACACAGCCCGCTGCCTGCAGCCCTCCTGGGGCTGTGTACAATGTGCATAGCAGCAAGAGCCACACCTCCACCATCCCACACCCATTCACAGTTCCTGCTGCCTTGCTGCAGCCTGGGGCCTCTAATTTTCCCCACTAACCCCAGTCCCTGCTGCAGCAGCTGCAACAGCAGCAGATGCCAGCTGCCTGTAGCCACTGGGCTGCACTGTGCCCCGAATCTCCTGGGGCTCCGCTTCTCCCCATTCACCCCAGCTGCTGGCACAGCCCAGGGGCTGGGGTGAGTGGGGAGAAGTGGATCCCCGGTTGCATAAGAGTGAATTTACCTTGCATATAAGGAATTTTGGGTAGAAAAAGGGTGACCACATAAGAGCAAATTTGCATATATGGAACCTGCATAAATTGAGGAAAACCTGTAATCAGTTTGGGGGCACTATAATAGCACTGAAAAAGAAAGGAGACTGAACCTGACCAATTCCTGTCATTTTTGAGGCTTCTACCAGTAGCCCTCTGGCAGCTGCTTCCCCTTTACTGTTTCTGAGGCAGCTAAATGGAATACAATTAGATACAAAGTAGACAGTTACAGCTACAATTGCAGTTGGTATTCTGTCTATCATGCCAAAATGAGAAAACATTCAAGTGTGGGTAAAAGACTGAATTAGAACAAGCCAGAAACAACTATGACAGTGAATCTGACCACTTCTGAACTAGAAAGATGAGTGATAAAAAGCAGGAAGAAGCAGTCACCTCCAATTCAAAAAATGGATTTTAGGGGGGTTGTCTCATACTCAGAGTCAAGGGGTTTTGTAGGTGATATCTTTTGTTGGACCAGCTGCATGGCTAGGATAGACTTGAAGAAGCTTCTGAATGAGAAGCATTCTTCATCAGGTCTGAAGGAGGAAGCAAACACAGTGATGATTAAAAATTGTGTGGAAGGTTGTGAAACTGGAGAAGAGAGACATTCCCACGGTAGCAGACAAACAATTAAAAGTAGAATAGATAGCTTGATTGTACAGGAAACCAAGGGAAGAGGATCATTATCACTTGTAATGAGAAGAAAGATTTTTAGGAATCAGGTAGGTAACGGCTCATCATGACATCAGTATCCGTGTTCAATCCTTGGTTCTTAGTATTCAGCCTGCTTAAGAATTTTTGTTCCCAGGCTCACCTTTTGAAGGTCTTATTTCATTTCTCTTCAGTATGATAGTGGTGTGAGAAAAGAAAAGGTTCTCTGAAAAATGTGCTCCTTGTGTTTGTGTTCCTCTCTCCATTATACTTTTTCTGTGAGAGTCCATTCTGGTGTGTAGTTTCTGTCTAGTTTTACCCATATAGATACCATGAGGGCATTTGGTACACTGGATCAGAGATACATTTTGGGAAAGACGTGTATGATCTACAGATCCTGCTGGGTTCATTGCACGGGGTACTGATTGTTGTAGCAGTGAAAATGAGTTGACAGGTTCTGCATCTATTGCTAAGGCAAGGTTGCGTCCCATCTGATGTCTCTTGAACAGTGTGGTGTTTGCTTCTGATGATGAATTCGGCAAGGTTCAGAGGTTGTTTTGAAAGTCAGGAGCAGAGGTTCTGGGAATATTTCTCTCAAGTTATGATCTTTATTGAGTATAGGCTCTGTTTGATGATGATTCTTATTGGTTCAAGTGTTGAGGGGTAGTTGACCACCAAGGATGTGCAGTCCCGGGGGATCTCCTTTTTCTGTTGTAGCAGATTACTGCGATGTATTTGGGTGTCTCTTTAAAAAATAATGCCTATTTCTCTACTGGAATGTCCTCATTGTATAAAGGCAAGGTGGGTGTCATAAGTATTCTCCTCAGGGTAGATACAGTGGTATCTGAGAGCCAGGCTGTATATTACAGCTTTTTTGGTGCCATTGGGATGATTGCTGGTTTTGTGGACATAGGTATGGTGATCCATGGGATTTCTGTGTATAGTCATTTGTGGATCATGGTATCTAGCTGATGTGAAATGTAGAAACATTCCAAAAAGTTTGATCAAGGGCTAACGGTTATTAAACTTGTGGTAGAAGTCAGGTGTTCAGTCCAGATGATGAAAACATTATCTATGCAATGCAAGCAGGTTTGATGGTGCAATTTTCTAAAAATTCCTCCTCCAGGTGGCTTGTGAAGAGGTTGGCAAATTAAAGGGCTATCTTTGCACCCATGTCTGTGCCCATGATTTGGAGGAAACACCGAATGTTAAAAGTGAAGTTGCTGTGGCTGAAGATTAAGTGGATGATTTGTACAAAATGTTCTTCCAAATACGAGTGTAGTCCATGTTCTTTAGAGGTATTTTAGGCACACAAATGTGTCTTTGTGGCCTGGGATTAGTGTACAGGCTGGTGACATCCATGCTTGCAAGTATGGCCTTTCCAGAGAGATGGTTGATGTTCTGACTTTTCCTGAGGAAGTTTGCTGTGTCTGGCAGAAAACTTGCTCTTTGTGTGACAAGTGTTTTCAGGCTAGTTTTTATGAATCCGGATAACTCTTCAGTGAAGGTACCACAGATGTATATAGACATCCCAACCACACAGTTGGTCCAATAAGATACCATCCATAAAAATCCTTGCCTCTCTCTCAGCTCCTGGACCATTATGGCTTTCTCACACATTCTCTTCCACACAATTTTTTCCACTAGAGGTTGGTGTGACCCCCACACACCGAAGAAAAAGGGTGTGACCTCAAGCCTCAAGGCAGAGTCATCAAGCACAGGCCTGACAGGGATATTTATTAGGGCTGTGTGAAATGGCTATGTCTCGTTTCGATTTTAGATTCAGCCATTTCAGAGGACAGTGATTCATTTTGGTGTTTCAGATCACTGCTCCATTTTAATTTGGCTGAATCTGTTTTAGAGTTTTGATGCTGTCTCTACACCGGCTCTGAAACATCTCACACCTACCAGTCCCAAGCTCTACATTTACAACTCCATTGGAGCTACTGTACCAGCTCCCAGAGAAAAATTGGGGCTGAAAGCATTTGGGAATTTACTTTAAAGTGTATCATTCTTATTAAATCCTGTAGGGAAAGTATTTAGTTACTGAATTTTAGTAACACAAACACCTAAATGGAAAGTCATTTTTCCTTGAGTTACATTAAATTACATACAGAAAGCCTGAACAATAAGTTTGCAAAGTCAAGCATCCCAAAAAGTTATAAAATGCTGGAATCATGGTTCTTAAATGGGACCCAGTGGAACATATGCATTATGCCAGGGCTGTCCAACTGGCAGCCTGGGGTTGTATGCATGCAGCCCTCAAGGAGTTAACTTGTAGCCCACAGGGTGGTCCAGGTACCACTCCTCCCACCGTTACCTCTGGGCTCCTACTTTCTCCACTGGTTTCCACTTCCTGCCCCTGCCAAAAGGGGCCCATGCAGGAACACCAGCACAGCACATGGCCACACAACATGCATCCTGGGAGTGTTTGGCCCCTGACCACTCAGAAGTTGGACAGCTTTGCATTACGTCTCCCCATTTGCAGCTTGGTCCAATTCTCCTGCTCCTGAGGTCTTCATTATAACACAACAGAACCTATTCCTGTTTCCCTTTCACAACTCCACGTCCAGTTCCTGTTTCCTTTACAATCAAGGCAGGCAGCTTCTTCCTATATGCTACCAGAAGGGATCTCATGCAGAACATAAGAGTGTCTAACCAGTATTACAGTGATAGTTATAGCCATGCTCTAAGTTCATGGATAAGGACATCAAACAAAACAACAGAGATGGAGTCTTTGGCAATCTTAACCCTTACTCTATCCAGCCTCTCTGGAATATACGCAAACTGAGATTTTTCTAAAGCCTACCAAATTTGGGCTTGTTTGTGGAAACTGTGAAGGGCAGGTCCCTTGCACCAAGATCATTTCCCTAATGAAAAAAAGGATAAATGGAAAATTAATAGTATCGGCTATCTGCCTTTTTTGGCCAGTGTAGCCAATAATGTCACGAATAAATACAATATGCCTTCTGGCCGAGGCCCTCAAATGCAGCGTGCATGCGCACAGCCACAAGCATGCATGTGGCCAGGAATGCAGCCAGGCAGCATGGAGAGCAGTGCCCTGCAGGTAAGTCTGTGGAGGGGAAGGAGCTTGGCAGAGGGGCAGATCAAGGCCCCCACAGTGAGGCATGGAGTAGGAAAGGGGCTAGGGATGCTGCCCAGCCAGGGCAGTGAATGGGACCCAGGGCAGGGTCAGGGAGCAGAACAGAGCTGCGGGTGGCTCATCCAGGGGGTGCAGGAAGTGTGTGTGGGGGGGAAATGTACCCTCCCAGATTTGTGTGCAGGAAAAACGTGGGCTGCCCACTTTGGGCTCATGCTCTCTGCTCTGCTGCCTTTCCCTCGGGAGCCCTACGTTGGCCACACATCCCCTGCCTGCCCTCCAGTGGTGAGAGTGGCGAATTGTGCCTCCTGCTGCTGGGTGGGCATGAGTCATGTGTGCACGAGTCATGAGTTATGCCTGCATCTGCCCTCTCCCCACGCAGCTCAGGGAAAGGCAGCTGAGTGGAGAGCCCCGAGTCCACAGTGAGCGGCCTGCATCTGCCCTCTCCCCAAGTGGCTCTGCTCCAGTTAAAAGCATCCCCACACTTAAAAATAACTCACTTGATGAGCTTTAGTTCAAGCGCTGCCATTTTTAAGCGCCAGGACACTGATTCCCTGGACGAGCTGCACACGGCTCTGTCTCAGTCCCTGCCCTGGGTTCCATTCATCACCCTGGCTGGGCAGTGCCCCTAACCCCTGCCCCACTCCCTCCCTCACCATGCTCCCATCTGGCCCTCCCTCCCCTCAATCTGACACCCCGTATGCGTCTTCCCTCCCCCATGCCCCTTCCCCTCCACAGACTTACCTGCAGGGAGCTGCTCTCCACACTGCCTGGCTGTATTTCTGGAAGTCAGTTATTGGATTGGTATCAGCTGATATGGCTGGTTAATAATTGGCTATCAGTATTGGACAAGAAAATCTTCATTGGTGCGCCCCTAATTTTAAGCCCCCTTGTTTCAAAGTACAGAAATGCTAGAATTTAATTAAAACATTAGTAAGAAATAAAGGGTGGGGAGGAGGGAAGTAAAACAAGGACAGAAGGATGAATTTTTCCTGCATCGCATTCTTGGAAGTGTCTGAAACTTATTTTCTATGACTTTCTAAAAAAAACAAAAAAAAGAGACTCAGTCTGAGGCAGACATTCAGCAGTGGAAATTTCAGCCCAAAGCATTAGGGTTTAGCAGACCTATCAACTAGAGCAAAACTTGTTTCAAAAGATAGTTGAAATTAACTATAGATTGCTCTACCAGTTCAACCTACAATAGAGGTCTGTGGAGATACGCAGCTGAATGGAAGTTAAAAGTCCAGCAAGCTGTCCAAAAATGTTTGCTCATATGCTATTTTTTTAAAATAAAATGGGCTGTTGCCTTCACACACCTGCTATAGATCAAACATGAACTAACTCAAAGGAAGTCCTCTGGATTGCCTTCCTCAAGAAGTCTGATTAGCTAGGCTCCTTCTAAGCTTCACAAACTATAAATATGGAAGAAGCCAAGTTCAACTAATCATACACTCAAAATACCCAACTTTTAAACTATGATTAAATATTGCCTTACGTGGAAAGAAAAGGCTGTTTCTACCTAGAGAAAGCATCAAGCTTAGTTTTCTTCAATTGGGCAGTCAACAATGCCAGTACAGATCAGAAAAGTCCGGACTTCTACATTTTATTTGGTAAATGAGGGTCCAGCTGGATTGTTAAAGAAGTCCAGGAAAAAGAAAAAACCCCCACTCTATTTCACACCATCTCTTCCCCTTCCCTGTCAATGCTGCTCAGGGGACACAGCGCCACCTCCAGTGAATAAGCACTGTCTTAAGACTCAAGTTTCCCCGTCACCAACTCTCAGAAGACTGCATTTCACTGCGTGGCTCGCACTCGGCCTGTCAGCTTGGGAGCCGCGCAAGGCAGACTGTGGCGAGCCCGAATCTTCCACATCTCCTTCGTTTTCTCCAGCTCTCTTAGCTAGAAAAGTGAGGAGCTGAGGGGAAACGGCCCTCCCTGGCTAAACACACGAGACACCTGTGGAACTGCAGCACCTTATTTTGGAGCAGGGACTGGACTGGGCCAGGGGGCTGGAGGGGCAGGGCTCAGGAGGACAATGCCATAGCTCGCTGGGCCCCACAGTCTGTGGCTCCTGTCTGCACAGGGCACCGGGGTGGGACACACTCCCCCCAGCCCGTCGGCTCTGCCCAGGGGTCTCTGGAGCGAGGGGCAGAGGCCCCCCACGCTGCAGCCCCAGGGCAAGGGACCCCCGGGGAGGCGGGGAGGACCGTTGCTGCCTTCCGGGCCCCAGCCGGGGTCCCCCGGCCTGCAGCCCTATGCCCGGGGCCGGGCGGTGCCCGCAGCCCTTCGCCCGAGCGACCCTGCCCTGCCCTGCCCTGCCCCGCCCCGGCCACTCACACAGGCAGAGCTGGGTGACATAGGCGTAGTAGGACCAGCAGAGGATGCTGGCGATGAAGAGCACCGGCACCCAGTAGAGCAGGCGCCGGCAGCGCCGCCGCAGGCCGCCCCGAGCCCCC
>NW_017729033.1:78914732-78929927 GCF_001723915.1 Gavialis gangeticus | reverse complement strand
CCCGGCCCCGCCCCGCCCCGCCCGCCGCGCTGGGACCCCCGTGAGGCGCGCGGGTTTTCAGCCATGTGCCCCCCCGGGAGCCGACTCTGGCCGAGGGCTGCGTCCTCCCCTGCCTGCAGCCACCTCCGCCCCCGCCTCTTGCGTGTCTGGCCTCGCCCGCCCCGCTCCCAACAGCCGGGGCCAGGCACCCCGCCCCGACACGCAGCTCTGAGCTGCTCCCCCGGCCTTGAGAGTTGGGACCCCCGTTCAACTAGCCTGACAGTGGTCTGCAGTGGCAGCGGGGTGCACCTGCTGGCACGCTGTGCTTCCAGGTCTGCAGGATCGGACGGGGGACCCACCCCGGTCAGTGAGATATGCCATGGACCCCTGCTGCCATTACTGACTGGTCACTGAGGGGGCACATGCCCCCCCGACTAAGCTGGCACCAGCCACCCATGGTGGTCTGGCTCTTTTTATAGCTGGGTGGTTATTTTTATCGTGTGATAACTGCCCTCATGCTTGGGGCTGGTATAAATTTATTGCACAGCTGGCCAGTGACTTCTCATAACATATGTAACGTGTAGCAGGGGCCGTAGATTTCCATGGAAGCAGAGGGCCTGCAGTCTCTTGTGCCCAGGCTTAACTGTTGGCACGTAGCAGCTCCATGGAGCTGGAAGGTGTTTCTTGGGAGCGTATATTGAAGAGAGGCAAGGATTTCTTAGGGTGAACTCTTTTATTGGACCCACTGCAGAATTGGGATAGTCAGACACGTGAACGACACGTGCCCCTGGAGGCTAGGGGGGCGCAGCGACCGCTTCCGCAGACAGCCACAGTGGTGTTGGAGGCTGGGGTAGCCAAGTGGGGAGTTCCTGCAGGCGGTATCAGCGGTGGGGGTGGGGGAGGTGGTGAGCTCCGACTGGCGGTCAGCGACCACCCACAGACGCCGCCGGTGGTGTTGGTGGCAAGCATAGGGGTGTGCGAGCGGCAACCGCCCGTAGGCACTGCCGGCAGCATCAGCAGCACTTTTAGCAGGGGGTGCACTGCCAATCTCGGGGTGCGCATGCACCTGCGTGCATCCCCTACATGTCGCCAATGGTCAGACATGCTTTTGAATGTAAGACATTCATCCTTAAGAAATCTTTGCCCTTCTCATAAGTCCTGGATCTTCATGGCTACAACATCATTCTAATGCTGCCATATGTTGAAGCAGATGTGCAAGTGCTTTCCAGATGAGGAAAGTAGCTATTGAGTATTGAGCAGGGAGTACAGCCTCTGAATCACAGTTTCCTAGACCTTAAATGCTGAAGGCTGCAAGTAGGAGAGGAACAGCGGAAAAAAACCCTGGTCGTACCCTGCTCACTCTTCCTTTCAGCATCCACTCTCCGCCACAGGCTGGTTTGACACGTCAGGAACATGGGCCTTATGCCCACAGAGTAACAGCACTCACTGTTACTAGAAGGGGCTACTGGGTATGCAGCAACTGAATTTGTGGGACAACAACAAAATAGGCAAGAGCGAAAGTCAAAGGTTCAAAATGAGTATACCAAGGCAGGGTCACGGAGGAGAGTCCACCAGAAATTGCCCACTAGCCCTTGAACAAGTTCAAAGAGCCAATGGACGCTTCACAGTGAAACTGCCCAGAGATGTGAATGGGCCAGGGACAAAAACATAGCCCCACAGTCCCCAGGGGTCCCCCAGTCAGAGCCTCCTTCCTGGTCAGGTATATTGCCAGCTTGGTCCTGGGACTCGGTGGGGCTAAGGATGGAAAGTGCATAAATGAACAGAAGTAGGGAAAAATGTAGCCAGAATCTCAGCAAGAAGTTCTGGAGGAGGTGGTGAAGGGGCTGTAGCCTGGTGCACTCCGGGTAGGCAAGTGCCAGGGTCTCCTGCTACTGTGACCCAGGCAAATTTGTTGCCTTAAAAGAATCATGGGGCAGTGCCCACCAAGTCAACTATTAGCTTCCCCTCAACAGGGAACGTGACAACTAATTGCTTGAGACAAGTAAAAATATAACAGGGACAAGAGTGAAGGTCAAAGGTTTATAATTAGTGCCCTGACAGAGGATACAGCAGAGCACACTGGACAGTGCCCACTGGCCCTCAAACAAGTCCAAGAGCCAGTGGGCACTGTCCAATGAAGATGGAGACGGGATCAAACCAGGGACAGGAAAACAGCCCTGCAGTTTCTGGGGATCCTCCCGGCAAGAGCCTCTTTCCTGGTGAGATAAATCACCACCTTATCCAGAACCAGGAAGAGGGTGACCAGGAAGTCCCTGGACTTGGTGGGGCCATGGGTGGGGAGTGCATAAATAAACAGGTGAGGGCAATAGTACAGCCTCTTCCATCCAATCTGGAGAGGCGGTGAAGAGGCTGTAGCCTGGCACACTTCAGGCAGGTATCTGCCAGGGTCTCCGGCTGCTGTGTGACACAGGAGACTGGGCAAGATGGACCTGTGGTCTGGCACAGTAAATGAATTAGCAATTCTTATGTTTTTTAAAGAAATCTAGGCTTTACAGAGCTAGACACATGGACTGCATCTTTTTTCTGTCTGTATGGTACAGAGCACATTGACAACTTTCAAGATGTGAATTCCCTCAGTCCGTCCCACCCTTGCAAAATAGGGAGAATGATACTCAATCACTTTTGCAAAATGAGTTGGAATATATGTAAAAAAAGAGTTATTTAAAATCTCATGGGCAGATTTTCTGAGTTATCCTAGAGCTTTAGGATGGCAATTAGTCTCAAGACTATGATCAGGTACCAAAGGGTGGAAGAGCTTCTCCTGACAATACCTGACATCACTCTGGAGGATAAATCTCTTGGTGTCATTGACAGTTTTTGCTACTTGGGTTCTACGATTGCAGGAATCTTGACCTTCAGACTGAACTGACTAACAGAATCAGAAAAGCAGCTGAGAATTTTGGACTGTAACAGAAAACTATCAGCTAAGGTGAAGATGCAAATCTATGAGACTTCTGTGCTGTCATCCCTGCTTTATGGTTCAGAAATATGGACTACATATGCTAATCAAATCAAGAGATTTAACAGCTTCCACATGAGATGTCTGTGTAAGACCCTGAAAATAAAGTGTCAAGATAGCATGCCAAACACAGAGGTACTGGAGCATGGAGGACTAACACACTTAGAAACCACTATCAAGAAGGGGTGGTTACAATGGATTGGCCATGTCAGGAGAATGGAAGGAGACCATGTCCCCAAGAATATTTTGTATAGTGAGATTTGAGACTGCTCTAGAAAACAAGGTTGCTGTCTATGGCAGTACCATGATATGTGCAAAAATTATATGAAGTTCTTCAACATCAACGTAGAAAGCTGGGGGGAGCGTGCAGTTTTCCAGCCAATCTGGAGAGAATATCTGGCACTGGGTGCAGCTTGACATAAAAGCCTTTGATCCAGAGAATGGAAGCAAAGTGAGAAAGAAGAAAGCAGCATGTTGTAAACTTGGATTCCAACTCAGACAACATATGGATCTGTGAAACTTGTAACAGGCTGTGTCATACTTGTATTGGGCTTGACAGCCACAGATTCATAAAACATCTGACTAGACCTCTTACGTGTACACCATGATCCAGAGGATCGATGGTTGCCTACTATTACTGGAAAGTAACTGTTTCAGGCAGCCAGCAATGTCATAATAAATGGTGGGATGAAGCCTTCCTGAACAAGGCAGGTGATTCTACTTTTGACATCGTAATAGTCTAATTGGCAAGATACGATAGATACAGTATGCTGACTCACTTTTCCCCAAACGTTTAATGTGTGTTCATCACATCAAAGCACTCATGAAATACCATAGTAAATCCAGATTGTATTTAGGTATGAACACACAAATTAATTGCTGAATTAGAATTCCAAAATTAGAAATGCCAAAAATGGCACAAAGCATTATCCTAGTCTGCTCAAACCAACAATACAGCAGATGTAAATGAGTTGGTTGATTAAAATTTGAATGAACTTTCCAAATGGCTTAAAAAATGTTGCATATAGGAGTCTATTAATGAAATAAGTAGGTACAATTTATGAGGTATAGCACCATCATTAATTCATAACAGGCAAAGGGCTAGAAAAACAATGAAAGAAAATAGCTAGTTTTCAACATGACAAGTATAACAAGGGGTGCCACAAGGTTCCATACGAGGGCAGCTGTTGCTTAATGTATTTTCCCGTGATCTGGAATTGAAAGTTAAGCATGAGGTGGCAAGTTTTTCATGTAACACAAAAGTAATTAGGTTACTCAACACCAGAGAGGCTGGAGGAATTTACAGAAGGGCATAATAAAGACTAGTGAAAGGATAATATGATGAAATTCAATGTTAATGTGTTAGGCAATACACATTGAGAGGATGACCTGATGAAAAATGCCTTGCATTTGAAAGCTTGTCTGACTATCCCAACCATGTAGTTGGTCCAATAAAAAATATCACCCAAAAAAATCCTTGCCTTTCATTGAGAGGAATAATTTCAAGTATTCCTAAGTGTTTCTGGTTTCTAAATTATCTATGAAGGCTAAGGTAAAAGACCTCTGCCATTGTAGACAGCTCAAAACTTGTGCTCAAAATACAATTGTGATAAAAAAAGAAATAAAATATTAGGCTGTATAAAGAATGGAATATTAATTTATACTAAAAATAAATTATACCATTAAATAAATAAAGTGCTAAAATATTTCTATCTTGTATACTGGGTGCATCTACACATGCAATTAATGTAAGGCAATAAACTCTGGAGCAGTTTGAGCTGGAGTAAACTACTCCTGGGTGCAGCGTCTACACGTGTACCTGGTTCAGTAGTAATTTGAGCTGGAGTGGAGCAGGTCCAGGCTGGCAAGGGGAAAGAGGGGTCAGCCTCAGTCTCAGGGTGGTAGTGTCAGGCAACAGAGGGGCTGGCTGGGGCACAAGGGTGCTGAAAGTATGGAGCTGTGTGGCTATGTGGCAGGCAGGAGTCTGGCTCTTGGCTGGCTGGGCTGACTGGTCACAATTTATGCCTGTAGCCTGTGGTCAGCATCTACATCTGTCTTTAGCCCCAGTAAATTACCCCAATGTAGATAGTACTATCACCCACAGTACTATCATACTGCAGTCTTATTAGTTTACTGCAGCCTAATACCATTGTATGTGTAGACAGTAACGCTTTACTCAGCAGCTAATTAGTCTTTTCCACAAGTAAAGCACATGTATAGACATGGCCAGTGTGTGTTAATCCATCAGAAACAAAATAGTGCCAAAGACAGAAGTACAGAACAAAAAGGGTATGGAGTTAAGCTACAGAAATTGGTAAATTCCACTATAAATCATGACAAGAGGAGTCTGAAGAGATTAGGAGACGAGAGATAACATGAGACAGAACAGAAGTATAAAAATAGCAAATTGTGTTGAGAAGGTAAATTTAATACTCCTGTTTACTATTTCCCCTAAGACAGCAGGAAAGAGACATTCAGTGACACTGAAAAGCAACAAATTAAAATATTAAGAAAATGAAAATACCTTAGATAATGCCCATTTATCCAGTGCAGATTATTGCCACAATCTATGTCTGAGATAGAAAGCTTAATAGAGTTTTTAAAAATTAATTTATGTGGCTAATGAGAACACCCACCATTACATTAAATAGATTTTAAAAGCACAAAGAATGCAATGCCTCCTGCTTTAAAGAATATGCCAACCATCTGATGACAGGAATTAGGAAGAAGCATAAGCAAGATACTCCATTATGTGGTTTCTTGAACTTTCTTCTCAAGTATCTGGCACTGAGCACTGTCAGAGGCAGGATGCTGTATTATATGGCTCTCTGGCCTCATCTGTTGGTCTCCTAGTTCCTGTATTGCTATATTATGAAAAGCTGGTATGAATGACTTGGTGAGTTAATGTATGTATAGGACTTTCAGGATATGAAGACTTATATAAGTGTTATTATTTTTTATAAATATCAAGTGCTGTTCATTTTTTTAATCATCAAGATTATGTATGCATGTATGATCAAAAAAGTGGACAATCAAATACACTAATGTTTTAATATTCTAATATCTGATTGTTTAAGCTCTTCTCAGGCTCTTACAAGGCTGACAAAAAAGAACTAACACGTAGCTTTTTATTTCCTTAAAAGGATGTGAGCTTTCAAATAGCGCTTGCATGCTGGTTTCTGTGCTGAAGCAGAATGGTTCTGATAGCATTAGGATTCTCCCGGCATCAGCCATTTTAAAGCATTGTAAGCTACCTGTGGTGCCTGCTGCAAGAAAGCATAGTTCACTAGTCTCAATATGTGCCAAGTGAATATTGTAAACGTGAAGGTATATATTGTTTTTACATTATTAGTTAGTTCTTAAACATCTTTTTGTCATGTGCTATATTGTTGGTGAAATGAAAAGATGAACTGTTGAAGGGAAGACTTCAGACTGCATCATATACATGATAAGAACACTGTGTTTTCATCTGGTATTATTGATAAGTCTAGGTGCTAGCAATAGGATGAATATAGCTCATCTGTAGTTAGTCTATATATTGTTAGATAGCTTAAAAGTAAGAAACAAAATAGAATAAAAAATTATACTGTTTAAAGATACCCTAAAACAAATATGATCACTGGTACTGACATCAATAAAAGTTGGATTATCTAACATGTAGGCAGTTACTCTTTTTTATTTGTTCCCATTAGAAAGTCCTGAAATCTTCCCAGCTGATGTAAAACTGCATTGCATTGTCTTTAATGGAGCTATAGCAGTGTTCACCAACTGGGGAGCTGATTCTATGTATTACAACTGAAGATGTTGGGTGTTTGAAAGTGTGAGTCTCTCACTAGGCATTTCAGTAAGGATTTAGGAGTCCAGCTTTCTGCAACCACTTTTTAAAAATCTTGGAAATTAATTTCCAATTTTAGCAACAGAACTGAAGAACTGCTAAAATTACCAGATTTTTAAACAACGAGTGTTTACTCAGAGCAGAAATAATCACTGTAAGAACTCCTTTGTATCCATGTAGTAGTTTGGCTGGTTGAATTAAGTTATTGGTAATCAAATGGGAAATTATTATTACTCTTAGTTCTGATGTATGAAAAAGTACAACCTGAAATGTTCTTGGGGCAATATAGACATAGGAAGAAGCCCCGTCTCTAAATATTTACAGTAAAAAAGACATATGATAGAAAAAGGATGTAGAATACAAAGTCCTCCAAATTATTATTTCATGTCCTATTCGTTTCATGTTTGGAGAATCAAGATACAATGGTGAAATGACTTGTCTAAAATCACACAGCAGGTGGAAATGGTGATGCAGATTAGTGGGATGTGGGAGAATTGCAGTTTAAGGAGGTGGCCAAAAGGAGAAGGCAACTGTGGTGGAAGGAGAGAGAGTAAGAAAAGGAGGGGGAGGGAAGCATACTGAGAGGTTGGGCAGCTCAAGGGATTTACTAAGATAAAGGGATCCTGAATACTAGTAGCAACACAACTAATGAGGAAAAAAATTAAGAGTCTATGTTTAAAAGTTAAAAGAAGAACAATGGCAAAAAACTGTGAAGACTCCTGTCCAATGCTGAAGTTGTTCCCTATATGAAGAGACATGAAGAATATTCTGGTCTCAGTGCCTTCTCCATACCCCTTTTGGGTCTGGAGGTGAGGGTTAAAGAATGGTTGAACATGCCCATGTACCACTGGGTATAGCTGATGCTGGCTCCTATACGGAAAGAGATTTCGAGAACTCAGTCTGAGACTCCAGAGAGTTATAAATGTTGCTTATTATATTGAGGATGAAAGGATTATTTTACTGTATTTTATTTCAAAAGTTATTTTTTTCTTAGCAACACAGTTTTGGGTCATTTTATGTAACTCTATTTTCTGGAACCCCTGATGTCATGTTTTACCATGAGCCACAAATGTCTGACCAGCCTTGGTAAAACAAACCCTTACAGAACAAAAGAGGACACAGGCTGCTAGACCATAAAATATTATATAATTGATTGTGCATAGAACCAGATTGCTTGTGATCCCACTGAGGTGCCCAAGGAGAAGCCCACAAAGTAACTTCCTCCAGAGACCAGACATAGTCAAAACAGCTCTGTTTAGGCATGGAAAAGGCAGAATGAGACGTGCTGAATAAGCACTCTTAGGTAAGACTATATTAAGAGCCTTTGGGGGCTGACAGACATAGGGGAAAAAAACACACTTTACTGGAAGCAGCAGCATGTTAGTTCATCCTGGCTCTGCAGAATCTGTATAAATTGGGTACTTCAGCTGGGCAAAAGCTGATTGAAACAGCTGTTAGATAAAAGCGGCAAAAAAGCCCCACTAAAGTGCCTGATCTATACAGACATCGGGAAAGCCAAGTGCAACTAACATGCTACTTCTTCTGAGCATGTGCTGGGCTCAGCGAGGGAGCACACCAAGTTTAAAGTGCCATTCCCCCCCCGCCCAATGTCTGCAAGTAGCCTTTTTGGCCTGTTTTTCAAGGATGGTATGGTATGCCTTTTTACGTCTTTATTGTAGGGCCTAACATTAAGGGATTTATTCTGCTCAGGATAAATATACAACTAAAAGGAATCAATTTTTGTGTGGAACATGCTGCAAAAGTTCATTAGGATTCAGAGCAGGCTAAATAACTGTTATTTATTATAAGCTTTTTCCAGCAAATTTTCGTAAGCAGCCAAGGTTATGTGAGATCTCTTTACTTTAGCTAGTACCAAGATTATACAGACATAGAGAAAGCATCAAAAAACATTCTTTGTCTTAGTTTTCACATCACTCTTGACTGCTCTTGGGTAAGAGTTCTTTAAACAGGACAAGACTTACTTCTCCAGAACATGGAGTCTCTCTCTGTCACTCCCTCTTTCTGTGTTTGATGAAGTCTGTGTCCTTTGCACTTTTTTGACCAATCTTCCTTCTGTTTTGTCTTCCATTGACTGGAAGACTGGTAGTTCAAGCTTTTTTGTCAGTTGGCCCTATGAGCAGCCTTTTCAAATGATTAAAATTACCCACTAGGTGACCGATTGCTTAGTCACCTTCCCCTTGGAGTTCAGACTAGAACCCTAGTTTGAACAAAATGGAAACCACCTGGAAAAAAAACAGTTTGCCCTCAGCTTTGACGTGCTTGCACAAGGGGTTTTTCCTATGCATAGAGGAACATCAAGATATAACATGTCCCTTACTGTTAGTATTGTATCATCACTCCTTGGAATTTCAGTCCAATACAACAATAAAGACGACACTGAAGACAGGTATGGCTCACATTTGAAGGAGAGTTTGTAGTCTGACAAAGATATGCAGTCTCCAATATCAAACACAATGCATGAACTATACAGAGATTTCCCAGTTTGTCACATTCAGTTTTGCTCTTTCTAAATTAAAAATAGCATATACTTCACAGAGGTGTTGTGAGCCTTAAATTAATTAATGCTTGTAAAATTCTCAAAGGTATTGCATAAATGTAGCATTGTAAAAGGCACCCTCCTCCTTCCCCCCACTCCATTAGTTGGCTTACTAGAAGGTATTTGGCATGAGAGGCTAGGGTATAGTTTGAAATGAAATGTTCTTGTGGTGGGTGTCACATGCCCTGAGGAGACAGGGGCAACTATGTGTGTGAGCTTGGACTGCATTGATACAGTTTCACTGGAAGTCCTGTATTTTAGATGAGAAGGGGCCATATTTATACCCTAATCACTAGCATTAAATTCTCTTGCTGCTTTTCATTAGACAAGTCATGGTACCTTTCTACAATGTTCATTATGTACAGTTATCTATACTTGGTGTATTTAAGATGAAGCAAAAGAGAAAGGTTTACTAAGAAAACAGTCTTTGTGAATCAGCCATATGGAACAAAAATAATATAAAGGTGTGCACAGCATGTGGAAGCGCAGTTCAAATTTTAATGATGTTTCTCGGACATCTTGAATTAATTTTAATAGGATGAGATTAAATATCCCTCAGATTTCAGTTCTAAGCATCAGAAACAAGATAGGAAGTAATCTCAAACAGGGGAAAATATTTAGTATCTCATAATAATTACAATAACAGTTAACTTTCTTTCTATAAGGAATAATTTAATATGAAGTGCACATTCAGAATTCTTTGGTGCCACTTGAGGACAAAAGGGTTTAAAAATATGCTAAGTACAGAAAAACAAAATTCCCACAAATGATCCACAAACAACCATGGAGAACAGCCAATGGATAAATTAATACTGATCTCCATAATGTAAATGTGATTTAAAAATCAGAGTGCTCCATTAGAAGAGTCTATATTAGTTATGGATTTAGAATTGCTTTAAAATACATTTTTGTCTTGTAGGTCCCTCCAATATTTACATTTACAGTTCATTTGCTTGTGTGTTATGAAGACTAGTGGGAAAGACTTTATTACAGTGTATATTAGTGTCTTTACCATTATCTTTCAACCATTACATTGCAATACAACTCAGGGCAGTAGTTTCTGCTAGTACTATAACTGACTGTGATAAATCAAAGCTCCTCATTATAAGATTATTATTTAAGCAGTAGTCAGTAAAATATATTGATTCCCAGAACTGCTTGAAAATGGAAAAATATTGCATTGACAATGCAAAAACATATTGAAGTAATTTTAATGTTTAATTTGTGGGAAAAAAGTTCAATTTTTATGAACATATTTATTGGTTTTGGAGTTTTTCATGTTTCCCTTCTATTTCCGCTTTTATTTAAAATGACGAAAGTATGAACCAAGACTGATTACGTTTTATATCTACTGGTTTAATAAAAATGAAATAAAATCTTTTAATTACAATTATTCAATGTTGAAAAACTTTAAAACAATTTGTGGTTGTTAAAAATTGTCAACCAGCTCTAACTACCATGTGCTCAAGTGTAAAAACCAAATCAGCCTTTTGCTAAAGTAAAGAACATGGGTGCATGGGGGGCAGGGGCAAGAGAAGGCAGGGGCTTAGTCTGCACCATGGATTTTTCAATGTAAAATCTATACACAGTCCCTGGACAAGGGGATGGAATGTATCTGGGTCTCCAACACTAGGGATATACTCTAGCTACTGAACTGTTAAAGGTGGCGACAGCACTAACTTCTATGTTTTATAAGAAAAGTGAGACTCCTACTCCATTTTTGAAAGAAAGATTTTAGGCATCTGCCTTCAGAAGATCCAAGGTTGAGAACCATGAGTAGAAGGAGGCATATCTTTGTGTGGGGAGTAAGGCACCTTGGCCTTCTATTCCAAATGGTGGAATTTAAGAGACATCCTTGGATGCCTGTACATGAGCATAGAGACTGCTCCCACACACTGTAATTACAGCATGTCAGAGCAGACCCGATTCATCTGTCGGTGCTTAATTACTGCGCTCCAGCAGCCTCCTGCATCTCGTGTATCAGTGTCCCCACATTTCAAAATGATGGTGGGGGTGCTTGAACTAAAGCTCATTGAACAAGCTTTAGTTCAAGCACCCTTACCGCCATTTTGAAGTGTGAGGACGCTTATATGTAAGACGTTATGGTGCTTTAATTAGAGTGGCTCTGAGAGCTGCTCTAAATAAAGCGGTACCCTCCCAGCCCCTGGGCCATGTGTAAAAGTCCCCACTGTGCTCAGCTTTTCCATATTGGCTATCTTAACCAACTGCCTTTTTATCATGCTCCCATTAGGCAGTTCCTGACTAAGATTACTGGTATTTGTGGATCCCATTCTGGGATGTCTGACTCTCCCCATGCATTGTATAAGGAGCCTGGGTGCATAATGTAGAGTTTGGGATTCAGATATAGGGATCAGATGTCTACAAATTAAGTGCACAAGACAGCATTGAGGCACCAAAGTCCCTCATTGGATTTGGACAAAATGTCTCATGAATCAGGAATAATGTGAGTTAGAAGTAATTCATAATTTGTAAGCAGAAACCACAGTCCTGAAATAAAGTACATGAGCCATATGTTACAAAAGGATAAAAGGATGAATTGCAGAAGTTATACAGTGAAATCCTGATGCTACTGAAGTCAAAAGATGTTCTGTTGTTTGTCTTCAGGGTTCATCCACAAACTTGGTTTCACATTTTATGCTTGTTTTTTTTAACCCCATGCAATGATTTTATATTGTATAAAACAAATTCATTTTAATTTACAGCATCAGAAACTAATAAAAATAAGTAATCCAAATAGCCTACATAAATATATTCTGCAAAAACAAACAGGAATAATAGTTTCTTGGCTTATATTGAACACACTGAAGCTCTTTTGCTTATCGAATTAATTGTTATTGACCCAGAACAGAACACATTAGTATAAACAATAGGTATTTTATATTCCTATTGAATTTTTCTAGTGGGTATTAATATTTATATTGAATTTTCCTGTCTAATAGTAGTGTACTTAGCATATTTGTAGGGGAGAATTTATAGACCAAGAAATTTACACACACAGTTGTATTATAACAATTTTTTCTTTCTATGTAGAAGATACCATGTTCACAAGAACAAAAAATTCTCTTCTTGTAGTGCCATCTGCTTACACTTCAAGGATGCCAAATCAGATTTTCATTTATGGGAAAAATACTGTATAATTGGACCTTATACATAGTGAGAATGTATTCCCATCCTTTTGGTACAGTTAGAAAACTCTTTAGATTGTTCAAGTTTTTGCTTGTCTTTTAAATTATAATTCTGCCTAGAACATAATATTAACACTTATAGAATCACAGAAAATACTCCCAACTCTTCCCCCACCACCAAATACTTTTGTTTTAGCCTTCTTACCATATGTGAACAAGATAGAATAATGGAATCACCACTTTGAAAGGGATACAATTTGATCCGATAAGGTTTCTGATTCTTTCCTTTCTGCTAGCTTCACCCTGCTGCATTAAAACCAGAACTCTGGTAACTTCCTTTCTTCCAACTGATGCATACTGTCTAATCAGTAACCCAGTTCAAGAAGCCTAAGTTCCTGTGTAGCTTCTAAGCCATACATAAATGCCATTTCTGTACATGTGTATAAATAATGTATTGTGTGACAGTTGGAACTGCTTTATAATAATCAGGGATCTGGGTTTTCCATTTCCCATGGAAAAACAGAGTAAACCATGGATTTTACCTTTTACTGGAGGCAAACATGGATTTCTCATTTTACCAGAGAAACCCGCAGATTTTACAGATTCGGGATGAGCCCTCTGCAGGCTGGCAGAGTTCCAGCCTGCAAGGGGCTTGGGGGAGCAGGAAGAGGGAGGTCAGGCAAGGGGCATGATGCGCATGCATATGCACATGGCCCCAGGCAGCTTGGAGAGCATGTCCCACAGGTAAGTGGAGTGGCGGGGGGGTGGAATTGAGGCCCCAATAGAGAGGGAGGGTTGTGCAGGGCTAGGGCTGGTGCTGGGCCTAGGGCCACTGCCCAGCCAGACAGTACATGGGGTTTGGGGCCCGGGGCCACAATGCATGGCTAGAGAGCGGGACAGGGCTGTGGGTGGCTCATCCAGGGGGTGGGGGGGAGGGTCGGCTTCCTGCTGCTGCACACACTTCCAGGGGGTAGAGGGGACCTGCACCCCGCAGATCTGTGCATGGGCCAGGGGCTGTGTGCTGCCTGCTTCAGGCTTGTGCTGTCTGTGCTGTTGCCCTCCCCTGGAGCCTCTGCAGCCAGGTGTGTGAGACCCAGTGCTGCAGGGAACAGCAGAGCTGCACAGGAAGCTACCTACTGCTGCGAGCTTTGTATTGCCCATATCCGCTGTGCACAACCCCATGATGCCCCCCCACTGCAGCACCCACAGAGGACGTGTCACCAGGGCAGCACAAAGCTCGCAGTGGTAGGCATCTTCTTGTGCAGCCCCGCTGTGCCCTGCAGTGCTGTTTCACACAGGCTGCGGAGGTGCCAAGGGAGGGTAGCAGGTTTCAAGCCTGCAGTGAGAAGCCTGCAGCCTCGGCCCTGTGCACAGATCTGGGGGTATGGGTCCCACACCCCTGGGAGTGCATGCCATGGTGGGGAGCCAGCTCTCCCCACCCAAGCCCACAGGAGGCAGGCAGCAGGCAGGGGAAGCCAGGCTCCATGCTGTGCTGCAGCAGCCACTGTCTCCTACCAGGGGCAGGTGGCTGCAGACCATGGACCCAGGTCCCTGACCCCGTAGCCCTGGCAGCTGGGGGACCCCTCCAGCAGGCCTGGAGCTGTGGGTGGAGGGTAAGGGGCAGGAGCAGGTATGGAGGGGTTGTGGTGGGGAGTGAGGGGCATCAGCAGGGCCAGGAGGCTTTGGGAAGGGAGTGAGGGGCACCAGCAGAGCTGGTTTGGCTGTGGGTGGGGAGTTAGGGGCACCACCAGGGCCAGCGGAGCTGTGCGGGGCGGGGAAGGTCTTTCATTTTAATCACAGATTTTGGGAGTTTTATTAGAGAATTTGAGATTTTTTATCAGGGAAAACCAGAATCCCTGATAATATTTTATGTATACCATGTGTACTCCTCTTATTGAGCTACATTTACCTGACTAGGGAAGCTAAGAGGAAGAAACTGCTTCAAGTCAAGTAAATGTGTTAGGTCACACAGACATCCAGGTTCACTTCAGAGAGTTGCTGCTTTCCCAGGAGGAACCACAAGCATACAGAAGTTTAGGATTTTTCTTCCAGAACAAAAATTCCCACTCTAGGAGGAGAAAAATAACCTGGGAACAACCAGTATTAAATTACTCCCAGGAGACTGGGAGAGAGAGCATCTATACATTCTGTTAGCCAGCTCCCATCTCATTATGTTCATTTTAGGAAGCTCCCAACTTAGTACTGGTACTTGTGGATCCCATTCTGGCATGTCTAACTCCCCCTACATGTTGTATAAGTAGCTTGGACAGTTACTGGAGTGTCTGAAGAGTTAGGTCTTGTTACCAGATTTGCCCACCACTTTGAGGTGTGCTCATTTATTAGGGATACGTTTCTAGGGTCTTTGTAATTCTATTAATGTGTTGCTTGTGTTACTTGTGTTTCTATATGGAGCCTTCTGCAAGTCCTCACCCCGAATGGAGCTATCTTGCAGGACTCAGTTTCAGTGAGGCTGGGTTCCTCCAGCCACCAAATCAGTCACATTGGACCCCTGCTGAACCAGATGGGACAATTGACAACTGATGCCCAGGAAAAAGCCAACCTATAAAAAATGGGTACTTTGTGTCGGTCTTTCATCAGTCCCATGGGACGTCCATGCCTGCTACAGGACAGGGAGGTCCGGGTGATGAGGGAGATCCCCTGCTCTCCATCAATGCTGACCTCATAAAGGGACACCTTA
>NW_017729033.1:78895386-78909732 GCF_001723915.1 Gavialis gangeticus | reverse complement strand
CTTGAGAGAGTCCAGAGAAGAGCCACACACATGATCAGAGGTCAGGAAAACAGACCTTATGACAGGCTGAGAGCCATGGGGCTCTTTAGCCTGGAAAAGTGCAGGCTCAGGGGTGATCTGATGGCCACCTATAAGTTTATCAGGGTGACCACCAGTTTCTGGGGGAATGTTTGTTCACCAGAGCGCCCAAAGGGATGACAAGGTCGAATGGTTATAAACTACTGCAAGACTGTTTCAGGCTGGACATAAGGAAGAATTTCTTTACTGTCCGAGTCCCCAAGGTCTGGAACAGCCTGCCATCGGAGGTGGTTCAAGCACCTACATTGAACACCTTCAAGAGTAAATTGGATGCTTATCTTGCTACATTTCCTATGATTCCAGCTGACTTCCGCCCCTCAGGCAGGGGGCGGGACTCGATTATCTCCGAGGTCCCTTCCAGCCCTAATGTCTATGAAATCTATGAAATACACACACACACACAAACACACAGATTAATGTGATATGCCTGACTCAGCTGGGTTGATCAGCATGTATAGGGTGACACCCTCATATGCCAGGAATCAGTTCATTAAGGTAACAGTAAAATCAAGTCAGACACAAGCCCACAGGTGAACAGAATACCTCTGAATCCAGCTGGGTGTCCAGCTGACACCCTCATGGGCCAGCATTCAGTTCATTAGGGCATGTCTGAGCCAAACTGTGTCAATCAGCCTGTACAAGCTGATCCCCTTATGTGTTTCAAACTTAGCCAATCCCAATCTTTTTCCCTAACTGTCCTAGTAGTGGTAGCCTCTTGATAAACGGACCTCATAGTATTTCTGGGCTTCACAGGGATCTTTGGCTTAGGTAAAAGTAGCGTTGCTGCACAGCAAGTAAGGAAGCAAAGTAGAGAAGGAAAAATACACCCAGTTACCACCAATTTGACTATAAAAGTTATTTATTGCTAAGTATATGAAATTTATAATGTACTAGTAGTAATAGACATGCAAGGAAAAACAAAACAATTACAATATTACCCTGGTTTAATTGAGTATTTGGGGAGACCTAGCTCAAGCTTAACTAATACAATTTAGGTTTAGAAAGCTATGCCTAGAAAGAAAAAGAAAAAGAGAGAGAGAAAGAGAGAGAAAGACAGAGAGAGAGAGTGAGAGCTGGGATCTCACCGTTCCAAGCTACTCGGGTGATTTGTTGACAAGCAAAGTTTCTAACATGATCGTGGAAGAGAGACGATCTGTTCTCTCAGCTTCTTGAGAACAACAGCGGATGGTGTCAGAGAGATTTCTCTATCTTGAAGCACACTGTTTGCTCCTTTATAGCTTTCTTATACCCTTATTCCAGCCTCTTCAAAGCATTCTTTTAATTATGTAAATCAAGAGGGTCCCAAGCCATAATTGACAGGGAAAATCCTGTTATATAAACAGTTTCAATTTAAATGAATTCCCTTTTTCAGTGACAAGGGATTATCTGGTTTGGAACATCTCAAGAAACTGATTAACAACCAGGAAAAACATCAAGTTTTAAGGAATAACCAGACACCTAGGAGCCAGCTTGAAATTATTATGAATACAGAAGATATACTGGAAGGGATACCCCATTGTTTCTTCTCAGATGGCCTATTAAACTTTTCTTCTGCTTAGTTCTGGGTAGATGAGGTGTGTGTGTGGGGGGAGGGGGGCGGGAATAGAAACAGTCCTGTGCAAGTCCAGCAAGCTGGGTGCCAGGGCTCCCTCAGGAACACAGAGCTGACAGGTAACAGCCTGTCTAGCTTATCATCATGGAGGGTAAGATGTTAGAGAAGATGTGTACACCATTGTTGCAAAATGTGTTTTATTTTTTTTAAGGGTTTTGTTTTGTATCTAATGTTAAAATAGACGGGTGTTAAGAAAGCTGTTTTATCATGGAATATTACGTGCAAGGACTCCAAAATGAAAAAAAAATATTTGTCTAAACTCCAAGCTGCTGGGCAAATGTGGCTGACATGCAGTACTGTAATTCTGGGCGTAGTATAAGAATTCTGCCCTAGGGTAGGTAAAGGCACAAGAGATGTCACCTAAGGAAATAGATTCAGAGCCTAAGAAAATGGTATAGCAGACCCTGTAACCATCATAAGTAGGTATGTATACTCTAGTGCATTCTAAAAATCATTTTGGTAAAACCAAAATAATAGAATTAAGATTACAGGCTAACATTAATGTACAATTCATGTTGCTTTGCACCATAAAGCAGGGACAGGGAGGTCTTAGCACATAGGATAAGACAGTAGATCTTTCTTGTTGCAGATTTTTTTCTTTTTAGAGCAACTTCCCTTATTTTGTTTATATGTGATCTCATACCAGTTGTTCAACTAGATAGGGAAAGAACAAACAACGTTTAAGTGACCAGTAACTTGCAACAAGTCCCCGTTAAGTAATACTGCTTTCTTAAAACATATAAACCCCTGTTGTGCTATATGGCACAGGAGATGAAGCAGTTGGTATTAAATTACTGTAAAAATGCACAGTGGGAAATTATCTGCATATAGTTTCACATCAGGGGAACTGCAGAGAGAACCATACAGTACAGAAAAACTCACAGATTCTCAACAGTTAGTAGTCACCAGCATGAGACTGGAGGCCAGACAGTCAGGACTACAGGCAGTCCTCGGACTTATGACATAATTGGTTCCTGAAAAATGCGTCCTAAGTCTAAACGTTGTAACTCAGAACCATTTTTCCCATAGGAAACAATGTTATAAATGAGGATTGGTTGCTGAAGCAAGGCCTGATACCCTATTTTCACCAAAAATAACTCAGAATTTTGTACTCAATCAATTATAGATGAATAATATAGCTACATTAATATATTTATATTGTAAATAGCAATCATATTGATTTGCAAGGACTTCTTTGAGGTGACTTTACTGGACTTTTTGAAGGGTTCTTGGCTGGAATCTTCTCAGGAGTCTTGGCTGCAGGTTATTCTGGAGTCTCGTCTGCTTCCTTAAAGAAAGTGTCCAAAGAAGTTTGGACAGATGTTCTCCAGGGAGATGGGCGACACAGCAAACTTGTTTGCTGACGTGGCATCACGTCAGATCGAGCATTGTAAAGTCGAAACTGATGTCATAAAGTTGAAACAGGGTGTCAATTTATAAATGTTGTAAGTGCGAAATGTTGTAACTTGAAACGCTGTAAATCAAGGACTGCCTGTATGCGGCTTCTCAAAGCTACAGATGTAATAATTTGAGATCCTATCATAAACCAGTAGCATAGCTCGGGTGGCATGACTGGGGCAGCTGCCTTGGATGCCAGCTTGAGGGGGAAAAGACCTGCTGCCGCCACAACAGCACAATCACGCCAGCAGCACCTGGAAGTCACAGCTACCCCAGGAGCCTGCTTCTGTCACAAGTTACTGCTGCTGAGATAAAGGTGGCAGTTCCTGAGCATACAAGGATAGTTGCACCTTTTTTTTAACATCTGTGGGCACATCTACATGAGACGCTATGTCAGCATAACAATGCAATGTGGAGACATAGTTCATCGTATGGCAACGTAGCATCAGCAGGCACAAACCGTGGTGTCAATGCTACATCACCGTAGTGGCAAGCTATCTCACTATAGTGCGTCGCTATGGTGACGTAGCTGGTAAAAATAACCGTTACTGCGCTGTCATTCAGTACTGCGCTGTCAACTGTTGCTGTGCTGTCATTCAGTACTTCCTAAAGCAAGTACTAAATGATGGCGCAGTAACAACTGCACCGGGGGTGGGGAGGGAGAGGCACGTGTAGACGTGCCCTGTAAGTAAGTAACCAAAGATTACTTTGGCAGTACAAGAATTTACTTCATAAAAATTCCTAAGCTGAGCCTTCCACTGACACCTCTGCATAACACAACTGCAGCATAGACATTTTCTGTGCTGCCAGCAAACTATGTATTAGCTATCTTCAATGAGCTTCTAGCCAACACACCAACTGCTCCATATCCAGGGGGTTGGTTGCGCCTATGACAGATGGCAGGTTCCAGCGTTCTGGTTTGTCATCTCTCTTTGCAGGAGACACATGTCTGTGGCAGGAGACAACACACACAGCTCTTAAAAATTGTTAAAGACAGCATGAGATTCTATTTTTTTTTGGTAAAGAGATGGAAATTGTGATTTATGACACTCTTGTATGTATTAAGTGCTAAGAAAGCATTATCTTGTTATAACAAAATAATCGTATTAATTTGCACTGCAACAAAGGAAAACAGTTCATATGCATTTATTTGCGATAAAGAAGTATGAATGTGATAAGCATTATTCATATAGTACATTATTATATAAATAGCTATTGTTAAACAAAAGCAGATGTTACATATGCATTATATTTTTTCCTGTGTTTGTATTTAGGAAATACAGACACTGGAAATTGAAAAAATGGGAAATTGGAAAAATGACGTCAGGACATCACACACATTGACTGATTCTGTAGTTGGCTGTCTATAGGGACAACAGTTCATTCATACCGCATACTGTCAACTGCAGGATCTGACACTATCAGCATTAGTCCACACCTCTGAATATTTTTTTTTGTCAGTAGTGGGATGAGAATGCACTAGAGACTTCATAAACATTTCCCATGGAAATACTGACTAGAATAAAATATTTCTGAAGATTTCTAACCAGCATTTTCTTATAATGTTTGCCAAAATACTGGTAAATGAGAAGAAAATATTCTAATTAGCACTGTTTGTTTTTTTCACTGAAATTCTCAAGATGGGATTTCTCAAACACCATGCTTTTTATTCAATTGATTTTAGATGGAGAAAAACTGTACAGTAAATTAAGCAGTTCTGGACTTAACAGTTGAACAACATAGAAGCTCTACATATCCCTTTCTAGTCCCTCATTTAATGATGCAATGTGGTATTTCAGTGCATTCTACATGACAAAAGAAAAATAACCCCTGCTTTTAATTATTTCTGTGACCGCACTGAAACATAAAAAATACTGTTTTGTTTCTACTAATTTGTCTGGGTTTGAAGCGCACCACTTAGCCAAACATTATCCCCTGTGACTGATAACAACGTTAATGGACTAATATTAGGAAATCCCTACAGAGAATATATTTTAACCTGTATCTAGCAAAGCTCCCTTCGCTACTGTTCTGCTTTCATGCAGAGATTGTTCCTACTGATTAGTTTTACATTCAAACATTCTCAAGAGTGATGTTATATTGTGCATGTCAGAACGTTAGTTTTGAGGTTAACTGTAAAAACAGTGAAGATATTTTAAAATATTATTGCTATATTCTGATGCAAAAATAATTTAGAGGGGATAAAAATAACAAATAGATTTGTGCTTCATTGGTCACTACTCATTTATGGCCTTGTTCAACTAAAAATCATCTTACACAACATTGACATCTACAGATAGAAGGTTATAGAGGCTTGCAGCTTCCAAAGCCTTATATAACCCTAATTCTTTTTTTATTTATTTCTAAAATTGAATTTCATTACTATCCTAAAGTATTGAAGTATTTACATTTGTTATTGTAACATTTTGCAATTGGCTGTTGCTTTGTGCTACTGCATGCATTCCTTGTTCTGTGTTTTAAAAATAATATCCGGATGAAATTTATATTTTTTCAGGTGCTGCATGCTAGCAAGCCAAATAGCAACATTTTCTACTCAATACCATGCCTACTTTACATAAAAGTGCACTGTTAATAAGAAATATATAAATTCATAGTCTGAAGTAAAGATATCCTTCAACCTGTAGGGACAACGGAAATAAAATGTACCCTGTTCATTATATAGCACTGTATTACCTAACAAGATAATGTTACTATTTTGACATTCTTTTCATTATAGTGTACATAACACATCACAAAATCAGTAGACTATTACATGAAATCAGTAAGACTGAGAGTGTTTGGCCATTATAGACCCACATAGTACCTCTCATGTAAAACTATAATTCACATTATACCATGTCACAGCTGCTATTGATAATTTTATTATTTTTAAATGACAGTTTTGTTGGCTCATAAAGACTTACTTCTACACTCAGCATGTAATTGTTGTGCTACACAAAACATATTTTCATCTTTGATTTAAACATAAGCTTCATTCAATACTCATTATCTGAAAGCAAATTCATATTGTAGCACAAAGAATTTCTCTCCCACCATATTTTGTTTCATTTTAAATAAACTACATATCTTAAAATAAATATAAACATAAATATATTTAAAAATACATTATTAAAATGCACTTTTATAGGCAGATGACAGTGTAGGTCATCCCTTAAATAAAATACACTGTGGAAAAGTGGCTGGAAATACACTTATAGTTAGGTTAGCAAATCAAGTGAAAAAGCCTATATTGGCTGATGCAGGTACAAGATACAAGATCTACCTATGTGAAGGTGCTTTTCATTCAAGGTATATAGAGAAAGAATAGCTTTAGTTAGATGTTGGAGTTTTTCTTTCTGCTTTTTTATCTCAGCATATCTCGACTCCGAAATTGCTTCCGTAGCTCTCTGAGGTGTTTGCTTGTAACAGTCATCACACAAGCATAGTAATCCTTCAAACCATATTTTGGGGGTCCCTGTTAAGAGTGAACAAGCACACAATTAGAAATAGACACTGTGCACTAAATTCCTTACCACTAGATTCAATTTTACAGGCATTCATACAAACCAGGTGGTATGCTTCTCATTACTATATAACACTGAAGAATCGACTTTTCCCACAACATAGAGAAGAGCTATGAATTTAGCTGGATGGAAATAGGGAGTTTCCAGAACTATGTCACTTCTCTTTCCTTGATCCCCACCCAACTATATTTATTCAGCCATAGCTTAGTTTACATTAATAGTTACAGAAAAAAGAATATCCTCTGTGTTCAGGAATCCCTTCTTTTAAAGATATATATCACTATTATTTCTTCATTTTTACAATTATACCATAAATACATATTTTAACACAGTATAATAAAAATACCAATAATTATTGGTATTTATGGGATCATATTTGGTGTCAACCAATACCATGAATGTAGACAACTGACATACAGTCTTCTTTATACTGTGTTACCTCAATCCTAAACAGTTACTACTACAGTTCTGTAATGCTGGCTAGTACCCATGAATGGGAAGGAAGGATAACCCAGTGCTTGGTCAGCAGCCCATCCTGGAGCTAAAGAGGGTAGGGTTCAATTTCTTACTCTGTGCAACAGTGAGCTAGGGCTCCTGTTACTTTAAGAGAGTGAAACTGCAGCAGAAGGAGCCCAGGCAGCTGAGCAGGGGTCAGCTGCAAGAGGAAAGGCAAGCCTTTCATCATGCCCATAATGAAAACTCTTGTGGGTGGCTGGGGAAGGGCAGGGATTGGGGAGCATATAAGCCCAGGGCCTGAGACAGGGCAGCCATTCTAGCTTTGCAAACTGAAGGGGAAAGAGCCCTAGGAAAGGAAGGCTACAGAAGAATTCCTGGCTGATATCTGGGCTATCCTGGGGAAAAAGCAAGGAGGATTCTGCTGGCTTGCAAGGGGATACGACTCAGGGCAGAGTGGAGTTTGTGGTACAGCTAAGGAACTAATGTTTTGGTGCAGACTCAGCATGGAATTGTGTTTTGACCAGAGAACTTTTTCCCTTGTTATAGTTTAAACTGGTGGTTTGGGTGGGGAGTATCAGGAGTGTAGGAAGTCCAGCAGTGCCCAGAACAGGGTGGGACAGGGCCAGAGAGTGCCTGAGAAAGCATGGATATCAGGGCCAAGAGTCAAAGTAGATGAGATAAAGGCAGGAGCCTTGAAGCCAGGTCCAGTGCAGTGGGCCTGGGCTGGAAAGTCTAGAGAAAGTTAAGGAGTAAAGGTCAGGGAGACTGATGCCCAGCAAGAGAGAGTGACTGAATGGCACCATCTGTGAGGCATGGGTGTGGCTACACGGGAGGTCAGAGGCCACAAAATTAGCCCTTAAGGTGATTAGTGCCCTGGGGACACAAATGGGCCAAGAGGGCCTACTTAATGGTTAAGGGGCAGGATCGGGACCACTGGGGTCTGAAAGGGACCTGCTGGTCAGAGACAGACGAGGGCTAAATCTGGAAACTGAGGGCAGCTTTCCTATTCACCCTTCAACTCATTATAATCAAGGTCTGGCAGGAAAGGGAAAAGGAAGGGGACCCAGGGAGCTGGATCAGAGCAGAAGTCACAAGGCTATCAGGGGGTGTCACAGGTGCCCCTGGGACCTGGCACTGTAGACTTCTTGTGTAATACTGACAAAGCATGGAATCTATTCCTTTGTTCCTTATTTCACTAGCATAAATAATCAGGGCTAAAATTGTTTTAATTTAGAACAGATATCCAGTGTCTTGAGACAAATGACTGGAATGTCAAAGGGACACACTACCTTACTTTGGTTAAAACAACTACAGAAATTTAAAAAAATATTGTGGCATCTCAGATATAACAATCTTGGAGTTTATGCAGGTTTCACTATGCCATTTATAAAACTGAAGCATTAGATAGTAAAGCCTGAATTCCACTTGGTTTTATTTATTTTCTATTGTATACATATAAAAGCTTGGAATATTACACAAATATATTAAAATGTTTTCTCCCTCTGTTTTTTTTAAAGGACAATTAAAATGAAAAGGACACAACCACAGTAACATAACATAGCCTGTAAATGAAATAGCAGAAACAACACTTGGGTGAATGGATTATCACCTTGCAAGAGATTTATGGTTACTGTTTAAAAGTGAAAAGAATTCATGTATTTCCAAGGAAGTCTGTTGTACTATTTAAAGAAAGTAGACAAATAGATTGCAAACATTCAATGAAAAACACATTAACTGATTTCCTTATTAATGTTTTAATTTTTTTTAAATTTAACAAATAGGTCCATCATTTATTGTTGGATAAAAATAAGTATTTTTAATAATTCACTAAGCTACACTATCCACAAACTTCTAAAGTATCCATTGATGCTATATCTATCTAGTCAGTATATTAAATTAAGAGAAAGCACATTTTCCCTTCACAAACACTTTCCAATATTTCCACCCTTTTCTAAATTAGTGTTTCATTTTAGTTCTTGCTTTTTCAGACTGTTTACTTTAAACAGACTCATATTATATAATGACATGCTCCTAGGTCAAATGCCTGATTAAAAAATGGGTCTTACAATGTGTCCTTGAGTGGCAATCCAATGAGAAATGCCAGGATGAAAAACTACCTTGTCTTATCAGGTAGCCTGCAAATCTAGCACATGTAGATGAAGACAATTTCTTGATGGTGTCTGAAGGTTCCTGATACGGACTTCCCCAGACTGCTTCAATGAAGCCCCCTGCAACTTAGGGGATGTTTTCATAAGAAAAAAGTCAGCATAACTGTAGCATCTAATGTGGAGGCATGTATTACCTTTATATTAACTACCATACATAACTATACTAGTGAAGATGTAGTTATACATGCTTCAGTTGGGGCCAGCAACCTCAGTACATACCCAGAGTACTTGTTTGGGTTGCTAGCTCATTCTACAACTACTTTACCATTCACTTTTATTTTAACTCCTGCTAGATTGATTGAAGTGACTTGTGCTACGCCTAAGCATCTCACACTTACAAGTCTTCTTGATCTAGAGACATCCTAGGAGAGAGTTTGACAGGTGGCACACCTTTCAAAGTACTATTCCTAACCATTCACTAACATACAAATTACAACATGGAACACATTCAGCACTGATATACACACATTCTCTGCAATCTTAGGAGTTCATTAGGGCAGTGGTTCTTAACCATTTTTGTACCAGGACCCATTTGTAAACATCAACGGCCAGTCCCAACTCACTGCCCCTTATTCCTGACCAACTGCCCAGAACTCTGCCAGCCTGCAAGTAAAAAGCCATGACCTTTAATGGAGAATCCATTTTTAAAGTTTGTCTGTGACCCTTTCATATAGTCTTGAGACCCACTTTTGGGTTGTGACCCACGGGTTGAGAAATGCTGCATTAGGGATTGTACAGAATATATAATCTGCTAGGGATTCCTCATTTTTATCAATGGGTTATAACTGTCAAGAAACTTCTATACCATTTCACCCCAATAACAGAGCTATGACAGCACTGTTAAGCTAGCCATAAACTCTTGAAACAGCTTCACTGGTAGATAAATGAACTGACAGATGGAGAAGTAGAGACTGGTTTCTCAGTTTCCGTGCATTTTCATTCTCTGAAACAAAATCAATCTGCAGAAAGTATTAGATAATGACCCCATTTCTTCTGTTACTGGTTTCAGGGACAAAAGTATAATATGAAGCAGGAAGTAGAGCTAAGAGAACTACAATTAGATATCATTCTGAATCTCTCGTTTCTATTTTTTTCAGTATTAAATTACTCCAAATATTAGTACCACTTATTCTGCTCCAAAAATTCTGGATCCAAGCTTCAGCTTTTGTAAGTCAGCATAGCTCCACTTCCTTCAGTAGAATTATGTTCATTTTTACCTGAGGACTTGGCATATAGTAAGCTTGTTAACATCCCTACTGTGGCAGGTTCTGGAACGAAAGGGCCTAAAGCATGTCTTGCTCACACATGCCTCTGATGCACTCAACAACTGGAAGTTTGCCTGTAGGGCTGCTCTAAGCTGCCCTGTCCTAGGCATGCTGGAGACAGAGGGCTAAAGAACAGAGCCTGGAGCAGCCTCACTAATGAACTTCCTGGTTTGGAACATGCCTGAAGGCACAGATGGCTAGGGTATGCTCAGGCCCCACAGTGCCTGGACCTGCTGGCACAGGAGCATAGACAGACCCTTTGTTAAAACTTCTATAGTGAAACCTAAGGCTTTCTAATAAGAACAAGATATGCTCGTCCCCTCTGTCGCCTGGCTCAGTCCATAGCCAGTAATCAAAAGATAAATATATCTATAACCTCCTTTGATGCTTATTTCATTTCATTTCAATTTCATTTAAAATTAGATGTTCTTCAGCTATGCAATCTGCAAATATAATTTTTTCACCCAAAATTCTGACAGAAAAGCAATTAAAAGAACTAAACAATAAACTAAACACACAACTGTGTCATGACTACTTTATTTAATTCCAACCCCCCAATATGTGCTGTCTACCTTTTTCCCCAGTATCTGAGTTACGACAACATTAAAACAGGACCTGAAATGCCATTTTCTAAGGAGTGGTAAATCGAATTCACCTTTACTTTGCCTGTCTTAGCGAAGACTGAGCAACTGTGGCAGATATCTAACATTAACTATTATGAGTCAAGCATAGTTGTAAAATGTTAACTCTTTTATTGTAAGAAACACTGAGTATTGGGAAAACAGAAATGGTTAAGTATTGAGAATATTAATTACAATATGTAAATCTCTGCAATCTTGACTATGAAATATGTATAGTAAATAACAAATAAAGTAAGAAAATATAACCAGAAATTAGTTTATAGAGTTAATGTTTATAAGCTGAGCTTTCTCAAAATGAATTGTCCTGGTTTCCTCCTTCCCCAGCCAAATTTCTATGACCCAGCCTTTTAATTCTCATCATTATTTCTTGCCTACCCTGATTTGAAGTTCACTCCGTAGAAAATATTTCAGGAAATTCATGGATTGTTCATCTTAATTTCCTGATTTACAATTTTAATACACAAGTTCTGCTCTATTGATGAAATCAACAGAACTCCTTGCTGAAATTATCAGGAGTATTGGTTATAGCTGTGTTGGTCTATTTTTCTATTTAGTTGGTCTAATAAAGATATCTCATTTACCCGAAGAACCTTGTCTTGCTGAAATGATAGCCTTATTATGCACTGGAAGCACATTACACACTACAAGTACTACATGATGAACTATAAAGAGGACTAAATTGGTATCAGACTTGGCTTCTATTATACTTTTTCTGAAATTATAAACTCATGGGACCTGGTTAGGGATTTGCACACTAACCCTTTCATAAAATATTCAAAGCAAAATTCTTAAGCCTGTGTGTCAGATATCTACTAAAGCATTCTTTCTGTGCTCCCCACAGAAAAGAACTGCTGATGCCAATTCAAGTTCTATGCCTTGCAGGACGGCAATGTAGAGAAACAAGCTGCAAAGGAATGCTGTCAACTCTTTGGACCACACAGATTTTGAATGCTGTTCCCCAAGGACAGATTTGTATTATTTATTTTAAGGGTAGAACTCTTCAGGCTCTGAAAAAAGTGTCATTAGTGCAATTTAGAGATATGTAATGTGCGGCAGAACCTGCCTCTCTTTTTGGGTACAAAGTGTGGTATAATCAGTGATAAGCATGCCAAATATTTTAATCTCTTTCATCTTAGATCCAAGTTTACTACACAAATCATATCAAAGCACAGATCATGATCTTTAAGTTTATATTTGGAACACAGTAAAATTAAGAGTTATCATATTGCAGCTAACAGTGGGATATATTTGTGGCAGATATTTATGTTACACATACATTATGCATGTCTTTGTACATAAGGCTGAAGTTTAATTTAACTGATTGAAATAAGTTCAGTTTCACAGTTCACTTTATTCTGTTTTCAATTATTTAGTTCAGTTTTGTAGGTGAAATCACTTTCACTCTGTAATATGGGCAGAGACAACAGTGCAGATTCTGTTCTCCCCAAAAGTATCAAGCTCAGAATTACATTTTTCATTAATAATAAAAAGATGCCATTTCACAGTTCACTACTCTTCATAACAATACATATTTAGTCATTTTACATTTATATACTGCCTTTTCTGTAAAAATAATTTTGAATGCTTAACAGCTATATACAAGACGATACATTTATCACAACTGCTATCTAGCTGCCCCTTGAGTGGAGGGTAGTAGCTAACTGGTATGCAACTGGGGAAGAGGGAATTTTGATTTATGTATTTTACTCTGTACCCTGTAGTGTAGCCCTGGCACTGGAAGCAGCTTGGCTATGGCTTCTTGGAATTCTGTATAGGCTAAGCAGAGTAAATTAATCTTAGTGCAGCTCTATGCTAACACAGCTCTCCTGTTGCTGGGAACAGGCAATGGATATGTGTTCATTTGTAGAACTACAAAAACCAAGTGCTACAGTACTGTAGCCTCAGCATTTTATAGTGTCCCAAAAATAAAGCACTGTGGGGGCATGTGCACGTGCACAACCCCCAGCTGGCATGCTACAAAGACACCTCAAAGACCTGCCTTCCAACTGGGGGGCCCTGCTCTTTTGCCTCTCACCCCACCCATGGGAATCTATGAGTAAGGCAACCACAGGAGAGAGGTTGCCTCTAGTTGATACATAACTGTGGCATCAGCCAGAAGTAAGCCTCTCTGCTGCCACTGCTGCAGTGAATATAACTGCTTTTGTCACTGCCCTGGTAGTGGCAGTGGTACTGGCAGTAGCAGCTGTTCCCATGGTGAGGACACCAGCTGTTGCCAGTGCTCCTGTGGGGCTTGCTGTGGCTGAACTGGCTGTCAGGGAGCTAACTGCTCTCCCAGCTTGCCTTTTGCAGGTGGGGGATGGAGAGTGGAGGACGGTGGGATGCTGGGGGTCTCAGAGGCCCTTTGCAGCACTACTTGTAACTGTCTATGTTACATATGGTGCAAGAAAATGTAGTGCTACATGAAGTTTACTCCTTGAAAACCAGATCTGTCATTTTTGTGGTGCTAAAAAGAGCACATAGAGGTAGATACTCACTTTTTGTAATATTACAAGGGTGTTTGTAGCTCTACAAAAGGAATGTATATCCACAGCCTTAGCTAGCTTAGGCATTACTACACTTCTCCAGCATATGATATATAGACATAGCTTTAGTCAATATTCCCCATTTTTTAATTATGCACCAGTCAGTTATTACTCTTCACTCCCAGGTCAGCAGGATGCTGGTGTTAGTAAAGGATCTCTCTCAGAAGTAGCTGTTAGGCACTTTGTGTTCATTTTAGGTAAAAGGTGTTACATAAACATAAAGTAGTCGTATGTATTGTTAGTGAGGTTAGTAAGCAGAAACTGAAGATGGCTGAATTATTACTTTTAAAAGTAGTTGCCTGGAAACAGCGATATTAAGCAGACAGTTTTAAATCTTAGTTAAAAGCCTAAAGTGAAACAGTCTACTTACATTGAACTGCTGTGTACTCTATTTATCTCAGGAAGAAAAATGATTGTACTGATGTTGCCTGAATTTAAACCTGTATTTTCATGGAATATGGTTACTTAAAGTTAATGTTCAGAACACAAAGACTCCATCTAACCAAGCTCATGGTAATACATTTAAGATTAATATGCTTTGATTCTTTTTGAGTGACAATTTTTTAAATTACAAAATAATTCTCTTTACTTCATACAAATAACAAATTAGTTTACTAAAACTGAAAGAATTTTAAGAGTTACTTGGTTGTTGTTTCATAGT
>NW_017729033.1:78858581-78894314 GCF_001723915.1 Gavialis gangeticus | reverse complement strand
GAATAGTCCTCCTTAGTGATGACCCCTCCTTTCCATTGGGAGTAAGCCTCCTTTTTGGCAAGGAGACATTCCCGGATGTTTTTAGTGAGCCATGGAGGCTTATATGCTCTCCTGCCCCCTTTGACCCTCCTGGGGATTACCTTCCTCTGGGCTTGGAGGATCGTCTCCTTAAGGTTTGACTTGTCACATGCATTTAACTTGACTTTGGTAGAGACACTGGTCCAGGAGTCAAACTATGTCAGTATATACCTAGTAGATGGTCCCTACACCATCATTTGAAATACTTGGGAGATACAGAATAATAATTTAGGGCAGACACCCTAGATACAGTAGGCAGGAAATGCAGAATATTAAGCTCCTCTATGTGGAGATTTAGAAAGCCCAGAGATATCAGTATTTTAACGTCAGCTTCTCTTAGGAGCTATCCAGTAGGCATCTCTGTTTTTTGTGATACACAGTGTCTACACCCATTTCTGAGTATAGCCATGTAGTAGGTATGGAAGAGAAGCAATTCAGAATGTCTAATCTCACTTTTCTGGTGGTGCCAACCTCCTCCTGCTACTTTGCCACTTGCCCAAGAAGTGGGAAACATTATAGACTCAAATCTAGGACACTCCCTGTCCCAGGAAAGTGTCCTAACCACTAGGCAACATAAGATTTGCTCTTGCTTATTTTCTTTTTGGCTGTTCTCGACTGCACAGTTACCTAGCTTCAATAGACGAAGGTGAAAAGTGCCCTCACTCAGCCTATTCTATAGCCTGATAGTTAGGAAAATGGAAGTTGTAGGTTCAAATCTTTTTAGGATGAAAGACACTAAATTTCACATGATAAAATGGGATGTATTCAAGCCAGACTGTGAACTCTACTTTGTTTAGTGAAAAAAATACTGGACACTAGGATTGCAAAAGTCTGGATTTGCCTGAAGAAATTCTTTGTGCTGCATTCTATCAGGCAGTTGCCTGCTCAAGAAAGGTTTGACACCTTGCTGAAGGACTGACACAAAAATAAGAGACTTCTAAATGACAATCTAATACCAGTGACTGGTTGCTCGTGGCAGCTGGGCCAAAAGTTAACAGATAATGGTGCCTGCATTTTTAAACTCATAAAGGTCTCTGCAAGAGAAAGGAGAGGGGATGGACATGCATGATTGGTAAGACCTGTAGCTTATCAGTCTGAACACACAGCTCAGAGACAAAGGCTGAATTAAGAATCAGGTTCTATTCTGCGCATTGCTACATATGGGGAAATGAAAGGGGATGAAACTCAGATGAAGAGGTCCATCTCAAAGTTTTGTTGACTTTTCAAATACCAGTAAGCCTTATGTACCTTAACATTCAAGTAACTGTGGTTAAGAAAATCCAATGATTAATATGATTTTCTGCCATATTGCTCCTAAGTAGAGTGAGACAGTTTACCTGCGAAGCCCAGAGTGCTGACAGAGATAGCGGAGCTCTGGTAAGGCATATTTAAGGAGCTGGCAGTGGGTTGACTGTCTCATGCACTGAGTCTAAGGTCTAGGATGGTTGGATGCCAGCATCCTGTCTCTCCAAGGAGGGCATGAGACAAGAAATCTATGCCTGGGAATGTGTCCTAGAGAATTAGAGCTAGAAACAGTGACTAGATTCTGGTCAGACCAATTAGCTTAAAAATACATGGGACCCAGTATTTGAACCAACATGCACCAGACTGATATTCCCACAGGTATGGGATTGGGCCATAACATCACACATCTCTTCCTCCCTCCAACTCAGAAACTAAAATTTGGAACCTAATTCAGATTTAAAGAATATTATGAGTAGCTACCATACGATACAAAATTATGGACAGAAAAGGAAACATTAGTACTGAAATCAATTACAAAAAGTCTACAATTACATTACTCAGAAAGACAGCTTTGGCAGTAGGGCTAGAAATACACTGTGCTTTTAAAAATGCATACAATTATAAACTGAAGTGGGTTTAAATTACTTAACCAGTTTTTTGTGGAAAATCGATCTTCACAAATCTTCATTACTATATCATACATACTTACAGGACATAGAGAAAATAGAAACAGAAACTCACAAATTTATGTTGTCAAGTAGGGAGATAGATTTCCTTGAATGTGGCATAATAAGCCAACAGGCCAACAAAATACTGACAGTCTCAGACAGTCTTTTGTAAGTCTAAAAATGGAAATCTTATGACCATTTTGGTAAAAAATACAATATGATATGTTAGATATTGTGAGGGTTACATTCTCATAATCTATCCCAGAATTCTGTAATGGAAAACAAAACACTGACACTTTAACATTCAGCCATTCCCATCAGCATGCTAGCACATTTAGACTGCGCAGCTAACACATACCGTAACTTATCTGCTATAGAGTTCCTTCTTCACGCAGGATTTGAAAGTGGTATACCTCTGTACAGTTTTGTAGCCCTGTGGAGCAGAAGATGGAGAAGTGCGCAGATGCAGACAACATGTGAAGGCAGCCATAGGTAAGCGTGAGACAACAGTTTCATGAAAATACAAAAGAATGTGATTAAATGACAAAATAGATAGAAGTTATAGTATAGCTAGCCAGAGGTAAAAAAAAAAAAAAATATTATTTGGTGTTTATATTCCAAATTATTATTTGAAACTAGAATTTTTACATAAGAGGGAAAGGGTTTCCATCACCTTTTTAAAAATAAAATAAAGGAACAGCCATCTTAAATCAAACAAAGAGCTAAGAAAATATATTTTCTGTTAGAATATTTGCATATGCTTTAATAAACAAATTGCAATGTTCTAATTGGCCACTAGGTGGCAGCTAAATACCCCAGTTCATCTAAATAAACTCTCTCTCTCTTATTTTTCAAGTTAACAATTATCCTTTAATTTCAAATACTATCTTGGTGAAAGAGAAAAGAGAGAATAATTTTATGTGGTAAAATCTATTGTTAGACATTACATTCTTTATATATCTCTACATGTTAGTTTCCTGGATACTCTACTTACAAAAGCAGGAGCTGGAATTTTAGTTTCCTAAAGTTTTAATGGTTATAATAGTATAATTTATCATATTACATTATGGAAATAGACAAATAGACAGTTTAAGACAATGGACAAGAAAACAATGATATTACTTCATATGAAGGATAGGGTCCAGTCTTCTTTTTCATCCTTTTATTGACTTTTTTAAATAGAAGAGCTCCAGCCCTGAAAGTACCTTAATGTATCTTGGCAAAAGTCTATGGGCTGGATTCACCTTGTGGGCCATATGTTTGACATCCATGGCTAAGAGAAATTTTTTATTTGGGCTCAAGAGGATTTCACAACACTGTTATTATTGTTATATGTATAACAACTGCAAGCTTTTTATAAGCACACTTAGTAATATCAATTAGTAGGAAATACTGTTTTAATAGTCATTCAAAGCCAGTTTAATATTTTTGCCTTCAAAGCTGCACTCAAAGTTAAGAATATTTTTATTAATTGTAATTACTATGTTACAACTACTACCTAACATTTAAATTCAAGAGTAAATCCCAACTGTAGAAAACTGAAGCTGTCTTAGCCAAAATGAGAAACTATATTAAAATGAGAAGCTAATAATACACTATTGTCATTGCTTAGTTCATGTTTTATGAAAAAGAAATGTTAGCTACAAAAGTAAAAAAACCACTGCTATTATTTATTTTCTTACTAAATATTTTAGCTAATCAACAACTGATGTGATTTAGGTGAGTGTGTATCTATTTAATATTAACACTTTGCACCTGTAGTTTGTAAACTGGTTATAGTTGGGCCAGGCAAATATGTCCATGCAGATACTATACTGGAAGAAGCGATTATATATTATTAGAAATATTATACTAGAAGAAGCAATTAGTCTCTTTTTGTTTATATGATGGAACCTGAACATGCATTCAATACATATTTATGAAGAAAGAAAGAGCCTTATCAGTAATTTGTTTCAATTAAGTAAGAAATAATTGCTTGAGCACATTGTAAGTATGATGATACCAGTGGCTAAAGGGTAAGGTTGTTCTTGTTATGGCTATACTGACTAATTTTTTAAGGACAAATTAGATGGAAAGAAAATTATTTTGGCTACTGAAGCCATTTTTGCAACTGTCTTTATCTTGAAAGATCAGTGATATTTGCTGCCAAATTGAGCACTTAACAAAAGGCAGGAAAGACATAACATGACTTTCTCTTTTCATTCTAAATCTTGGGAATGTTTTTGGGTGCTATTAAAATGCAAAGGAAAAAACTGTGAAAGCTTTGACTACTGTTCATGGTAGATGCACAAATAACGTCTGCATCAATTCAAGAAACTTGCTGGAAATTAATACTAAGTTCCTTGAGTTCTGCTTTCCATGGAACGGGCATATATATATTTAATCAATAAAACAGTTGGGTAGTGAGAAGAAAATAAAAATGAGTGATTTGGTCACTTTGGTAGTAGATTGAATTATGAACTCTTTGTACATACTGAGTTGCACCTAATTTCTACAGTATACCCAGTAAATTAGTGGGATCTCTTGTAGAAGTATCACATTCTGGCTTAGGATCCCTACTTACTGAATTAAAAGATTTTGAAATGAGCTATAGAGAAGTGTGCTACATGCAGAAAGCAAAATAGTCCCGGATGAAAAAGACACCTAAGGATTATATTTGATTTTGTCTTGATTTTTGTAACATTTAAGACAAACATAAAATACTATGTATTTGCTAAAATGATTTATTAAGCAGACCATGTTCCAGTTACCTTGCCACATACTACCCATTTGCCATTAGTAAGCACAGACAGTCAAACATCTTCTAATGGTTGTGAAACTACTAGCACCATATCATAAATGGTTTTTATGGTTTGAGCCCCAGCAAGGAATAAGTTCTTGTCACATATCCATTAGCTGTTTTTTTTAACTCCCACTGAATTAAAATCCAAATCATGCAGTAGATTCAACATCACCTTATATATAAACCCTAACATTATTAATATTCATCAAGTACAGATCTAGAAATCTAATTAAAATAACTAATACAGGGAGTAAAATCATATTACGATAAAACAGAATTAAATGTCAGTTGAATGATTATAAACTCCACAGTGAAAGCATTTTAAACTTATATCTAAACTTACACTTTAAAATTCAATTGCAAATCAAACAATGTTGACAATGGTATACATATGTAAAGAAAAAATAATAGAAAAAGTGTTTAACTTCACATTGTCATTATTTTCTAAAAAGATATGTGAATTTTTCTCAGTGCTTTTATTAAAAACTAAGATTATTTCTAAACTTGAAAACAAATCACACAGGTGTACGAATGTAGCTGTAGAATTGCATAATACCACTATCTAACAAGGTTCACACTTGCTTATTTCTCAGCCCCAACTGTTATTTCAAAATTGTTTAAAGTTTCTACCACAACAAAGGCTTCTGTTCTGGTCCCAGTGAACTGGAGAAAATCCACAGAGGACAGGGAAGTTTACACATGTACTCAAATGGCAGAGCTCTAAAGCCAATTTGCAGGCTCGGGTGCCTAAACTTTAGGCAACTGATTTTTCTATCCCCCTGCCATCCATAATACTGACACTAACCTCCTAGATCAGTGGTTTTCAACCTGTGGTCTGCGGACCCCTGGGGGTCTGAAGACCATGCCTAAGAGGTCTGCAAAAGATGACTATGATCAAAAGTATGTGAATACCCACACTTACAACTTAAAAGGGTCTGTACCTCCACTCGAAATATTTTAGGGGCCCGCAAATGAAAAAAGGTTGAAAACCACTGTCCTAGATATACAGCTAAATTATCAGAATCACCTTTGGTCAGAAAATAATCTTGTCTAAACTATGAAAAACAAAACAAAAATTTGCTGCTGAAAATGAACAAATGAGCATGACTGAATTGCAACTGAATGCAACTTAAATGCTAACAGAGCAAAAGACCAACATTTCACTAATTCCTAATTTGATGAATTAAACCTTCTTCTGCTACATCTCTTCTGGCATTTACTGTCAATAACTAATTTTCTAAAATATTTTAAAAGCATAGGAGTTTGGGCTTCATACATATATATAGGGTTTTTTCCTTTACCTTGCCTCCCTTTCTCCCTGAAAAGGGCCCAAGCATAATTGTAATGCTTATTAAAATTCCTAGTTCCAACTGACTGCACACCAGTGGGCGCATCTACATGTGTCCCTATGGCACCTTTGTTACTGCGCCATCATTTAATACTTCCTTTTGGTGGTGCAGAAACAGCCCGTATGATGCCATTACTGCCACACATGGCTATTTTTAGCTGCTATGTCACCCTACTTACTGAATTAAGTAAGATGCTGCTGCTATGGCACCATAGCATCACATGTAGATGTGCCCAGCCAGCAGAAATGGCAGTGAACTTTGCACTTGTAAAATAGTTCTGTATTATAAAGAAACACTCTGCAGCATTATAGTTTTATAGTTGTATAGAAAAGAAAACCGTTTCAGTCTGCTTCAGAAGTCTTTAAAAACATACATGATTAAAGAGCTGTTGATAGGCTACCTGTAGTTCTTTGATGATTCTACAATTAATTAAAATAAATATAGAATTAAAATTATTACCCTGGATCCTCGATGCAATCTGTCTTTCATGACACCAATAAATTCTTTATAACTCAACTGGTCATCTCTATCCACATCAAAAATCTTGAAGACTGTGTTCACCAAATGTGGTGAAAGCTTCAGGCCTGTAGCTACATACACAGCACGCTTGAATTCATCTACATAACCAAAACAGCAATAAAAAGTGAAACACAGACATCACAATGTCCTTTAACTTCTGAGTATACTGTATAAAAAATGTACATGTTGTGATATACAGCACTTCAGTATAAACATTTCTACTGGAGAACATATAATAAAATGCAGGATATAATACCATTTTAACTTAAATTTGCCCATTTTAGTATTCAATAAATAAGAAAACATGAAAGGGTTAAATTTCACAGATGTAAACATGGCTTTAGTTATATGATCACATATTATTTTAGTTACACATATAAGTCAAAGTTTGTATAGAAAAAAGGTGGCCAAATTCTCTGCTGGAGCGAGAGATGCAACCTCACTGAAATCAACGAACTTATCAGAAAAAAATGGTTCACAGGTTACGATTTACAAACTTTACTGTATGTAGTGACAGAATTAGAAAGCTGGGTCATAATCAAAGTCTGACATTCTAATGTGTCCTCCACACTTATCTTGTCACAAAACCTTATACTTAAGCAGCATTCCCCCACCAAATTCTTTCCTTGATCTATTACTTAAGAGACACAGTGGGACCAAATAGCCCCATTTCTACGTATTGGCTGGCTATGTCTGAGCTAAAGGGGACACTACTGGGTGTCTGAAACTATTTTTCAGTCATTATCCAATTTTTCAATTTTAGGAAGCAGAATCTCCTCCTCAAAGTCTTACATGTAATAATCCACACTTTGGAACACACAATAGAAAACTGTATTCCATAGTGATTTTACAAAGGAACTGAAAAATCTATGGCAACACCTTGAAAATTTAAAATATTACAAATATAATGTTCAATTATGAATCCATGTCTATTTTTCCTTTTATTTAAACAAACAAACAAACTTCAAGTTTATCATGAAGATGATTTGATAACACTGTTCCTGGCAGGAGGAGGGAGCTGTGTATGAGACCTTTTCTGAATAAAGCAATAGGTAAATATAATTAATTTTAACAGTAAAAAAATGAAATTAATAAATTCTGATACATAGCTATTTTTCTAGTTTTAAAAGAGCAGGAATATTTACATGAATTTGTACTGACTACATCTACTTCAGAGACAATGTCCACTTCAAGAAAATTTCTTAACAGATAGTAGTATAAAAGGCAACATTCTTCTGATAAACTGCAGAAGTATCTTTATTTCCAAGTATTAAGAAAAAATCTCATTGATGCTAGAATAGTAGTATAACTGTAATAGCTAGTTATGATGAAATTTTGACTGGAAAAGTGAAGATCTGCAAATAAAAAACAAAGTTGCTTCCAACTAAAAAAAGAAATAGTTCTATGAAATTATAAATACTCACCTTGTCCTATGGAACGATTTGCAAAATTATACATTTGCATTGCAATAGCAAAATCTTCTAGATTGTTCAAAAACTGGAAAAATGATCTGAACTCATCAAACGTGATACCCTATTAAATAAAAGAAGCTGATGTAAATTAGTACTGTTAGAATACTCAGTAGAAATGACAAGTGAACATCACTTAGATCATTTATATGGTAACAATATTATCTCATCTCTTCCCATCCATCTGTTGTTTGTTGTCACTTGTTTTCTATAGATTGTAAGCTTTGGAAAAGGAATTATCTTTTTATTCTGTGTTTGTACAGCACTTAACTCAGTGAGGCCCTACTCCATCACTAGGTATCCTATGTATTATGTTAACAGACATAATAATAATTTTAATTTGCTTGTGGGTGAGACTAGAAAAGATTATGTAAGCCGGGGAACTTCTTTGCTTTAACTTATTTCATGTCAACATACCTATCTACTACAGCATCTGTTGGGACTCAAATTTGGAAACAGCAGAAGTTCATTCTGCAGACCTCAGCAGATCTATAAAATACAAAAGATGCTTGCTTATTTAGTGATGTGAGAGAAAAACTTTTGATTAATTCTTCCATCTTTTTCCTAGTTTTCCTCTTATTTTCTCTACAGAAAGTGAGGTCATCTATAATTGAAGCACATCTCATTTGCATTCCATAATGCCCCTTCCCAAGAATAAAGTCTCTGACTTTGCCTGACCATGAGAATTGATGCTAAATTATTACACTAGATATAGGTAGGACATTCACATGGTAGAGACTTGCAAATGTAGGCAGTCTCTGTAAAACTTGTCATGTAGTCAGAAACCTAAGTTCTAATTTTGGCTAAGTTTTCCTGTGTACACCTTGGGCAAATCACTTAAATTCTTAGTGTATTTCTTTCCAGCAAGGATGTGGTCTGGCCCAATTCTTTAAAAATGTGATGCATTTCATATTTTAATTGTTCCTTTCACTTAGATCCTTAGCAGACTATGTTGATAATAAGATAGATATCAAGCATTTCTCCTGGCTTCCATTAAAAGTAAACTAGTGAACAAAAAAAACACCTAAGGAAAAAAAACACAATAAAAAGCATAAGGTTCACCCAGAGATTAAAACAGAGTGTTTACTTACTTCCTAATTTACTCCTCCACTAAGAGGAGCCAAAGCTAACAAAATATAAAAGCAAATCCCAAAACAATGGAGGCTGAGTTGCCAAGTTGAAAGCTTTTCTCCAGTCACATCAGCATGCAGTCATTATATAAACTAAATTATTATCACTTCAGTTATTTGAACAACCATAGAATTGCTCAAAGCTGCAAAAAATTATGCCCCCTATACATTTCAGCCTTTGTGACAAGAGAAATGCATTTTGCTTTTTTACTTTGTTCTAAAACTTTATGAAAATGTTCTACTGAATGATTCAGTCTCCTAAAGAGCTATAATCTAAGTCTTTAAGGGCACTGATACTTCAGATGAATCAAGCACCAATGGCAAAACTCAATAAAATTAGTCTGGCTATTGGGCATGTTCCCCAATGGTAGATTTTTTAGGGTTTCCTTAAGTCTGTGTTTTTACTTGACAAATACATTTTCCTATCATTTTAAAATCAAATTAAAATAATGTATCTTATGACACAATATGCAGCTGAATTACTAGTAATAAGATTTCATTACAAATGTGTACCATTATTGTTAACCTCATCATTATTATAACTAAAAATGCTTATAGAGATAGTAAACAAATACTCTGAAGGTTTTGTTGATTTTTAAATCTCAGCGTTTCTAATGAAGTTCTAGCTACAGTTATACAGCCTGAATGACCTGGCTAAAATGGTCTCAATGTGGAGAGTGAATGAATGTCAAGGTCTCCCAATTACTTTGCCTTTTATTTATTGTTAGATGGGAGGGAGTTTCATCTAGGTGGGGGCTTGCTAGGTATAGCAAAGGTTCAGACACAGTGGCCTGTACATAATATATTTTGAGCTTCAGCTTTCTGAAATGTTATGAAAATTGATGGCTTCTTTGAGTTGATATTAGAGGTAAAGTGTTTTTGTCAAGTAGATAAAAGCAACTGTAAGTAGAGTCCAAGTATAAACTACATGTACTTTACAACCTTTGACTTAGTGACAAATAACACAAATAAATGGCCTGATTCCTTTGCCGGGCAAATCTAACTGAAATCAACTGCATTCCTAGATGTTTAGTACCTCCCAAGTTCAGACCTGTAACTTTAGACAGAGAGAGAGAGAGAAGAGATGCAAAATTAAAAAAACGAAAAGGCAGAGGCACAGCAGGGCAGCTCTGCAGCCCTCGGTAGCCATGCCACACAGGGCAGTGCCAGCAGCCACAATGCCGATGGTGGCAGCTGCTATTTTTGCAACCCCCTCCCCTCCCCACAAGTGGTGCCCAGGCCTGTTAACAGAAGGAGATGGGCATTCAGAGTTGGATGACAATTTCCCATCTCTAGAATAACTTTTGTAAAACCAAACAATTCTAACAGAATACTCAACATTATATTGCATATGTTTTGATATGATAAAGAATGTAAATGCATTTCCCAGGTTCCTAGTGAAAACCATATATTTTCCAGGTAAAAGTGAAGGAAAACTTCTAGTTCATTGGGCAGATTATATTTTTAGCAAAACAAAGTGAACTGTGATATGAATACAGCAGTGCTGTTGAAAAAGATGATCTTACTGTAGGAGCTGATATTTGTAGTAATTCAAGCTGCCAGTCTAAATGAATCACTACTTGGCACCTAGCAAAAGGAGAACATCTTGTAAGCAGGCAGCATGCCAGCTAAACACTTCAACATGAATATAGTCAGCCAAATGATCAGCACATTTTTTATGGGCCTCTGCATAAAGAAAGCCACAAAAAGAGTAACAGTGCCAACTGTGAGAATAGCAGCTTACTACTGTGCATTCTAGAGCAACATCTTTGGAAGTTATCAGTCATGTCTTTGTATTGGAGAATATAAGAATTAAATGTTTTGCAACAATAAGGATGCAATGTCATGCTAATTATATTATTAGTCAGAAGGGGTCAAATCAAGTGTGCTTAAATGAACCGGATAAGCCACTGTTTTAGGAGCATTAGTCCCATTTTCAAAAGCTGATGAAGGTCTGAGAGTTCTGTTTCTGAGGAGTTACTTTCTCTAGGGTGCTTATTGACCATACCAGTAGTGTATGGCTGTAGAAATGGAGAGCTTTAATTTAGTTTAATGCCTAGAATAAAGGACCACATACCAAGGGATATGTGGGCAAGTTGTTATTTAGATGAGAGGTCACCAACCAAAGAAAACGTTTAGGGGCCGCATGTAGTCTGAGAATGTCCTTGGTTGATGATTTTGTTACACCAGCAAAAGTTCCCCAAACTTTGAAGCAAACACTTTTGGCAGGGTTTTTAGAATTACTAAATATAAAAGTCCCTAGGAGCAAAGCATCATGTGTAAACTGCGTAAATGCTACACTGAACATGGTGGCTAAAACAGAGGGGTGTAAGGATGGTCAACTTTACTGCAGCTGAGCATAAAAAACCCAGGCAAAGAAAGGAGTGAAGCTTACTTGTTAAAGATTTTTGCCACTCATGACAGTAGTGTTGAAGGATTAAGATACAGAACTTGAAGAAGCACTTCATGTATTTAAGATATTGAATTAAACTAAACTAACTTCACCTTAGCCAGTCAAATACATGCATCTTTACACTTCTCACTATATGCCTTTTTTAACCTGTGTGCCATGTATATAGTATTATAGTAATTAAATAAACTTTTGTTTTCCTAAGCAAACTTTTTCAAGCATATAAGACTTGATTTCAGAAACAACAAAATATATCTGGATCCATACAGTAAGAAAACTAGACAATACTGAAGTAAAATCCATTTCTACGGAATTCAATATAGATCCCATATGAATCTTTTTGGTTTCTATTCAAAACTTTTCCTACTGACAGCTAGTTCGTATCCTGAAAAAGGGTTAGCGAGTAGTACCACTCTCCCAGAAACAGAACAAAGAACAACCTGTCCCAGTCACAATTCCTTCTCTGTTTTCCCTGGCTCTGAGGAGCGAATGGTTTACTTCAGTCTGTGCAGGGAACCCATCAGCTTCTCTGACCGGCAAGTGCGTAAATGGATTAAGTTCAGGAATCTCCTGCTTATGTAGACTAAGGGAAAGAGAAGAAGTAGGAGCATCAGGTGAGTAACCTTATTACCTATGCAGCTGGGTAAGAATTGTGACCCTGCAACTCCAGACCAATTGCAATTTTAAATTAAATTCAATAACAGTCATTTTTTAAATAAATGCTTTCTTAGGTCATTTGTTGTCTTTGTAACTCCAGCTTTCCATTCAGGTATTTTGTTTTAAACCAAAGTCTGCTATTTTATAGTATTTCAGTGGTTCTTATTTATGTGTAATTTTTCAGTCTAACACTTTAAGGTAATTGCTAGGCAGTATACTTATCTGTGAAACTGTTTTCACTTCCACAAGTTAAACTGTCAACACCGTCAAAATACATGGCCATTTTAAACAAGGTCAAACTGTTTGCAAGTATTTCTAGAGCAGATTAACCTGATCCTTCTATAAACACAAATAGAAGAAATATATCCAAAACATCCAATGGTTGAAGACCCACTTGTAACAACATCTCTATTGATTTGCATCCATGCATTCAGCTACCACTAGAGTCTTCTGTTGCTTAGATACACTACTGACAACACATTTGTTGCTAAACAAATGGAGGATTAGCTACTTAATGTTCTTTGCCATTCTTTACTACCCAGATTCTGAAAATAACTCTTTAACCATTGATAAGAACCATTCACTCATCAAAGACTAGCTATAAATGATCCACTGTTAAGGTGTCAAGCTAGTTTTTAAAGAGATACTATTTAGGTGGCAGCGAAGAGGTAAAGATAGGAGGTGTCTTCACTAGAGTTGAAAAGCCTAGAATGATTTAATTTCTTTAGATCATTTACATTTTTTGTTGTTTAGTATAAAAGTTTAACCTAGTATAAAGCCATAGCCATTGCAATCTGAAAAATTATTTGATTATTCAACCTGTTCCTTGTTATTTAACCCAATATACATGTCATTCAATATGGATTTTGTAAAACAGAAAATGCAAAGTAAATGATCTAAGATACTTTGGCTGAAATCCAGATACCACTGGCTGAAATCCAGATACCACTGATATCAATGGGAAATTGACTTACAGGACACCAGGGCCGTGTCCAGATGAGCGCGGATGTTTAGTTCCTTGTAGACAAGGAGGAGTGGCGCACCTTGCAGTGCAGCTACTTGTCCCCAGGGAACGCCCATACCACGTGCACTTTGGTGCGTGGCAAGTTACCCCGGGGCAGTAGGAGAGGCTGGGGCCCAGCAGCCTTATCTGGGGTCCTGGGGGCCGCTGGATGTCCCAGCTCTGCTTTTTAGTGTCACATGCTGCCCATGCATGACCCGTGGAAAAAAAAAACGGTGCAGCGCATTCATGGGCACTGTTTACTTGCAGCATGGAGAACACCCGACTGTGTGGTATGTGGTGCTGCAGATGTGTTTGCAGTGCCACATACCACATGGCCATGCTCATCTAGATGCGCCCCAGTGTTTCCCCTTTGGGACTTCCGGGTTTTATGCAGCTGTAGTGACCAAGTAACTACCTTTTCTTCAGGGATCCTGCAGCGCACATTTTCTAAGTAGCTTGATGTATTTTCCACGTTTGTATATCTCAGAAGAATACGAGCAAAGTCTTCCTCACTGATAGTGTTCATCCCATTTGAGTAGGTAAGGAATTCTATTTCTAGAACTTCAGTTTGTAGGTTATCCATAAACCTAAAGTACAAACAAATATTGAACAGGAAATAATACTTCACACTTCTACCATTCCTTTCACCCAAAGATTTACACAGTTCAATTTCCTTTAGAAAAACAGACAACTGAGTTCCCTGAATTTTCTTCTTCTGAACTATATCCTATCCTTTAGAAAAGCATCAAGTTTTGATTGAAAGATTAAAAGTGATGACAAATACATCACAACTCTTGACAAGAGATTTCAATGTTTAATCCTTTTACTGTCAAAAAACTGTCCTTTATTTTGAATGTTGTCCAGTTTGAATGTTGTTTAGTTTCAACATCCAGCCTAGAACTTATCCAGCCGGATACTGTTTTATATGTATCTGCTAGTCCAAAGAGCAGATTGTAACAGTTTTATTCCTAATGTAAGTACTTACAAACTGTGATCAGATCAACTCTTTGATAATCTAAACAGGTTGAACTGTAGTCTCTACAAGGCATGCTTCCCAATCCTTCAGTCATTCTTATGGCTCTTCTCTAACTCTCATCAAATTGTCAACATTCTTCATGAATTGCGGACAACAGAAGTGGATACACTGGACAGACTGGGGCTAGAAGCAATTGCATCAAAGCCAAATACAGAAGTAACAGAACCTCTCTAGTCCTATTTGATGGGTCCCTGATCATGTATCCAAAAATTGCAATAGCCTGTGACCAGTGGTTAGGTACAGACAGTAAAAGAGCCTGAGGTAGAATCAGTCCAAGTGACAGTTTTCTGTAAGTGTCATAAGTTAGACTGGTGGTGAACAGAACACGTTTGCCTTTTGGTGGGGGGGGAGGGGAGGAGAGGGAGGGAGATAGAACGGCACACAGGCTGCCTGCTTTGGCTGAGGCCAGCAGGTTGGGGGCCCTCCTACATACCTCCCAGCATGCCCCATGGGCTCCCCCGGCTGCTGGAGACTGTTGAAAGCAGCCAAGCACCCAGGCCACCCTTGACTTGCTGCTGAGCATGGGTGATCATGTCCCCAATCCCCTGCTGTGTCACCTCATCTGTCAGCCACAGGCAACCAGTGGGAGTGGGGAAGGGAGGCATCTGTTTTCCCATGCATGAGCCCTGGCACTTGGGCACCTACGTCCCTGGGCTGTGCCTTCATCCTGTGTGGGAGGAGGCATACTCATCCACACCTGGCAGCCTGGTTGGATTCCATGGGGCTGCACCTGAGCACAGGGGGTCTCCTGGGCTCTGTGTCAGGTCTTTGGGTGCTCGACTGGAGCAGCTGAGTGTGCGGTGAGTGCTAGCATGCCTCCCTGCAAGGGGGGACTAGTGGGAGACTGCAAAGGAGCCTGGGATGCCAGTGGACACCAACCTAACTTGAACCACTAGAGTGTTACGCTTGGAGTTGATTTCCCCATGATCCAAAAGTCCTTTTCAGAGTTACTGCTTCCCATGATATAGTCTACATACTGGGAGTATGACCTACACTCTTAAGGCAGAATCCTAGTTATGTACACACGGCACTCAACCAGGTGCATAACTACCGTTTTTAAAATTGATGTATATTTTGCAGTCTTATTCCATGTACAGTGCAAATGTACAAGTATCCACATAACTACTGAGCATTCTCAGTGAGCTGCATTCAGACCAGGCAGGTATGCATGTATTTGGGCAAGCATAAGTTGTAGCAAGGCAAAAACCTGCAATAAATGCCAGAGGAGCACAACCCTCCTATCTTTTAGCCAGCTAGCTAGTGATAGGACACTCATACAGGAAGGCCCAGGTTCTAGGCCTCTCTCACCAGAAGAGGTTTGAATTTATCATCTGCTTCATCCCAGCACAGGTTAGGCTGGGCTCCAGGACAGCCAAGAAAGGGAGATACGTGCAACCACAAGAGAACTAGCTAAAGGTTATGTGATTCAGTAAGGTGGCTGCTATCTGATAGAAAGTGGGTTCTGGGTCTAGCCTAGACTCTTGCTCCCAAAGGAACAGAAACTTCCTCATTATCTATTTCATCCAATGAGTACTAACTGCACGTTGCAGTGGCTCAGCTTCAAGAAGAGAGATGCAGAGGAGACTGCGTACTTTTGGTTGCATCAAAATTCATAAGTAGGTAAGGGATAACTAGAGAAAAAGTAAATACTGGTGGTACAAGTAAAGAAACAGAAGACAAATTTTTATTCTTTTATTCAAGAAGAAACATGACTGTTTTTGGTTTTATGAATGGTTCACTTTCTAATGTCACAACTATATTCTTTCAACTGCCATAGTTATAAAGTTAGCATTTGCTAATGGCTGCCACTGAGTTTTTATCTCTATTCATAATAGCCAATACTGTGTGTAACATTTTTTGGCGAAGTTTTACTTTAAATAGAAAGAACTATAAATTCGTAGCAACATAGGCATATATGAAGACACTGCCTCTCCCCAAATTGCTCACAATCAGAAATGAGGTGGTAGTAGCAAGAATGTACCATCACATCCAGAAAAGAGGACAACCAAAAGAAGCATGCCATGACTTCATGGTAGGATATTAGCTTAGTTCCAATATAAGGCAAGAATACTACCTATCGAGTTTGTGTTTACACATTCTTCACAGGGTTCAGTTCCTAACCCCATGGTGAATATTTAATCAGGGGCATACAGAGCAGCAGGAAGCGGTCCTATAAGTCTGCTGTAGTGCTTTGGGTGTTTGCTGTGGTTTCTATTTCAAAGGGTGTTGCTTCTCTGATGAGCTGCCTGGCACCACTAACAAACCCCAACTTAGTGGGCAAGCAGCATCTTTTGAAGTAAGAACCCCAGCAAACAGCCTAGTAGCTTGTCCCTATTCAGCAAATTAACTGGGTTGCAAACCACCCAAATACAAATGATCTGATCCTACTGTAATGAGCACCAAATTACCTTGCACATCTGATAAAATTATAGTGAAATGCCTGTTTGCCTCTGTTACAAAGAACACAAAAACACAATGCAAATTTTGAATGGTGTGTATTTTAATGAGTTTCTTTCACCTTGTTTTCAAGTTTTTCAGCAGAAAAGAGAAAGCCCCTTTCTTCACAAAAGAGTCTGTGATGAACTGAAAAGCAGATGCATTTAAAGAGAAAGTAAAAAAATGCATATGTTATATGTAGTTAAAGGATCTAACTGGACAAGATAAAGAGGTTGGCAAGGAAGATAAAGAGGTTGGGAAGAAATGTTGAGAGAAACTAGGTACATTTAGTTTGCAGAAAAGGCAATTAAGGGAGGGACATGATAGCAGTCTTGAAATATCTGAAAGGCTGCATAAAGAAGAAAGAACAACTTTTTTCCTTACAGTAGAGGGTAGGACACAGGGCCAGGTTCAGAATCTCCCAAAGCGGGTTGTGGGAGCAGCAACCCGTACTGCAAGGGTGGATGTACCCCCTGCTCCCAGCCTCTTCTGTCCCACCTGTGCAGGAAAACCACGCTGTAGGAGCCTCTGGGGAGTTTAAAAAGTCCTAAAGCAGATGAAAATACCCCTTTCCTTCCCCTTCCTGCTCAGAGGCAGCCTGTTCCTTTCTTCTTCACCCACCCCCTTCATTCTCTGGAGCTGGGGGCAGGGAAGTTGCAGAGCCAGCAGGGCTGAGTTGGGGCTGGGCTCAGCTGAGGAGGGGACAGTGGCAACAGGATGACTGGGAAGTTCCCCCCACCCTACCTAGTCAGAGCATAGGGAAGGGGTACTCTCGTCTACCCCTGCTGCCCTTGCCGCCATCCCCAGCTGAGTCCAGCCCCTGAGCAACAGGCAGCAAAGGTACTTCTCTGCCCTCAGGACAGCAGGGAAAGGCAGGTGGTGGAGGGGGAGAAGGAGGGGTGGGCACACGAGGCAGGGGTAGGGATTTTTTGAGCAGGAAGGGAAAGGGAAAGGGAAAGAGTATTTTCATCCAATTTAGGAACTTTAAAAAGTTCCTGGAGGCTCCCACGGTGTGGTCCAATCCAAAAGAGGGTGTGACCAAGCCACTGCATGCCCCCTGAAGCTGCCCCTGGTAGGACCTGAAGAAATGGCTTTAAATTGTAGCAAAGCAGATTTAGATTGGATATCAGAAAAAAAAACTTCTTACTTTTGGAAAAATAAGATGATGAAATAACTGCCCAGGGAAGTTGTATAATCTCCTTTATGGAAACTTTCAAGAAGAGGTTGGACAGGGATGATTTATGAATAGAATTCCTGCATTTATGTAGGAGGTAGAATAAGATGATCCTTGAGATCCTTTTTAACTCTATGATTCTATGATAGGAGATAATTGTAATGGACATTTTATACAGAAATTATAAAATTGAAGCTCACCTATAAAAATCTTCAAAGTTTAGTTCAGCCTTTCCTTTCTTGCCAAAAAAGTGTACAAGCAACGTAGTATCAGACAGTAAACTTGTGATGTCATCTGCATGCTTAAACATTAGAAAAGGAAAAATAATCAATTCAGACTACCTGTATCAATTACAAACACATAATCCAAGAAAGCATTTTACAGATAGCATTTAGAAAAAAAGAAAGATATCACACAATAGATACTGTGAAATGAATTTATCTATTCAATGTTTATCAAGTTATAAAGGTAAGTTTAGTACTGAAACAGTATATTTTAGTTTTCATACATGTTCCATAAAACAACATTCACTTAACTGCATTAAGTATAAAACATTTAACCCTTCCCCCACAAAAAAACCCATGACATGTTAATGGAAAATGTAATATGGAAAAGTGTGAAAAAAAAAGAAAGTGTGAGAGGAAAAACATTTTAGAAATTAAGGTTGGATCATGAGAAAACTGCATATACATGCATGCACATTCAAGAATTACATGCAGTTTTGGAATTACATGTAAATAAAACATATTTTCAAACCATTTCTAATGTTAGACTTGGCTTATTTCTGTAAGTATTTGGAACATCCAAATATATTTTATTTTGCTGTTTTTGCTTTTAGCAAAATAGATTTTTTGCAACAGGTGACTGAATATTTTATCTTACTTTTTCTGAATATATTTAGAAAGTCATATGATTATAAAGAATTTTCCTGAATATAATTATGTTATTTAGTCTCAAACTTCTGCTCCTAATGACGATAAATGAAGTACATTCTTACAAGTTGTCCTGTAGTCTGTGGTCTCAGTAGCAGATAGAGACCTTGGTAAAAGGTACCTCATGAAACAGATGTGTCACCTGTTTGTGAATCCTATGAACGGGAAAGCAGTATACATAACTAATTCTGGCAACTCAAGCCGTGAAATGAAAGGACACGAATTAACCACAGATAATCACTATATTCTAAGGAGGGTTATGTATCATTCCACATTTTTACTGAATTAGTATTTGTTGCAGTTTACCTATGAACATGAGTATACACATTTTATCTTGTTTATGAAGACACTTTAGTTCTAACAAACAGGGTTTTAGAAGCTATACAAATGGGTCAATAAAATAACGCTACATAACTTCACGGTGTTCCACATGGTTGCAGTCCTTTTAACATTAGTGGGACTTCACACAGGAGTTTATTGTGGGTACATAACTGGCTGAATAATTGCACCAAAGAATTATTGCCAGTTGCTCAATATCAGAAGCAAAAATATGTGGGATTTCCCATGGGCCAAGTACTGTTTAAAATCTTCATTAAATTATGTAGACTATGGGATTGAATCTTAGCCTCTTTCTAGATGATGGGGTAACACATATTTTAGATGACAAGTTTAGGGTTCAAAATAACCTTATGCAAAGGACCTGGGGTTAGGTCCAAACAGCATACTGGGATGTACTAACAGAAAGGGTTGCATGCAAGTCATGCCAAGTGTTTTTTCTACTCCCTTTAGCCTTTGACAGCCCTCACCTTGCATTATGGTGAAATTACTTCAAGAAAGATGTGGGAAATGGAAATAATCTGGAGGAGAGCAACAAAAATGATTAAAGGCCTTGAAAAACTATGGCATATAAAGATAGGCTTAAAGGAGTGAGTTTATTTATTCTGGAGAAGACTGAGTGATAATTCAACAACGGTCTTCTAATTCTATAAGGCTGTTATTGAAAAGGATGATAATCAAAATAATTGCTCTCTGCTTCCACAGGGGACAGGACAAGAGAAGTAATTGCCTTAAATGGCTACAAAGAAGATTTAGGTTAGCTACTAAGAAGAATATTCTATCTATGAGAGTAGTTAAGTATTGAAACAGTTTACATAGGCTAGGGACAGACACCCAAAAAGCCTGAGCCTGAATTGATTAAATCTTTGTAGGTTAGTCTAACCTGGTTAGGCTAAATCAGTTTGTAACCCAGACAGACATCCCAGAAATGCAGGCACATGCCTGCAGCGGCTCAGGCTAGAAGCTGGGGGCGCTAGAACAGCCCTCTCTGCTTCCACAGGGAAGAGCTGAGCAGGGCATGGCCAGACCCTGGCAGGACACTCTGATTATTCCCCCCCGCCTTCTAAGCAGCCCAGCAGGGAATGTTTATCACTCCTAACTCAGTGTTTATCAACCCATTAAGAAACCAAAGCCTCTCTCCATCAATTAATGGACCTCTTCTTAAACAGCTCTTCCAAGGAAGGACATTAAGCAACCTGTTGATTAGCTCCAAAAGGCCTGTTTGCCTCTGTCCTCTCCCACAGCACGGACTGTAGCCAGCATGTGGTCTGCTAGTTAATGTGGAGGTGTCTGCATAAGGCAGTGGGGAGGGGGGAATAATCCTTGCTTAGCATGGAGAAGCCGGACAGATGCTCTGTGCCTGCAAGTCTGTGCCGAGCTCCAGCCAGGGAGCAGAGAGGAGAGCCCCGCCCAGCTCAAAGAGCATGGTGGGATGCTGCAGGTGTCTGGTTTAGTTTAAACCAGCAACGGGTCTGGGACAGTGTAGCAGGGCACTAAGGTGCCTGCTACTGAAAAGCAGCAGTATGGGCTCAGGTATGGCTGCTAGGGGCAACCAGGAGGAGCTAAGGGCCGACACCTGGTGAGTCAGCTGACCGGAAGGGGCCGGGCTGACCACTATAAGACCCAGAGTGAGGCTGTGAGTGCTCTCTCTCCCTCCCTCTCCCAACTGGCAGCCGGCCCAAAGAAGTACTGTTAAACCAAGGAAAAGAGCTTGGTCCTGAAAGGGGAAAAAGGAAAGGCCTGGAGGTACAAATCACTAGTTTTGGGTGCGAGATGTTGCGTGGTTTAGAGAACACTTGGTTTAGAGAATGCTTTAGCCAGGAGGCTTAGATTTGAGTTACAGCCGATTGGCTTGCGTTATTGCTTTGGTTGTTTGTTGTTACACTGGAGGACCAGGTGAGGCTATTAGGGGTTGGAGGAGGCCTCATAGGGGCTCCACAGTAGCGTGGGGACCCCAGTGCCAGAGAGGGCACGTCATTTCAAGGCAGCATTGTGAGAGAAGCCCCAGGGAGCACCAGTGAGGGAGTGGGCAATTCTGAGACAAGCCAGAGGGTGCCAGTGAGGGTGCGGGCTGCGAGACGAGCCAGAGGGTGCCAGTGAGGGCGCCGAGAGGGGAACTGACCAGACAACGTCCGGTACATTTGTGAGGCTTGGGGCATGGTACAGGGATGGTTGGAGCCACGCGTAGCCCCTAAGGCTGGAGAGCACCGGGTCACCCAAGACAGGACACAGACTGGGCTACATCAGGGCACCGTGTTGACGAGGACAAAAAAAAGGCAGCCTCCCTTAAAAAAATTATTAACATCAAAGACGTGGTGGGCGAGATGGTGAGGGTGCATTGACACCAACGTGGCACGGTAGGTGGTGTTAGGGGCATTCACGGCCACCCCTAGGCTCCCGCCCTGTCACAGGCAGACATTGCATAAACTGGTTTGAGACAAATCAGTTAAGTCTGATACCACATTCAACCAGGTTTATCTCAAACCGGTTTCAGCCATTTTCAAACTGATTTTATGTGCACTGAACATCTGTTCTGTTACAAGTTTAGAAAAGTTTGTGATCACTTAAACCAGTTTATGTATAATGTCTGTCCCTAGCCCTAGAGAGGTTTGTCACTGGAAGTTTTAAGTACAAGTGATATAAACATCTTTCTTAGATGGTTTAGACAGGAATGGTTTTGCTTTGAGCAGTGTGGGGTTGGATTAGGTGACCTTCAGAAGTACCTTCCAAGTCTATTTTTGCTGTAGGCTTATTTTTTAAAAGACATCTGCAATAAATATTAAATGTAAACATAGGGGGTGTCCAGACATACGTGGACATTTGGTTTCCTGGGGACAGGTAGCAGCGGTGCACCTTGTGCTACACCTACTTGTACCTGGGGAACTCCCATACCACGCATGCTTTGCCATGCAGCAAGCTGCCCTGGGGGCAGTAAGGAAGGCCCCAGCAGCCTTACCTTGGGTTCTGGGGGCCTCCCGGGGCTGCAGCCATGGCAATCCTGCTGGGTAGAGCCTGGCCATCAGCCGCAGCACGGCTCCAAGCGCCCTGGCTCCACTTTTGAGCAGCATGTGCTGCCTGAGTGTGTGCTGCTTTGCTCTTTTTTCCTGTGTTTTTTGTTTTACCCCTGGATATGCAAAAAACCCCCCCAAAAATGGAGGGAGCAGTGCATGCTCGGGCAGCATGCCCTTGCAGCGCAGAGAAAATTGGACTGTGCAGTTTGCAGCGCCACATACTGCACTCGTCTGGATGTGCCCATAATGGCTATTCCCTGTTCTATCTCAGGGATTGAGATAAGAATTGGCTACACTGATCATTGATACAGCTACAGTTCTAGCTATGAAAAAACAAAAGCATAAGTTGTTTTCAGAGGTAAGAAAGGAAAACCCTTGTTCAGGTGATGCTAGACAAGTAATTCACTGTGACTTGAAAATGTCAAACTAAAGATCTATGAATCCAAATACTTTTGACTATCTACTATACTCATAGTCAATCAGATTTGTTAGAGGAAAAAAAAAGGAAGACAAGGTTGTGCAATTGAAGAGTAGGTTTACAAAATAATCTGCAGCAGGGATTTAGATGTCTTCCTCAGCTCATGTAAATATATAGAGCTCTACTAAAAGTTGAGGACCTGGCCTTGGAGGACTTAACCTATGAAACTGTCAGTGAGGCTACCAAGGTATTTAAATCTTGGCTTATTAAGAAACAAGGTGCAATGGAAAAATAATGTTTCTTCAGCATATATTATGCTATTAGCATTCTGTACTTCTAGTGAAGAAATAAAAGCTGTAAATGTTAAGCCTCAAGCCTTCAGTGAAAACTATGCAGATGAACCACTGTACTGCTGAAGACAAATCCTACTGAAGCCAGTGCAGTATGTTATTTTAATCTATCTGGCTTATATTTAAGGTCCACACTGTCCAAAAATCTTTCTGATAAACTACAGCCATGCCTTTCCATTTACAAGTTTGACTGTGAAACTCAATGTTTTCAGTATGTATCAAAAGTTACACATCAACAACTGAACAGAAAATATGAAGAATAAACCAACAAAGTAGAGGAACCAACAACATAAGTCTTTCTTGTCATTATCTAAGAGCAAATGAAATAGAAGAGAGACTTTTCTGTAGTTTAATAAAATTGTTCCAGGATTTCAAGATTACATCTCGTGTACTCTGTCCTCCTCTTTATTCTTGTATTCTTCTCCAGGAAAAAAAAAAGGTGACATGATGTATACATAGAAGGATAGCTTATTTTCTTCAATTAAAATAACTCTATACCTGAAATGAACCTGAAATTACTTCAGACAGAATAATCTCTGACAGTCTGTCTTTGAATTCTGTGTTGTCCTCCACAATAGGGCATAATACACAGAAATACACATAACTTGATTTTCTGTATGTTTCAAACAATGAAATCTATAAAGCATATTCAAGTAATTTCTCCTCAAATGCACTGTATAGATATCAGATGTTAAGCTACAACTTTTCATCCTGTAAAAACATTTTGGAACCTTGTTAGATTTAGGCTGCATTTATATAAATCTAAAGAACTATGAGAACCAGAAGATGAGTTTAAAAAAACAAAAACCGATGTATTTTTTCCCATCATTTACATTTGGTCAGCCTGGCTATCCATTAAAAAAAATCTGAAATCTGCTTCTGTACAGAACTCTGAGCAACTGAAAACTATACCAATGTGCCCAATGACTTAACAGCATTATATAACTTAAATCTTACAAAGGGCGAGACTAAAATAAAGACTTTATTCCTTTGATTCTATTGTTCATTGTTCAAAGTAAATTTTTTTTTATAAAAGAAAGCAACAAAAGAACACAATTTATGTTCATGTAATAGGATATCAAACACTATTTCGATCAAATTTATTTAAAAATCTTTTCATAAGAATGAAAGACTGGCTCATTCATCTCTGTATTAAAAGATATTTTATACTACCGCTAAGATCTCTTATATAAATACAAATATAAAAGCAGACAACATGTAATTGAAGCCCTAGTCCTACAAAGGAAACAGAAGCTGTAATACCAGCTCTGCCTCTGTGTGCCCATGGATAGTCTTTTCACCACTCTGCCTCAGTTTCTCCAACCTAAAGGAGGATAATTATACCTATTCATCTTTGTAAATTGGTGTCAAGTCCTTGCACAAACAGTACTGGCTTGATGCAAAGCCACTGAAGTTAATGGGAGTCTTTCTATTGATTCCAGAGAGCTTAGATCAGGCTAATCAATTATCATAAAATATAAAACATTATATTCTGAATGATAACAGTTCTTGCCAGTGTTTTAGCAACTTCAGTAACTCCCAACATCCATCAGTATTTTCAGAATTTATCCTCTACCCAGACTCAGAAGCATTCAGATCCACTAACCAGAGGGTGCTGTGACCAACTGGGTATGGAAGCAAAGTACTGCAAAATATTCCAAAGCTTACTCATTCTTCTGTGAAAGACGCTAACTTCTTTTCTTCCTGAAAAGACCTACTATGTGGGGTCTCTGAAGGCTGAATCTCATTTACTCCTCTTTTCAACCTAAATAAGACCTTCTGAAAAGGCTGCAAGATTACACAAACTATAATGTCACCTAGCTTTATGTCCAAATGCCCTTGGCATTATTCAGATGTTCAAGTGCCTGAGAGAGATAAGGATAAGCTTAAAATTAGAAAAATGTTATTAAACCCACAAATGAGAAATACTGAGGAGCAATAAAGAAATCTGATTTGTTCTCCTAAAGCCAGTGGAAAAAATGATTTACATGTTAGCAGAGAGATTTTATACACATTTTTATAGAAGAATTAAATGACAAAGGATCGCTCCAGATTAGATATTAGGAAAACTTCTTTATGGTTCATGTGTCCAGAGTCTGGAATAGACTCCTCCCAGAGGTGGTACAGCCACCTTCCCTGGGGATCTTCAAAAGACAACTGGACACACACCTCGCTGGGGTCATATAATCTCAGCAGTTTTTCCTGCCTTGAGCAGGAAGGCTGGACCTGATGATCTAAGGTCTCTTCCAGCCCCTAACTTCTATGAAACCATGAACGTTGAACTTTGCTACTGATAAACTAATTTCTGCAGGCTATTATATATCTCTCTCCATACAATGCACATCTAATAATGTATCCAGTTGCTGCTTCTTTGGAAGAGTCTGTATTAAATACATCTACAGAATACTAATCTTAAATCCTTGTGGGCACATCTACATGAGATGCTACATTGCCGCAGCATCACTGGGCAGAACCTGTGATGACACAGCTACATCACCGTAGCAATGCACTCCCTCTCTATAATGTGTTGCTATGGCAACATACCAGCTAAAAATAACCATGAGCCACTGGCATGGTGCAGTACAGGTGGTTCCTGTGCCACCATTTAGTACTTCCAAAAGGAAGTATTTAATGATGGCACAGTAACAATGGCACTGTAGGAGCACGTGTAGACAAGCCCTGTTACATTCAGGGACTAATACTAAGAATTTAGCCAGGAATTTGTCAATTGGAAATAACTAAGAGAGGAATCTGGGTGTACTAGCTGAACACACAAACATTACAAACTACTCATTAGGACTAGGATGTTTCAGATGGATTATATTTTTTAACAGAGACAGAGAAATATTATGCTCATCTGGAGCACCGTATGAAATTGTGGTCACCCGTACTCATGAAATATAAACTCAAACAAACAGATGCTAAGAAAGGCAACTAGGATGACTTGAGAGAATTAAGTACTCTCATCCTTAATGTGATGAGAGGAAACTAAGAGTATTCCTATACAGGCTCTGCATCACTCCTGAGGTTGCACTTGAAAATAAGACCCACACCTGCTCTCACTCTGGACACTGTGCATCTGGTGGTCTGACTGTAAGGCTACTCTCGAGACACACCTGCCCAACTTTTGAGAGCATGAGAGAGATGGAGAGCAGTGGTGGTGGGCATTGCTAAAGTGTCCCTACCACCCCAATTCCTGATCTGGAGTGTGTAGAGAGGATGGAATTGTGTTTTTCTCTGTGGTCATAGGGGACAGGACTAGAAGCAATGGCTTCAAGCTGTAACAAAGGGGTGGTTTGGTTTGGGATAGTCCTACCTTGAGCAAGGGGCTAAACTAGATGATCTTGTGAGGTCCCTTCTAGCCCTACTTTCTTATGATCCTATGACACAGTTGCATATGATATCAGGGAAATAGACTTGATGCCTCAATAAGTCCCTTCCAGTCTTATGTTTTTTCTCTCATAGTCTACAGAACTACCTACATTACCTTCTCAGAAGATGTTTTGCTTTAAAATGGTAAGTAGACAAGTTTAAGGGCTGGAATTGGATAAATATCTTAGAGGAAGGGTGTAGCATACAGGACTTGATCTTCTAATGCTGACTAAAGGAAAAGCTACCTAATTAGAAATATGACAACTTTGAACAAGCACAGTGAATGGAGCAACACTAATTTAGATGACAACTTTTAATAAACACTGGTTAAAAAAAAACTACTAAAAGAAGGAAAGAAATAAGATCCATAAAACTGGAGGAAACATAACAAAGGGAAATAAAATAGCAATTATTCATGGACCAGATAGAGGCTTTATTATACCTCTGCAAGGTCCGAAAAGAGTGCTTGGCTTGTGCTACGTCTCAGTGTATCCCAATAGCTTCTGGGGGCATGTTCCTCTCCTTCTGTTTTAAGTACCTGTAGAAGTTTCAAGAAGTACAACTGTTTGAAAACCAAGAAGCAGTCATAAAAAAACAACAGCTTACACACTTTAAAATCTTTTCTAACTAAATTTCAAAAGCAGGAGTTTATCCTTGTGTTTTTTTCCTGTACAAAGAAGAGTATTATATCACGTTGCTTATAAACCAAAGGCATCTCAAATGAGTAATGGTACTGATAGCTATTTCCTTATGACACAATGTGGCTTTGCAAGAAGGATCACCAGACATTGTTTTGATAGAGTAATGCTGAGGAAAGTGAAGATATATTGATGAAAATACAGGTAGAATTTTTAAAGCTATTTTGGAACTGTATTAGTACCTAAACTGTTTCTTGTGACATTAGGCTTGTTTTCTTATTTTTCAAATATACACATCAAAGGCACGATATAATAGTTACATACAACTTAACAGATCAGTCACACCTTGTGGCATTAAAAAATATCAGTCAAGCCCATTAAATCCGATGTTTAATTCTAGGTTATACACTTGATTAGGGCTGTCCAGGGATGTAATTTATTATGTGATCTACTTGAAAGACAGAGCTGTTACTTTTACCCAAAGAATACAGCCATATCTTTTTGTCATTTAAGTGCTCAACATGATTTCTGGAGGCCTGAGAAACTATAACATTTTGTTCCCCACTTTGCCACCACCTATAAAGGCCCCATACAAATACATTTTATCCTTTTTAACCAAGCACACGTAACCTTAAAGACCTTAAAGAACCTCAATGGCTCTAAGTTGGTTATAGTTGCTGCTAATATTTCAGGGCTCTCTGGTCTTGTCAGAATAGATATGAGAGACAAAGATTGGGAATAAATTCAGTTTTCCAAGTACAAATAGGAAAAATCCTTATTTTTGTTATTTTTGGTCATCATATATTGTTAAACATTAAAGAATTTATATTGCCATAAATTACAAATATTGTGTCTCTGAGAACATGTTTTCTCTTAATTATAAAGAACCAATAACAATGTTTGAATACCAACCCAATGTGTTGGTTTCTTGAAAAAACACAGAAAAGAATATAGAAAGATCTTTTGGTTGAAGCATTTCTGGGCATTATAGTTCACAAAACTTTTGCCTCAAGAAAATAATCTTCAATTATATGCTTCAAAATATAGTATTTTTTCATGTAATGACATGCAGGACAGTTATTAAGTTAGTTTAGATGCCAACGTTGTATAGTATGTATTATCTCTGAGAAGTACAATTTTAGAAATATACATATGACAAAAAGAACAAGAATAAATCATGTTGTTTTCTATAAAAAAGAAAACTGTGAGTCTAAACTTATATATTTAGCAAATTATGTCTAACCTCCTATTTTTATGCAAGTTTTTAAAATATTCCACACACATTTCATACAAGAAAACATATTTCTGAATTCATGCTACATGGCATAAGATTTTTAGCTAACAAAAGACCCCAAATATACAGCATTACCCATCTTGTTGATCTATGCTAGTGGGGGCCAACCTTTTTGGCACACATACCACAAATAATCCCCACACCCTCCCCAGGTGCCACTCCGATTCCCTTCCCCTGCCCTATCAGCTATTCTGCTTTCTGCTTCCTACCCTATCTGCCACTGTGCTGCTTATTCCTTCTCTGATCTTCCATGTGGCATGTGGGCAACAGGTTGGCCACCCTGACCTATGCTAGCTATCAAAATCTAAATCTATTATGCACACACCATACAATCTCTGTAATAAGCAAAGTCATTTTTACACAGGTCATCCAGCACATAACACTGAGAAAAGCCTCTCATTCAACCATTCAACTCAATGGGACTGAGTACCTGCCAGAAATGTGAAAATTCTGGATTTTTTAAACCGGAGAGGCAGTGCAGGGTGGTGGATGGTGGCAGCAGTTGCTGCGTGCAAGCTCCCCACTCTGCTGCTCCGGGACTGGCCACAGCTACTTCTAGAGCTAGTGTATTTTTAAAAAGTGCAGGATTTTTGAGGATTGCAGATTTATGAGGTTATATTATATCCAGAAAATATCAATAATAGATTCGCTCACTACTAACAGGAAGCAGCAGATTAGTTCGATGGGTAGATTACTTCATTGGGTTAAGGTATTAAAGGCCTTTGGGCCTGGACACAGGATACATTTACACCAGTGTAATGTATATATATTTTTTATACACTGATGTGGATTACATACCTCAAGATCTGGTGCAGCCAAATGAGCAATTATTCCAGGGTAGCTCTACCTAGTAGGCACCAATTCTTGCACCTCACCATTAGGTTACAGGGAGGAGGCATTTGCCTTTTTGCCTTGAACAGTTACCCCAGTATAAACTGCTTCATACATAATACCTACCCTGGTATTGTTTGACTCCTCAATTTTCCTCAGGTGATTCAACACTGCATTTAAACAAGTTGAACTGGTGAAGAATTCTGGTGTGTGCTTGCTTCTTTCTTATACATGTGTAAAAGCTGATTACACTGGCACATTCAAACCTTTTGTTTAACTTTTACGTGCATCTATCCTTAAAAACCATATTCCACAATCTTGTATATATGAACAGTTTGTACATTTTCTTGCTATTACTATATGAGTCAAACACACGTACAATTTTAATGTATATCAAAATTATTAGTTGAATAATAATAAATAATCTTACTAGAAATGGCACCTGAGGGTGTTTATAGATGTGCTCCGGGAGGTGGGGGGGGGGGGCACTTTAATTAGTGCATCTCTGAGAGCCGCGCTAATTACAGGTGTTTAGAGCATCACATGTATCAAATCCCTGTGCTGAAAAATGGTAGTGGGGCACTTTGAACTAAAACCCATCGAATAAGCTTTAGCTTAAAGCACCCCACTATTTTTCAGCACGGAAATACTGACATATGTGATGCTGATATCTGCTGGAGCACAGTAATTACCATTTTCCAGCAGATTAATCGAGCCTGCTCTCACGTACTGTAATTACAGTGTGTTGGTACAGCATCGCTGCACATAGGAGCCCTTAGAGACTAACTGGTTCAGGCAACAGCCTACTTTGTCAGATGTTATAATGATGTTATCTACAAAAGTACCTGCCTCTCTGAACCAGTTAGGCACCACCCTTACTACCGCCTGCCTTACTAATATGCCTAACTACCTCTCTTCCTATCAGAGATGCATTTATTTTAGCTGACAATATTGATCAATCACTGAAAAAGTTAGTATACCTTAAAAGTGTGCTTTTTATTTTTGGCGAGGCAAGAATTTCTTAGGGTGATAACTTTTATTGGACCAACTATGTAGTTGCAATAAAGTTAGACAAGCTTCTGAAAGTAAGCCATTCTTCTTTGTCTTGCATTCAAAAGCTTGTCTAACTTTATCCCAACTACATAGTTGGTCCAATAAAAGCTATCACCCTAAGAAATCCTTGCCTCTTGCATAATCGGGACCACAATGGCTACAACATTACACTTACACTACTATTTCATTTTCTGACATCTTACTTTCATCAAACATACCAATTATAAGTTTGCATTCAACTAGTCAAAAGACATGCAGTGCATGCTGTATTAGTTTTGTTATACCATCACAGTATGGACCATGGCTCCAAATAACAACCATGCAATAAAAGGAAAGAAATATTCAAATTACTTAAACTCATCTATAACTGTGTTAAGGGTCTTGAATACCATCAAATTTCCCAGATGTCAGTGACAGTGAAAATGCTTCATACCATCTTTGAATTTGGGTTTCAGTGGTAGAAATTTAAAATCACTCACTGCTTACATTTCAGGTCCATGTTCACCAATAGTTAAATTTATTTCATTATTTGTCCCCCCAATTTTTTTTTTAATATTTCTAAAATCTCTACTGAACTGCCTCTTTCTAAAAGGGTGGATGTGGGGCAGGTAGTTGGAAAGGCAGGCAGGCAGGGGAGCAGTTGGGGTAGGCAGCAGCTGTGGCTCTGCCCCTGATCCATCTCATACTCAATTCCAAGACAAGGTGCTTCACCCCCATTTAAAGGGGGAAACCCCCCTCATCTTGGAATTGAGTAAATACAGTATGTTTTCAGTTCCCTGAAAAAAGTTTCTGACACTTTTATTTTTGTTAATACTGCACAGCTAACAAGAAGCAACGGTACACTAAATTGGTGGCTAGCTTTAAATCTCTGCTTCGTGTCTAGAAATTCAACCTTTCCTTTTATCCAGTCTCATTAACATAGTCACCAGGCTCATTAAGAACAAAACACCCATATTTACCATTAAGAATTAGCATTTGGGTCTTCCCTGGCTTTTTTTAATATCAGCCAGTGAAGGAAGATCTTTTAAAGAAGTCAGACTCTTTTGTGCTCTGGGAAGGCATTCATCCAAAGCGAAAAATATGTCCAAAGTAAACTGAATATTTCTTGCATGACAAAGGCTGATCAAGAATAAAACAGCTTGAACTGTATCTGGATCAGAGACTTCCTCCTAAAAGCCCTAGTCTTCATCCTACAGTAAGGGTTATTTGTTTGTTACTTTATAAACAAAGAAAAAAGAAGTAATTACTGTTTTTTTTCCTTCTCTGTCAGATGGGAAATTAACTGAATGCTGGTAATACAGATATTATTAAAGACTATCATGCTTTAGGGCAAGGAAAGGACCTAGTTTCAGAACTGATGTGGAAAGTTAATTTATATGCATTTGTCTCCCTACCCAAAGCTTACTGATGCAAAACTGTTCCTTTTCTTTCTTACCTATGTAGAGGGAGCCACCTTACCTCTGAACAGGCTAGCCTGTTGCTTGATGATTATACCAAACCCATGAAACTTTCTATAGCCTTGAATATCACTTCTGTTCTAAGTGTGTAGGTTTCTACAACTGTAAACATCATTTACTTGCTAAAGATACAACTGTTACAGAAAACGATTCTGTCTCACTTATGAAGACTATATACATATAAAATATTTAGAGTACATACACTGCTAGTAGAAGTGTGATATCCATATAGTTGAAGGCGCTGACATACAGCAAAAAGGGCATCATATTTCAGAATGAGGCCAAAAAGAGAAAGAGACAAAAAGAAAGACAACAGAATAGGTTAAGACAGGTAAATCTTAATCTGTGCTGAGAAATTTTCACCTTTTTATTTTAAAGTGTGAAGAGGAAACTGTTGTCTTTTAATTCACATTTACGATTCTCTAAATAGAAAATGTATGGAGCCAAGCATAATAAACTTAAATTACAAGGAGCAGTTTACAGGAAACCCTTGTTGTTTGTGGGTTCAGCATTCATGTTCATGAACGCAGTGCCTTATTTGTGGATTTTGCCATTTGCGGGAATACGAGAATGTGAATGGCGAGGGTCGTCTGCATTCTATTCGCTAATTTGCGTCTTTCTCAAAAGTTTTTCTTTTGGGATAAAGTTTCTTTTTCTCACAAATGACTTAAACAAATTGTGTCAAATTTGTTTTAATTTCAATAAGATTAACAGACCACTTTTTAAATTTGAAAATTTGAAAATGATGGGCATCTGGCAGGAAGGCAGAATGCATTTTTTATGCTGAAATGAATGGTGTGCAACCTTGTTGCCTTACAGGCTGGATGGGCAGAGCCCAGTACATTTGTGGGCCAGATGCATCTGGTGGGCCAGATCCGGCATGCAGTGTGGACATGGTGGGGCTTGATTCAGCCATGTGAAGCAGGACAGGGGGCAGCCTGGCCCTCATTCAGCCACACAAGGGAAGGGGTTTTGGTTCAGCTGCGACCTGGTCCCTTGGGGCAGAGAGGGGACAAGGCTCGGCCTTGTGTGGGTGGGGGAGAAGGCATGGCCTGCTGTGATCCACCTGTGCAGGGAGAAGGAAGTGTGGCCTGGATCTGGTCTGTCCATGTAGAGGGAAGGTTGGGTAGTCCAGCATTGACCTCAGTGTGTGGGGTTTAGGAATCTGGTAGCCAGGGAGAAGTGGTAATGTTAAGTGCCACTGCTCTCCTGCCACCAAATTTCCCCACTTGTGGGGAGTGCTGTTGGCTATATCCCATAGCACCGGGAGCCACATTTGGCCAATACACCATGGCTTGAGCACCTCTGGTTTAGATCATTAAAAATATGCAACAGTTTCTAAGATTTCAGATTTCCATTGTTTTAAGGCCAAATCCCAGGAAGCAAGGTCCCAGCATGGACAGACAGACATGCTTTTAACATTAAAAATAAATAAAAAAGGTTTAAAAACTAGAATCTATAATCCCAAATGGTCAGATTAAGAGCAGCCATAAAAAGGTGCCCCCAACATTGTGGGATTTTTACCATGGGTTTGTAAGTGATAGTTTTGCACCCATTTTCCATATTGGGATTGGTAGAGGACTGCCACTTGAATTTTATCCAAGGTATATGGAGATGCAAAACCCCTGATGCTGTAATCATACTCCATAAAACCAAACCACAAATTTTACATCTCTTGTTGGCCTTCCACATACGCAGAACAAATCCCAGGCTTAGGGTTGTAGTCAACAGTAGTCTGCAATAAGATATTATGTTTGAAGAAGACTAATTTACATGTGCTAAGGACTTGAAAAAAACTTGTACTGGTGAAGCACAGTACTTAATTTTTGTAGCTTTTTACCTCAAATAGGCTACACATTTTCAGAGCTACATATACATGCTTAACAGCAGATCTTTCTGGAGAGCCACATACCGTTTTTGTAAACAACCCTTGTTCATAACAACAAAAATAACATATTTGGAAATATAGGTTTCATTTTGACTATAACTTCTTAGTTGATTTCTTAAATTAAAAATTGTTTTTTGAATGCATTGAAAGCATTGGTGTTGAGACTAAGCATGAAAAAGAGGAGATGCATACAAACTGTTTAAAGAAACTTACGAGGGACTGAAAAATATAAATGTTAGACTGAAGCTGGTCTTTCAAAACTTACTTTTATATTGGCAGGAAAATCATATGCTGTCACTCTCACAATATTACAATGATATGTGTATTCACACTTTGTTAACTACACGATTTTTTTAAAATCCAATTCTATCTTAATTATGTATTAAAATAACAGTTACATATATTCCACATATTTTCCCTACAACAACCTCAGGAACACCTTTAACTCCAGAATCAAAATTACACCAAAATTCCTTCTATATAAATAGTGTGTTACAAGGTACATGATCCAACATAGTATTTGGTACTGCAAAAGTAAAAGCCTAAAAAATTATCAGTAACAGTAAAGAAAACATTATTATAATTAAATATAACTAAATATTGGGCCGATGCTTAAAAAAATCCAGCAACCACAGCAACTCTTCTACACATGCTTACCAGCATTGCACGTTTTTCTTCATCTCCTTTTCTTTCTCTCTTTTCGTTTTTCTTTCTGAATATCTCCTGTAGCTGTAAAATAGATCTATTTTATTTTCAGGTCAGGATAGAGACAGTATGTACACAACAATCCATAACTGGGTCACGTACCGTACACCATAAGTAGTTTATGAAACAGTCTAAACATTCTAAGAATTAGAAACTTTTACTTAGAACTAGAAACAGTTCTAAATAAAAATATAATTTCTATACACTCAGGGGCAGACAGATGTTCCATAAACATATTATTTTATACTCAGATTTCCACCTTCTAAGCTCTTGCTTTCCTCATTTCCTTCTCTCCCATACAGAAGTGACAACTAGAAGTATGTTTTTAAATAAAATAGCAGCCATATTTGAGAATGTAGATTTGAACACAGGCAGGACCCAGAGTTTTACATCCTATTTATCATTTCATATATGTTTTACCCAGCCCAGTTTCAAATATCATTTTTTTTTGGCAAGCAATAAAGTGAAATAATAGGTCAAGTGTGCAAAAAATGAGACCTATAACTTTGTAGAAGGAAACACCACAGGTGCATTGACACAAGATGCTTTACTCAAGATTAGAGCTAATAACTGCACAGTAAGCATCACCATCTACACACGCACACACTTACTGTGCAGTAATTTTCTCTCATTGCAAGTAAATCTGTTACTTGTAAATACAAATAGCAAATATACTCTCTGTTACTTACTGTGCAGTAGTGTACATGTAAACGCCTGACTGGAAGCACATTTGCGCCTGGTCAACCGGGCAGCAGGGAGTGGGAGATTGCTCCTTACCCCTAGAAGCTGCCTGCTGCCAGGGCAGGTTCTGCCACTGCTGCCAGGTGGGGACAATGTCCCTCTGCCCTGGCAGCAGGGAGCTCCCAGCCCCTGCTCCATGATCACAAGGCCTGGGCTGGGAGATTCTTATTTCCAATCCTGAGCTCTGCAGTCACGGGGCCTGGAGCTCCCTGATGCCAAGACAGGGGGACATTGTCTCCGCCTGGCCTCTGGTGGTGAAGCCCGCCTTGGCAGCAGGCAGCTCCTGGGGGCAGGGTGCAATGTCCCAGCCCCAACCAGGAGACAGCTGTCTCCTAGCCCCATGCTTCCTGCCAGCTCCTGGGCTGGCACCCAGGGGCAGCCTAGAGCTCCCCTTGGCTGCTGCAGGGGACTGGTGCAGGGCCCCCATGAGCAGCAAATCTGCTCCCAAATCTCTGCACGTGTAGATGTATGCCTGGGTCAGTTTACTCTATAATAATTTACTCTAGAGTAAACTGATCCCACATTACTTGCTGTTGCGGGGCACAAAGGTGTGCCTGCTCCTTCAAGAGCAGAGGCAGCTTAGCTAGGGAGCCCTGAGAGTTAGGCAGGGTTGCACAGCTGCAGGTTGCCTTGGCAGCAGGCTAATGAGGGTATTAGATGGCACCTGCACCTGGTCAGGTGACCAGAAGGAAACAGGCCCCTGTGCACATATAAGCCCCAGGGCTGGGGCTGGTAGGGGGTTAGTTCTCTG
>NW_017729033.1:78856229-78858570 GCF_001723915.1 Gavialis gangeticus | reverse complement strand
AAGCCCCAGGGCTGGGGCTGGTAGGGGGTTAGTTCTCTGTCAGCAGTCGGGGGAAAGAGCTCTTGCAGAAATGCTACTCAGAGATGCTTGGTTACCTATTCTGCTGATGGTAAAACTAATGGATTGTAGGAGCTCCTGAAGTATCTGGGGCTAGGAAGCTCACATTGCTGAGAGAGAAGCTTTCCTCCTTAAAGGGGAAGAGTGTGTCTTCCAATGTTATTGTTATGTTATAGTCCAGGGGCAAGTATTTATGTTGTCATTTGAACTGGTGGACTGGAATAAGGCTAACTGGGGAGAAGGAGGCCTCTTTGGGGCACACTACCATGTAAAGCCCCAGCATCAGAGGGTGCTGCTACAGGGGGTGAAAAGACCCCAGCACCAGGGGGTGAAGAGACCCCAGCGTGACAGGGTGCAGCTACTGGGGCCAAGGGCCCAGTGACGACAGGAGGCTGAGCTAGACTGCAGCCTCATCAAGAGACAATGTTTAAATACAATCTGTGAGGCGTGGGGCGTGGTAAAGGGGCGGCTTTGAAGCCACGCATAGAGCCCATAAGGCTTAGGGTGTCTCAGGAGGCACTCACGTTGAGTGAGACCCAGCAAGGGATCCAAGATCAGCCAGCTCTAGTGGGGTTCAGCAGGACCATGACTATACAAACTCATGGGCAACCTCCTAGCTTATTATTTTAACCAACAAGACGTGGTAGGTAAGACTAGAAGGTGCCCACAGGGTGAAGCAGGCACGGCCAGAGCCCTAGGGTCATTACCCCCATCCCTGAGGACCACATGCTGTGACACTTTCACATGTAGACACACCCCCTTTTCCTGTGATGGAACAAGCACCTGCAACTTCCCATTAAAGATCATGGTAGTTGCAGGGGTGCATTCACTTTCATGACGACACCTAGGAATGTTTGTCAGACCATAGGCTTCTTTGCAACAAGCCTCTTACGCCTTTAAGTTTAACTTAAAAAAACAAACAAAAATCCAACTCCTATACCTTTAAAATTGTTATAAACATTATTAAATAAATTGTATCAAAGACTCATAGGGACAACACATAATGAATTCTGTAATCAGAAAAAAGAAAAAGATTACATACCGTCTGCAAAATATCTCTGAATATCAGGGGTCCTGGTTTTCTACAATTTAAAAAAATCCCCAATTTTCAGTTAAAAAAAGTAAGCCCAAATCCATATTTTTTGGTGATTAAAATGAAACACCACTATATATATATTTCACATCTATCTATCTAGTGGCGTTTCATTTAAATCATGGAAAAATGTGGATCTCGGCACTGGCAACGCACAGTGGGTACACATACATCCCCTGAGACTAGCAGTGCACCCCTTAAAGAACTGCCGATGCTGCCGGCAGCGCCTGTGGGTGGTCACCCCCCCCCCTCGCTGCCAACACCATCGCTGACCGCCAGTCGGTGCTCACCACCCACGTCCTTGCCCCCGCCGTCAACACTGCTGTGGCTGCCTGTGGGAGCTCCCCATTCCCCACCGCCATGCCCCCGCCACTGCCTGAGGGCAGTCACCGTACCCCCCCAGCCTCTGGGAGCACGCGTCATTCATGGATTTGGGGTTACTTTTTTTTTAACCGATAATTGGGGATTTTCTTAAATCAGAGAAAACCAGGATCCCTGCTGATTATATCATGGTTGAAAAACCACATATTCAGTAATCATCCACAAGTACTATCTAATTAAGTTAACAAAACTGACTTCCATAAACTGTAATAACCAATGCTATTCAAGATGTATCTTAATTTGAGCATTTTTTAAATAGTCTGAAAGTTGTATCCCACCCATAGTCCAATTATATCCTAAGATTTGTGTTCCATCTCTTCAGAGTTTTGTGCCTGGAGGGAATGACAGCAACCTCTTTGCTAAACTGTATGAACTGTTACGTTCTCATGCATAAAGCACATACTCTCAATCAGGATAATTTTATTTTCAGATTAAGGAAAACACCATAATAATATTAATTCTAGACACTGCCTATACAGTACAAAGTAATGACATTCTGGTGATAATCAGCTCTCAACTCACACAAAACTGAGGGGGTGACAACTACATGCTGAATTCTCTCCACCTTCAAAGCCAGTATAAGCAACATGTTAGAGATCTTCTACTGCCAACTTTTGGCTGCTCTATGGGTTCTTAAAGTTCACATACCTGGTGTTAAAGCTACTAGAGCATGAAAATCAGAGTCTAAGCTGACTCCCTGAAGGAGTATGTTTAGCATGGAAAAGAAATAGTTCATAAAATCTCCATAACAGAAAAAGCAGTCAAACGTCAAGACTGTGAGAACTTAACACAGTAAACAAGAAGATAACC
>NW_017729033.1:78823070-78851229 GCF_001723915.1 Gavialis gangeticus | reverse complement strand
TGCCAACTTTTGGCTGCTCTATGGGTTCTTAAAGTTCACATACCTGGTGTTAAAGCTACTAGAGCATGAAAATCAGAGTCTAAGCTGACTCCCTGAAGGAGTATGTTTAGCATGGAAAAGAAATAGTTCATAAAATCTCCATAACAGAAAAAGCAGTCAAACGTCAAGACTGTGAGAACTTAACACAGTAAACAAGAAGCTAACCTTTTAATGGACAAATCAATATATGAATTATAATTTAGTCAAAACCCTTTCTAGAACACACATGCCAAACTAACACAAATGAACACACAAAGTAACATGACTCTTCAACAGGAAGTCTTCCCAGTTATTTATACCTTTCACCTCAGTTGGAAACCTAAAGTGCAAAACCAATAAATAGGTCATAGCTTTTTTAAAAATATTTGTTTGAGAACTCTGCCACGTACCCTTTGCCACATGGCAGGTTACTCCAGGTGGGGTAGCAGAGGCTGGGGCCAGCACTGGGTTGGCCCCAGCAGTCTCACCTAGGGTTCTGGAGGACTCCTGGGGCTGCAGCAGTGGTGATACTGCTTCTCAGAGCCTGTCTGGCAACTGGAGTGTGACTCTTCGGCCAGCCAGGCTCCCATTTTGGATGGCGCACACTGTCCCTCTATGCACTGCCCCACTTTTGTTTTTTTGTGTATGGGCTTTTTTGACGCCAGGATCTCCTGGGCTCAACCCCCCACAACTGCTATCCTGCAGTGCAGAAAACACCTGAATGTGTAGTATGTGGTGCTGCTGACATGTCTGGATGCAGCCAATGATGCCTAATATCTCCATAAAATGTAATTCAGTCTCATAAAAAAACATTTTCTACATATGAGATATTACTTTAGCAATCACATACATTCACTTTTTAGCTTCTTAACTGAGACTGACACAAATGATGCCAGTTATTTGGTGGTTATTTCAGAGATTTGGATTTTTGGCTATTAGAAATTAGACAGGCCCAATTTAAGCCTGATATTGCAATTCAGTGGGTGTTTCTACATGAGATGTTCGCCACGCTCTGCCCTGTGGACACCTTCTAGTATACTAATTAGCTGCACAGTCAGCATCTTGGCATGTATAGGTGCGCCCCTATTAGCCTGCGGTAAACTAATTTACTCTGCAGCAGGATAAGTACTATAAATTACTATTATTATATGACTATTATAAATAAGTACTATCTTGCTGCAGAGCAAAAATCTCCGCAGCAGTGCCTGTGTAGACGTTGCCCTGGCTGGCTGGGACACGAGGGTGTTTCAGTGTCGTGGCTGCCTGCTGGCTAGCCCTAAACTGAAGTATCCTTGTGCACCAGCCAGCCTCTCTGCAGTATGTTGAGCTGGGGGAAAAGCTCCGGGATGGCAGACTGAACAGGCTCCCTGCCAGCTGGGGCTGCTCCACCATGGCTCCATATGCTGCGCTCCTGGGTGCACATTCAACCAGCAATAAACCCCAGAGTTTATTGCTCCCAGACACACATTCAAATGGTGCAATAAGCTCCAGAGTTGCAATGAACAATAAACTCCAGAGTTTATAGCTCCATATTAATTGCACATGTAGATATGCCCAGCTCATACAAATGCACTGCACAGGCACAACAGTAAGCACTATGTATTACAGAATCAAGGGCATTGCAATTTTACTCAAACTGCTGAACTGCATTCAAAACAGCAACCTAGAAATGAACAACATTAATGTAATATAGTATAGTCCAAGCATGATTTAAATTCAATTACTAGAGGAAGTGTAGGTATTATTTATTATTTTTAATTTTATAGTCCATATTTCAATATTTAATGGCGACCTGAGGAAAAGCACTTTGTGCCTGAAAGCTTGTCTAATATCTTTCCCAACCATACAGCTGGAACAAAAAAGGATCCTTGCCTTATATATTTCCTGGACAGGGACAGCTCAAATAATACTCCAGATTTGCTAAAAAATGAAGGATATTGAAATTCACTCTTTACAATGGAAAATATGTATTTTCTTAATTTTGAAGAGAAGCCAGACTATTCAGTGACATCTACTTCCTAAGCATATGCAGAAGCCTGAGGAAGGGCACTTTGCATCCAAAAATTTGTGTAACATCTCTTCAACTATATAGTTAAAGGTATCACCAAAAAATCCTTGTTACACCTATAGAAAACAGATAAATAGTGGAAAATTATTTTTAAAAATCTATAAGTTGTACTGATAAGATGTAGATAAAATTAGATAAAAAATTATAATAGAATTTAAATAAAGAACTAATGACTTGAGTAATATTACCAGAAGATTCCTGAAGTACCTCTCATGTGGTAGGTTTCAGAGATAGTTAAGTGAGACAGATGCAGACAGTAATATTTTCCATGTCCTCTCTTTATTTTTGAAGGTAGAAATTATTTCCCTATCCTGGCTTTCTGCAACCTAAATGGGACAAATTACAATGTTCTCTGCATAACCTCTTTGAGACAAGATAGAAGAACCCTCACCAAAGTTTAGTGGCCTAGATTTTGTACAAGGAGCGTGTCGAATTGCACCTTAAAACTGTGGAAAGAAAGATTAAGGGAAATATAGAGGCAGGGGTGGAAAGGAAATACTTTGTGAAAAGTGTAGTGACAAGCTATCAAGTAGGAGAGAAGAGCGGTGATAACTGAAAAACCAAACGAGATCTGAAAAACAACTAATGCATCCTGGGATGGATTTCCCCTACCTCAGATGCAGAGGAAGCAGGATCCTGTTGCATTCATCACTAAAGCTCTTGCTGAACTTCTGGAAACAGACCTTTTGTGCAGCAAATGTGCTACAGGATACCAATGAGTAGAACAGTGAATGTGAATAAATCTGGGAGTACTTTCATAGGAGCATTGTCTGAAATGGAATAATGGGATTGACTGTTGAAAGGAGCAAAACAAGCTCTCCTGTATCAAGGGAACAAAATCCTTCTGTTCCCGGACCTCACCCCTATGACATAAGCAAAGAGAAAAAGCTAACACACCTGAAGAATTAGTTTACAAAAATATTGAAGCTTTGGTGCTGTATCCAGAAAAATTAAGTAAGCTGTAATTCCTTTCTTGACATATGCATTTTCTGCAACAGAATCTAATGAAGTGTTAATTTGTCTTGCATTACAGTTTAGAAAGTCACAATTTTTTAAACTTATATTGTAACCTTTTGCTATTATCTTTTTGTACCTTTAAGATAATTGATATTGTTTATTGAAAACTACTTTGCAAAGGTTTAAAATGGGCTGAGAAGCTGTCTATCTGATGTAGGTACAGCAACAATCAAGTTTCATTTGCTTATACTCAAGCACATTTTTTACTTTGACTTTTGTTTTTGCACCATACTTTACAAGACAAGTTTTAGTTTGGAATTCTGAAGGGGTCAGAAACCAGCAGTTACAGTCAGCTTTGTCCTAAAGAAATTCAATTACTATTCTTTAACAGCAGATGACAAATACATCCACTGTCTGAAAAAGCCCCTTCCAACAGATTCAATAGGATGGGGAGATTGGAAAGGGATTTTGAGTGCATGACAAAGACCATAAACAGAGCCCACAGGTGTCAGGGAGAGAAGGACAGGACTGTGAAAGCACATGTGTGACGAATAAGGGATATGACCTCCCCATTCTTATTTCCATTGGCTTGGGGAAAGAGGTGCAGGATCACCTGTTGTGTAACGCCATCAGAGCCAGCCTTAGAGGTGGGGGACGTGGGCGACTTCTCAGGGTGCCATCATCAGGGGGTACGGGTCCATTGCGGGTAAGATCCTTGCCCACATCCTCCTGAACCACCTTCATCCTGTTGCTGAGATCCTTCTGGAAACCCATTGCAGCTTCCGACCATCCTGGGGCACTGCAGACATGGTTTTCATTGCCAGGCAGATCCAAGAAAAATGTTGGAAGCAAAATCAAAAACTGTTCCTCGCCTTCACTGACTTGACCAAGGCATTCAGTTCTTTAAATCATGAAGCTCTGCGGACCATCCTCCAATGCCTTGCCTGCCTGCTGAAGTTTGTCACTATACTGAGACTTCTGCATGACAATATGACTGCCACCATCCTAAGTGGAAAATCTGAAACCAACACCTTCCGCTTCTGGACCAGGGTCAAGCAAGGTTGCGTTATCGCCCTCACCCTGTTCACCATCTACCTGACTGTCATCATTCACCTTATCCTAATGTGTTTTTGAAAACAGAGATCTTCGGAAGTTGACAAAGGTCCTGGTTTATAAGGCTGTCATGCTGACAACCCTCTCTACTGCAGTGAAGCCTGGACCATCTACTGTTGCCACATCAAGACCCTTGAGAGCTTTCGCCAGCACTGCTTGCATCGAATCCTGGGGATCAAATGGGAAGACCGTCAGACTAGTGCGAGCTTCCTCCACAAAGCTGCATCCACCAGCATCCGAGCCTTGCCCTTGAGAAATCAACTCCAATGGACAGGCCACTGCATCCGGATGTCCAAGAACTGCCTCCCTTACCAGATTCTCTTCTCCCAGCTCTCTGTTGGCCAATGCTCAAAGGGCGGCCAAAGGAAATGGTACAAAGACACACTCAAGGTCACCCTCAAGCACAGACGCACCAACACCAGTGGCTAGGAGGAGCAAAATGCTAACAATTTGGCGTGGTGCCACCTGGTCCACCAAGGCATGCACCACTTAGAGGCCCAACAACTCAATACCGAGGTGAAACGGTGGCAGAGGAAGAAGAAGATCAATGCAGGGCTGCAAATCCTACTCCCCCACACAACAATATGCCCCTATTGCCAAAGAATGTGTGCATACAGAATCAGGCTCCTCAGTCACCTGAGGAGCCATCAAGCCTGACTGACATCCTCTACTCCGAGGGACCGCCACCGCCACCCACACGCACATGCGCATGCACATACTCTATCCATACACAGGCACAGCAAGGCCCCGCCTTGACTCAGGTGGGGCTGGAGGACATGGTGAGCTTGGTGAGAAACCTGGACAGGGGCACAGCATGCATGGCTCTTCAGTGCGGGACCAGGCTAAGCCTTCCCCTCCTGGGGTAGCTGTGCAACCAAGCCTGGTCCCAACCTGCCCTGTGGGTAGCCACCTCCCCAGTCCTGCCATCATCCCCTGGCCTCAGAGGGAGGACCTGGGGCAGAGCAGCAGGGCCAGAGCGGGGCAGGGACAGTCCCAGAAGCAGCTGGATACCTGGTGCCCAGTGCAGAGTAGTGGCATGGAGGAGCTGCCCAGCAAGCAGAAACCCAAACTGCTGCAGGGTGCCAACCTCTGCTCATGGCTTTTCTTCTAGTAAGTGCAAACCCAGGGGGAGGGGCTGGGGAATAAATGCCCCTGGGTCACTGCCTGCCCACTGGGATAATGCAAGTGGCTGCCTCCAGTTGGCAGGGAGCCTGCCTGCCTCTTCCCAGTGCTGGGGTTCAGCTCCTCTTGACCTCTGAGGGTGGAAGAAGCCCTCCAAGGGCCACAGGGTTTGTCTAGCCCAGGAGAGAGGGGGCAGCCCTACTCAGCCCTGCTCCCTACGCTGCAGTGTCTCAGCCTCTGGGCAGGGACAGGGAGGGCAGGAAAGAAGAGAATGCTGACCTCAGAGCTGGTGCACAGGCCCCAAGCTCTGTCTGCTCACTCTGCTCTAGTTTCTTCTCTGTCCTCCTTGTACTCTGCTCTCTGCATGTCCTTTCACAGCATCCAATGATGGGAGCTTCAGCTCAGAAAGGCTGCTGAAAGTTTATGATCTGTCTTTCTCTCTCTCTCTATTTATCTACAGCTATATCTCTCTATCACTCTATGGCTCTATCTCTGTATTGCTCTACTGCTCTATCTATCATTCTCACTGTGTCACTACCATATTTATTGCTCTATTGTTTGCTCTATTGCTCTACCTATCACCTGTTTGATCTGTTGGTCTATCTATCGCTTTGTCACTGTATACACATGCGCACACAGGCTCACCGTAGTGCTCTTCCCCTGCCCCACCCAGAAGGAGCAGTGCCCAGCCCAGTCCCCACCTCCGCCACTGCTCAGCAGGAGCTGGGCTGGGCACCGGCCAGTCTGAACCCCACACCCCTGCCCCCTACCTGCCTCTACCTGCAGAGGTGGATGTCAGGGGTGGAAGGTGCAAAATGCAGGTTTGCCCAGGGCACCATTTTCTATAAGGCTAGCTCTGATTGCCATTACCCAGTTTGACCATGTTTTGCAATTCTCTTGCTCTAGCTCCCCCCTTCTACCCTCCCTCCCAAAGGTATATCAAGACAGTTGTGTCATTTTTATTGCTTTGAGTGTGACTGAACCTGTTTTTGGGTATCAGGAAGAAACCTTCCCCATTGAGCCAAACTGGTGCATGGTCTGGGGTTTTGTTTTGCTGTTCTTGCAGACTCAGGAAGGTGCACTTGGATTAGAGAGGAAAAGGACTTAAAAGGAAGGTCAAAGTGAGACCATGTTTCAACTTGTACTTGATGTTCAGGAGGGTAAAAGCTGAAAAAGCCAGCTCCCAAAGGTAAATGATACCTGTGATTTCACTTGGGAACTCTGTTCTTAAGCAGCATGGGTTAGAAAGATCAGGAGTGAACTGAGAAGGAATAGCCCTAACTTACTGCTTTTGGTTTGGTTAAATAAAAGTTGTATTCCACCACTTAAATTCGTCATTCACCTGCATGAGTTGTTCTTTTCTCTAGAACAGTGATTCCCCATGAGGGTGATGGTGCGCCCTCAGGTGTCTTGGTACTGGGGCCAGATGCAATTTGCAGGGACTGGTACTCCTGTAAAGCCATGGTGGATGCTGGTGGGATACAGAGTGTTCTAGTTAATTAGCTAGATCAAGGGACAGGGGTTAGTGAGAGAGAGCCCACAAAATACTGGTGGAGACTGGCCATGGTGGATGTCAGGAAAGGCACCCTGCATCCAGAACTGTGGACTTAGGGGTCCGGTGGCATGAGCTAGAACTGGGGATCCGGTGCTGCAAGGACCAGAGGCCTGGGGGTATGCAGAAGAGAGACACACACGACATTAGCTGAGGTCAGTTTGAGGGAGAGACACCTGGCTCAGTGTAAAGGGTTTAGAAGATCAGGCCCAGCTGAGGCTACTGCATGATGATCAGTGTGTAATGAGGCATCTAAGGACTCATCACAGTCTCTGAGGACAGCAGCCCTCATTTATATTCATATTCCAACAGGGAATGGCAGGTGTTATTCTGGTAAAACTGGGTGGTACTCCAGTGAGACTGGGCAGGACTAGTATGGCTGCCAGTGTGTCAGGACCCACCCTCTGAGGTGGGTCCTGACACACTGAAGGGTAACTTGAATCTAATGAGGGGTGCCCTGAATATAATGAGGGGTGCCTTAAGTTGAAAAACCTTTAATTGAGAACCAATGTTTAATACAGTACTGGAGGCTTGATAGAGTCCTGCTCAAATCTGTATGGATCCCTAATTTCCAAAGTTCACACAAACCTTTATTTTTTTTACTTTTTGTTTGAAAAAATATCCAAATCATATGTGTTCAGTACAGCTGAGATTCCAGCATAAAGCACTTATAAAGCAATGCACACAATGAATTGCCCTTCACACTCATTATTCATTTAAAACTCTAATTTGTATTATTTTAATCCATACCATTGCTTGCCTCATGATATCAAATTACATACAGCAATATACAAAGGGACAGACCTAAAGACGAGTAGAATTTCTCAACTCTATTTCCTAGTTTCTAAGCACTTTGTTTCTCTTTTTAAAAGAGTTCAAGATAACTATAAGCTTGAAAGTATACAGGTGCCCATCAGTTGCAACATGTTGGGGTATGAGCACTACAATGCTCATAAGTGGCAGTTGTTATATTGAATGTCTTCTATAACCATCAGCAGCCTGTTTTTCTGATATGTATAACAGCTACTCAAGAAACTGCATTGATTGAGTCTGTTATGAAAAAAAAAGTTTTATTTTTGGTTCAAAGAACAACAGAACAATATTACCAACATAGTCTCAATTAACTGAAAGCACAAATAAATTAGTTAGACTCCAATCAAGCTTGCCACAACTTCAAGTTGTGTTTAGCCATGTCTTTATTTGATATCAATGTAACTTAAACCAATATGGGCACCCAGCTGAATGAAATGGACTGCAATCAAGCTACACATGAAATGTACTCAGGTACACTCAGATATCTTCTTTCCAATTATATGCAAGCAAATGTATGTCATACCCAAGGGACTTCAGGTGACTAATTCACTGTTCTACATATCACACAGCTTATTTTGAAGGGCTGTGCTTAACTCTCCCATTCTGATCAGTGTTCTATACAACAAATAGGAACAGATCAACACCAGATTTGCAGAACTAAAAAACAGAATCCCAAACCACCCAAATACAACAGACATTTACCAAGATTCAGCCATGAAGCTTATCACAATCATCTTCATGCCTTAAAGATGATGAAGAAAGCAAAACTCTCCCAAAACTTATGGGCTCCAACAACAAGCCTACAACCCATGGTAATGTCAGCAACCTACCCAATATCCTTCCATTAAGCCTCTTAGTGTGACTAGCACAAGTAAATTTACTGACTGAAGTTGTGATAATATTAGCTCAAAAGGAATTTTGAGAAGTGTATTAGCAAATTAAAGAAATAATAGAAATTGAAATACAACTTCAAAAGTATAGCGCACAGTACCCCTATGCTTCATAACAAATAGATATTTATGAATTTATACACACTCATATGTATGTAATATTCTGACAATAAAGTGGACAACATGATTATATCAAAATACTCTGAAAATGATGAAAGGGCATTATATAATATACATACCACTAAGAACTCCTTTTTGTCCACCATCTCATTGCCATCAGTATCAAACATGTTGAAAGCTATTCTAAAACCTGCATGAGGCTCTGTCAGAAAAAACATATAGCTGTCAATCTTCTGAGGAAAAAAGATAACATTTTAAACTTTATGAACATACACTGCATAGCATGTCAGACCCTCTCTTAGTGTAAATCAGTTTATTTGTGTATATAACCAGAATGCATCATTTGTTTTACTATGAACATTTTCGAAAGAGATCATGACCCAAAGTTCATGTGCCAAGGAGCAAAAGCGAAAATGGAAAATATCCTGGAACACTGGCAGGTGTGGTATTCAGGAGAGGACTGTCAGATTCTGGTGGACAGAAATACCCACCCACATATTGAATTTGTCCTGGAAAACCTTCCCAGGACAAAGTTATTGCTGTTTTATTGTTATTTTTTCTGCCTGGATTCACAATTTTTGAGTCAGATTGACTGTTTTCTTAGCAGGACAAAAAACCCAAACATGTGGCTGCAGGCACTTTATCCTGCTAAAGCAATGGATAAAGTGAGGCAAAAATAACATCTACTAAAGCCCAGAAAGACATGCATCTGATTCTTCATTTCTGACCTGCACATTTTGTTCTTGGCATAATATATGAACAAAGACAATTACACTGCTATCAGAATGCACTTTAATTTAGAGCTGTTTAAATGATCATAAAATGCATATACCAATACACAAATAATTTGATTGGTGTATCTTTTGCTGGAAAAATAGTGAGTTTTTAAAATTAGCTAATAAACCAACACGAAGATTTCTGACATGAAATTATCATCCAAATGTTAATTAACAACGTTTCCTCCCAATTAATAAAAGAAAAATGGCTTCTCCTATTCTAAGGAGTAAGAACTTCCTAAGCACTATAAGAGAAACAATAGACTGACCAAGGTGAAATCCCTGAACAACTTTAGGTGAGAAGTGACAATCCTAAAGACAACTTTATCTTTGTAGAACAGAGTAAATAGGGTGACATTTAAAATAGCCTAAAATTCACTCACTCCTGTCTTTAAAAGCTTTGGCAGCAGCCAAAAGAAATGATACCTTAAGCGATAACAGATAACGATCAGTAAAGGCTAAAAAGCCAGGCTTTATTAGAAGAAGCATTTGTAATAAACTCGTTAAAGTCTAACAGTATTAAAATAAGCAAACAATTTTGTGTCTTGTGAACTACAACAAAAGGTGATATTGGTAACAAATGAAATTTGAGTTGTCACTCACAGGTCAGACCTAATAAAGAAATATTTACAAGATATGATGAAAAGGGAAATAAGGACAGGGCAAGTAACAGGATCTCAAGACCAGGGAAGAACAAAAAGTAGTAAAACCGTGTTCTATTTAGCAGTGAATTACCATGTCAAGAGGCAAATAAAGCATTTCCTGCCCCACCTTTCCCTCTCCCCCACCTCCCCTGGTTCTTGGAACTTCAAAAGCCAGGTTACTGAAATACCTGGGCACACATTCATTTTGTGTGTAACTGACTTTTATTAAAAATTAATATATCATATGAGGATAGAAAGTATTACATGACTTGTAATGAATAGTAAGATGTTCATACCCAAGTGCCAATACAACCATTAGTCAAATGAAGGCTTTGAGAATTATGAATATTGTTTCCTCCGGCTTCTGAATTCAAATATGACATTAGCAGTGCGTGTGTGTGTGTGTACACATATGCGTGCATACATGAGACAGATGTTGAATAAAACCTTCAGAGAATTTCCCAGTAGGGCTTTCTTTGGGGAAAAAAAATCAGGTAATATATTTTTTCAAATGGACTAGCAAAAGTTATGTAGAAAAAAAGATCTTTTGATTAAAGAGATTCTAGACTTTTTATCATTGTACTATTTAGGAAGGTCTTAGGGGTGACAACTAAAACAATCCACACTCATGCTACTTGAAATTAGCAACAATATGATTTGATGATTTAAACCTTTGTCCCAGTACTGGATCCAGGAATGGGGTACAAGAGCTGCGCTGTATATGTCCAGTGGGCGCCAAGCTCAATACCCAGTCAGGGAGGGCTCCTGCTGGAGCTCCACATGAACAGTGACCTCGCCAGTTGATCATGGTGCAGTCTGACTGGAGCCCCTGCTTTCACATGGCTCCAGAGCCCAGAGAATACTGCCACCGTCTGCCCTTTTCCTCCCTTGTGAATTCAGCAGTATGGAAGAGTGTAATGATGGCAGGTTCCAGAGCTATGGAAAAGCAGGGACTCCAGGCAATGAGAGCTCAAGTGCACCACACCCAAAAGGGGTGGGAAGTGCAAATGCATCACTGCATCCTTTGTAGATTTTACAACCATATTTCCACATGCATAAGAGTTATGAAGTAAAAGCAAACAATAGGACCATGTATAACATTCCTGCATTGTCTCTTTAAGCACTGGAAGATTCAAAAACTGGAAGAAAAAATTGAGTTGGCTAGAACTCCAAAGATCATTACATTATTCAGTTTAGTAACAACTTATTTTCTTTATGGGACTAAAGCCCTCTTCTAACTCTGTCATAGTTACAGATAATGATTTTGGCGCATAGCCTTTGCTGTTTAGCTTTTACTTCTAGCAAGTCATTCATACAACTAAACTATTCTGAATTCAGACAAAATACGGATAAAACATTTTCCATTCTATTTTTTAACCTACAGTAAAGAATCTTCTGTTTAGTCAAAGACATTAATATTTTCATGAAAAATGCACATCCAACATTTCAGTAGCCATGCAACATATTCAAGATTCTGAAAAGATCTACAGAGGCAAATGGGGGATACCACGAAGAAAACGATATTCAATTAAGTTATGAAGAATAGTACAAGGAAGATAAAGCCATACAATTTAGTAGCCAACATGCTCTTTTGTCAGAATACTTTGCTTTGTTTCTACTTGAAACACCTACAAGCTAATTCTATATACAGGTTTCCAGACTTGCAGTTAGGAATTTTTCTTTTAAATATTCCAATTAAAAATTAGTGTTGGCTTTGATTTTCAAATTATTGCACATGTTGTCAAATGTCCTATAATACCAAAACCAAAATATTCTGCATTGTTTTAGAAATCCAGAAACTATTATACATAATTTACTTTTGTACAGTTAAAAATTTTGCTTGTTGAAAGACAAAGCAAGTTTTTTTCTTTTAAAATAAAAATTTATGTTAGCCTGACAGATTTTCTAAAATAGTAGTATGGCAGGCATCAAATATGTACTGGGGTCTCCAGTTGTTCAATAAAAGATGGAACAGTACTGTATTTATAATGTATGTACTGCTCTCCATCTTCAATATCCTTAAAAACATTAATAAATTTGCCTAATGATTATGCAGTAATTTTAGAGGACACGCATGTAATGCACTAACTAATATTCAATCCACAGGTCACTTGACTGTATCAACATTTTAAACTCTTTTTCAGTTGAAACATTACAACAGGATTCCAGTTAAGACTACAGGATAAGCCAGTTTAGATTAAAAGAGATTACTGATGTACATTTATCTCCTAAATATCCTTGTGAATGTAGAATACTCTTAATATATAGAAATAAATTCAAAATCTTAAAAATTTGTAAGGATTGTTTTCAAAGTACTTACTTGTTAAGATACATAAGAGAAAAAGATACTCCGTATAAGAAATGACACCTAAAGACAAAAAGAAATAGGGTCATGTCATATCAGAACCCATTTGCTGAACCTGAAATTTATGTTTAGTATATGTATGTATGCATTTAGCTCAGTCAGCCTATTTTTATCAAACTTTTTATACTTACGTAGGGTTCTGCATGGTTTAAAGAAACAATAGGCTTACTGAGATGAATATACACAAAGGAGAGTGGCTTCTTTAAACACAACTTAGTCACATCATTAAGAGTAATGCATATGATGCACTAGACTAAGTTTTTCCCCCCAAAAAGCTCAACTATAAAAGTATCTTGCAGTAGTATGAAAATATTTAGTATTACAACTAAAACAGTGTTTCCTGATGTGTTCTGCTTAATCATGTTTCAAGCTTTTATCTTACTTTTAGCAGACGTTAGTATACATCATGTCTTGTTAGGAATTTTGGTTTTCATAGTTTAACAGAGCGCAGATCTTGGTTTCTAATGGACTTTGTGTACATATATATAGCAATTCTGATGTGAAGTCTATTAATCTCATATTAGGCAAGCTCATAATTTTTTGTTAAATGCAGATTTTTAAAGCCTGGTTAAAAATGGTGGGTAACATTTACAAAAATTAGCTATATAGATTTACAGTATACATTAAGTATTTATTCTAGGCTCTCAGTACTTCTACCATAAATTACAACATAATGCCAAAAATACTGAATTAGTACCTCCTCCTCACCCGAGAAAACTATTAAGGAAGGGTACCATTCAATATCCAGACTCAATAGCTAAATAGCGCAACAAACTTCTTACCGCCAAAACCAGGGTAAATAGATAGCAACATGCCATATAGTTCAGTGATGTATGGCATTCTGTACTCTAGTTTACAGTGGTTTGTCAGGGGAACAATGACTTCCTTTTTAGGTCTACTGGGAAGTCCTCACTGTATTATCTTCAAAGACTGACCATCAAAACTGGCTCCTAGTATCCAAAAGGATAGCTAGGACACTGCCTCAGTATAAGAGATCTCAGCCTATGATGTTGGCCTAATTTCTAAAGGAAAAGATATTTATAGATATTTAAAGGCCTGAAGATGAAGACAGATACCCAACAGAATTTTCTGTTGATTTAAATAAGAGTTAAGTTCACAGGCACTTTTAAAAATTCAACTGCATTTTTTGGTGCCTAAATATCTCAAAAATTTTACACACAGATACTTCACATCTGATCTCAGAATAAACAAGGAATTTGATTAGCTGTAAAAATTAAACTCATAACTCTCTAGAATTTTTTTCCATGATGATCATAGTGCCTATAAAATCCAAAGCTGATAGCAACAATGTCACTCATGTGGGTATTAAAATCACTGAACACTTTTAGTTTTGGCACCTCTGATACTACCAAACCGAGGCACTTCAGAAGCTCATGCAAACATTTAACAGCCCAGCAGCTGGTACTCCAGGACTTTTCCCAACGTAACTGCTTCCTGGAAATCTCACAGAAATAAACTTATTGCAGTTAATTCAGTTTTGCTGAACACTTTCTGCTTTTCACAGTACAGACCTTTGGATGATTTTGGTATCTCTCACCTGTCCTCTTTAGGCTAAATGCAATACCAAATAGCTGTTTGAATCAACTGCACTAAAACAGGTGCAACAATAACAACCATCCAGGCTTTAGTGATGTTTACAAGCCTGGAGGACTTGACAGCAATTAAAGTAATGGAAAAAGATAGGGCAGGGAAGCACCATAGAGACTGACACTAAATTAAATCATGGATAATTGAAAAATTCAGCCATTGTTTTTCACCAAAACAGCATGTAAGATTAGTGTTTTTTTCCATCAGCACCCTAGCCTCTTAAATATTAACTATAGGAAAAACCCATGCATTAAGCATCCCAAGTTATTTTCTTGCTTTGTCCTCTCTTACATACTAGTACAGGAATTACAAGAACCAAGCCATCATCACTGATTTTCCACACACACTTAAAGCATGGCTTCCATAATCATTACACATCAATGTTTTTTAAATCCTGCTGGACACCCAAAAGTGTCCACTACATAGTTATAATCCACATAAAACTATGCTTCATATTCATTAAGGGCTTTCAAGGCAGGTTCCAAACTTAATCTTGTCCGTTTCTTCACTATCCTAAACCACTTATCTAAGAACAGCCCAGAACCTCAGCTTGGCTGTCCTTAGGCACCACCCCCTAAATCTTTCCCAATACAGTGTCATCCAATAGTTCTCCCCAAGTGTCATTTCTACCAAAAAGGCAGTGCTTCTATGATGGGCCTGTGTCCCACTTGCAAACAAAAGAAGAAAAAGATGTCCAACTTATTCTTCCCCCACTTCCCTCACCACAGAGTTTGGAGCACAGAGCTGAGTTAAATAAAAGGCTTGATTGAACAGTCATTTCTTTAGAGCAAGCCACACAACCAAACCCCTCAAAATCCTTAATTATAAACACCTCTCCTCTTCCAGCTTAACCCCATCCTCAATTTCCAGAAGAAAAAAAATGTATTTTTTTTATTCCCTAATGTCCTCCAGACCAGATGTAAGACTTTGGGCCTAACCCTCCACTGTCATTGACAGTGCTACTTTGGGGTAAAATTTGAAAAACTCTCTTTCTGCAAACAAAATTTAATTATTTTCCTAGTACTTGCAATTTAACTTGCAGCTAAATTTATAGTTTCATAGATGTTAGGGGCTAAAAGGGACCTTACAGATCATCCGGTCCTGCCCCAATTTAGTTGTTATTACAATCATGCCTCTTGCTTTATGCCATTTCTATTTCAAATATCAAATTCACTGAAATATGTGCCAAAGGTGTCTAAATATTCCAATTATTAATTTGGTTTGCGTCTACGTGGAAGATCAGCTATGGCTGGAGTGTTGCTGAAGATATATAACCTTGAGTGATGAGTCAATAAATGTAAAAAAAATATTTTAAGAGTTTGTCTGATGCCACCACCTTTGTCATAAAATTAAGGAAGGAAGAATAACTGTCAAGTAGTATGTCTGGAGAAATGAAAAGAGCTATCTAGGAGGCCTTGAAAGCATTCCCTCCTTTTGTTTATACTTGTATATTGTAACCCATGCACAGATAGTTCTGGTTGACTGCCCTGAGTGTTATGGGAGAAAGAGTCTTAAATGGTGATTGAACAGAAAGAAGTGCTAACACTAAAATGATATAGAAGTTACAGAGGTCATTTGAGGGTAAAAGAGTTCAAAAAAGAAAAAAAAGAGACCTGGAGGCCAGATCCTCAGCTGGTGTAGGTTTACATAGTTTAACTGATTTTGATGATGACATAACAAATTAAACCAGCTGCGACTCTGTCCAGCTACATATTTCATATCAAAATACTTATGCTGGAGTGACAGAAACCATTATGATGTAAGTAATGCAGTTATGTGGGATAAAATACTGCACTGGGTCTCAGAAGCCCTGTATTTTACTCCCAACTTTGCCACTGGCCTATAGCTTACTCACCTGTAAAATATGAATAATGAAACTTACCTTCTAAAATATTTTAATATATATTAATTTGCCAACACGTTGCTTTGATTTTCTATCATCCTAATTCCATTAACTTTAGTTGACTATTACTGGCAGAAAACAAGATTTAGATGACAGCAAATCAAGTCCACTAATTTTAGATGAATTTAATTACATAATTCTCACAAGTCACAAATGTAACTATTGGATTTACCTTTTTGGGCACCATATTTCTTCAAATGCACATTTAAAAATAAAATTCTAAAAATTGCTTGTATCTTAAACTTCACTTGGAAAAAAAAAGGAAAGTAAGATTTTAGATGCACTACAGAAGTGTCTTTAGTTGATGTCTTATTCTGTTCTTAAATACAAGTGTCACAAATTTGGTTACATTTTAAATCAAGGACATCTTCTATTCAAAGAATAAAACAGATTTTGAAATAATTCCATAAAGAATTTAAATATTTAGAGAAAGGTGTTTTATCTGGGTAGTTTTTAAGATTCAGTTAGTTGCAAGAAACAGTACACAAGTAGATTGTAGATTTGCATCTTCACCTGACTTGATAGTTTACTATTATTCTATGCACGTCTCTGTAATAGCCCGAAATTCCTAGCTACTTTTCCAATTCTGTTAGTCAGTTCAGTCTGAAGGTCAAGATTCCTGCTGATCGTAGAACCCAAGTAGCAAAAACTATAAACAACACCAAGAGATTAATCTTCCAGAGTGATGTGAGGTATTGGTTCTTTCACCCCTTGGTACAAGATCACAGTCTTTTTGAGACTAATTGCCATCCCAATGACTCAGAAACTTTGCCCAAGAGATTTTTACAGGGAAGATTCACTGTGGGCAACCAAGGCCGCATCATTTGCAAACAGGAAATCTCTCAGAAACTGTTTTTTCACCTTGATTTTCACTCTAAACCTTGCGATGCTGAACAAGCCTCCACCTAGTCTAGTTCTAATATAAATGCCATCATTGCTGTCCTCGAGTACATGAAGAATGTTAAGACGTTAAAAAGCACGGGGGCTAAAACACACCCGTTTTACCTCACTGTTGATGTCAAATATATTTCATTCTGTGTTTCCATACACTACAGTTGCCATGAGGTAAAGAGTGAATGATGTTCAGCAGTTTGGGGGCACAACCCAGTTTCTTCAGAACAGTAAAAAGGTCCTGTCTGTTGACTGTATCAAAGGCCTTTGCCAAATTGATGAAAGCTGTGTATGGTGGTATTCGTTTTTCTCTACACTTTTGCAGTTGCTTGACTGAAAATATCATCTCAATGCTTGGTGTCCTGAGCAAAAACTGCATTGACCTTAGTATAGATTCTTTCACCTACAGACTGCAGGTTAGGGAGCATGATACCGAGTGACAATTTTTCCAACGATGTTCAACAGGGAAATGCCTCTAGTTGTCGCAGTTGCTTTTATCCCCTTTGTTTTTGTATAATTGTATAAACTGAGCATCTCTGACATCTTGCAGTACTTCTTTCTCTTTTCAACAGTGTAGCATAACTTCATACAGCTTCCAAAGTAATTTATTGTTGTTGGCACTTTTATAGATTTTAGCAGGCATGCAGCTGTTGCTGGATGCCTTGGTCCCAGGAATCGATGTAATGGCTTTCTGCAAATCTTATGTAGGCTTGTTATCCAAATCCATCATATCTTTGAACTGTCGTAATCCTTCGAGTTCATTGTGTTTGACTTCAGTCTTATTGAAGTATAGAATTCCACAGTAGCCAATCTGATGCTCAAGTTGTTTTTGTTGATCAGTAATGACACTTTTACTTAAGTCTTTCAACAGAGCTGGGGGTTTTTTTTGACTGGACCAACAGCTCATTTGATGCCTTCATACATTCCACGGCTATCACCTGCATCAGCTGCTTTCTGCATATCATTATAGATTTTCAGCCAAAAGTCTTGGGCACACCTCTAAGCCTACTTTTGCATTTCTCTTTGAGCCTTTCTCAGATTTTCCAGGGCAATGGTGTTGGGAAATTTCTTACAGTTTTAGCTCTGTCATTTTGTTCTCAACCAGTGGTAGAAGGGTGTAAGTGTGCTTTTCAAACCAGTTTTCATTTTTCTTGCATTTTTTTTGCCAAACACTATTATAGTAGCATTGTACATGTTTGTTTTTAAGCTTTCCCAGGATGACTGGTAGTTTTGCTATGGTGGGGCTTTCTGACATTGATTCTGTATGGAGCAGACTAAGGCATGATCAGTGTCACAGTCAGCACTGTGATAAGACCTCATATTTAGTATTGTAAGTAACATGAAAAACAGCAACATTTCTTCAAAGATATGAATGACTCCATCAGGAGTAAACTGCCATCATAAAGAAATTAATCACATTAAAGCTGTAAAAATGACGCTTATTCTCTTTTAATTAAAGGTATTCAAATCTATATTTCTTTTCTGTTGACCATTTTCTGTTAAACGGACCAAATTAAACATGAAACACTAATACAATGCACTTCAAAAACGCTGCTTTTTAAGATCTTATCGTATATTGCTATACTATAGCATCTGTAATCGTGATCAAACATTGCTAAGAGTGAAGGAAATTATTTTATTCTGTAAAATGCAGAAACAACCATGTCCACCCCTTCCCTATTTTTTGGATCAAATAATGCTTCAGTCTAAAAGTAACAAGATGTATTTTAGTGAGACTGTTATTAAATCAGGACCCAATATGCAGGTAAATCCTCATCCCCACCTTTGTCCCTGAGATTACGGAAAAGTTTTGATGATCCTTTCCAAACTGGTGGTGTCTCCATAAGTATCTGATTCAATTCCTGTAAAATAAAATTTTTAAAAATATATATGTAGTCGGTGAAGTCATTATCAGATTAATAGGAAAACTAAGAAATCAAATAATCATACACAAACAACCTAGTCAATGTAACTCAAGTAAGCAGTAGTTGTAAATGGAAAATTTGGATAAGCAAATCCTGCAGATACTTAAGAACACTTATAAACTTGCACACAAGTAGTCCTGGAATTCTCACATGAACAAATCTGCCTATGCAATTAAGTGTTGATAAGACTTTGGGATATTACCCTAGAAATAGCTGAACATTTCAGTTTGTTACAGAATTCATTTACCAAAGCCCATAGCCTAGTGAAACCAAAAAAAAATACCTCAATTTACTCAACTGGCTCACACTATGATCTGTTCTATTTTTACACATTCAATTTTGTCAAAAGAAAAATCAAATCATGTCAACTCTGAAAGAAGAATTTCTACAACTAAGTACTGGAAGAAGCAATATTTTTGCTAGACCTATCTTTGGCCAGATGCATACACAGGAATATGAATATGGCTTATGTGAACCTTCAAAGTACTTAAGCACTGCAATACCTAATTCGTAGATGCCTTGATATCTAATGGAACCTTCAGCTCTGATGGGCACCCAAGCTCTCCCTATCATGCAGAGAGAGAGAGCTAGTTACTCAAGGAATGAATCCACAGAAACCCGATGAACATAAGCTGGCCAAGATTGAAATGTGGAGAAAAGGCTGCCAGCTTGGGGACCTAACCTGACACATGTGGACAAAGCTGAGACTGATAAGAAAGGCTCCTCCTCCCACTCATAATCCTGAGCTGGGAACCCCCTCTTGCAATTAAGCATAAACCCAGTTTATCCCCATATCTGTAAAAATGAAGGATAGAAAACTCTCACCCCAGAGTGGTCAGAGCTACCTTTTTAGACGTGAAAGGCCTAAGTTCAAATTCTTATGATCTGGGGCACAGTTGTAAATCCCCAACTCTACATTCTAAAGGACTGTCTGAATAAAAAAAAAAAAGCCTATTGGTTATTCTTGAATAATCTCTCTCAGTCCCTCCTACCAAAGCTATCACACATTGTATAAATATTTTGATATGCTGTAGATCAGTGACAGATGCCAACTGATTCTACAGTCTTCTGGTTAAAGCACTCAATATAGGTTTGAGGACCAGCTCCAATTCAAATAGATTTATGAAAAGCAGAACAAGTCCAACGAGAGAGAGAAGGACACACCACACAACACCCAACAGCCTGGTATTGAAGCCACTCCTCTGAGATAAAGGACATGAAAGCTCAGGTCTGCCATATCTCAGGCAAGTGCCCAAATCACTGGGACACACACACGTACACATGTCTGTGTGGTCTGCAATTTTTGTCTTAGGTTTGTTCTTCTCATACCTAAAGCATTGGATTCATACTAGTGAGACAGGTTGGGGAATACCTAAATAAGAACAATTCAGGGCCTCTGGTGCTGCAGGTTGACATAAGGCTCTCACCAACTGAGTAGATGTGGGGCAGCACCAGTAGTTATGGAGAGTTTTGCACGATTATGGTCAGAAAAGTGGATGTTTATGGGTCAGGCAGAAGCTTAACACCATTTTAAGGACAACAGTGGTTCCTAAAATATGGTAAAGGTGGTTGAAGAGACAGATAGGCACCTAAGTATCTTTGAGGTTCTCGGCCCAATCAATTATGATATTCCAAGAATTAAAAGTACCAGCTTTTTGGAAAAAATGGGACTTACATAGTTCTTTTAAAAAAGGAAATAAAAAGGATCTAATCTTTCCTCCTTAATATTAAAAGTTTATCAGAATAAAGAACAGGATTCCAATAAATTACAGAGAAATCTAAGGCTGCAAGATTCAGCAGGCCTTTTTAGTTACCTGTTTTGAAAGGGACCTCCATTTTTTACTGCCTGAAATGAGAGAGGAGAATGTTATTAATATATAGCATTTAATGACACATCTTTCTATAGGGTAGTGTCACAGACTGAGTCCAGGATTTATTATGTTTTGCAATCAAAGAATTGTAGTTAACTTGGGAGACAGATTTTTATTTTTGATTGACTCTTTCCGGTCCAAAAGTATTTAATTTTTCCATTTGTTAAATTTTTCAAGAATATTTTCATTAATATATTCAGAAACTTCAGAAAAGCTATGTAAAGATTTTTTCTTACTAAATTTCACATCCTTGAAAGATGATATTTACACACAATAAATTCTACAACAGGGGTCAACAGCCTTTTCACGCTGCCAGTCACAAGGACTCATCTCAGGTCAGAGGTAGGTGGGCAGGCAGGCAGGCAGGCAGATGCTAGGACCCAACTGACACATCTCTCCACAATGGCCTGAGGAGAGCTCCCTTAGCTGCTGCTTCTCGCCATGGCAGTGCAGGGAGAGTGACTACCACCAGAGTCCCATGTCCATGGGCTGGATCCAATGGCTCTGAGGGCTGTGTGTTAGCAATCCCTGCTCTACATATATTCTAATAAAATACTAAATAGGAACACTGAATTTGGATTTCAGTGTCAGAACATTTAGATTATTATTTATAGGAGCAGTACTAGATTCATGGCTAGAAGGGAGATGTGAGTTTCAGTCCTTGCTCCAAGTACCATTTCAACTTTCCAATGAAGCAGGGACCAGAAACCAGGACTCCCCTCTCCAAGGTGAATGGCCTAACCAATGGGCTAGAGAATCATGTTCCTTTTTGTACTACCTGCCAGGACCAAAACTCGTGATTTTTTTCTTTTTTTGTTAATAGCTCAACTTCAGCAGGACAGCTGGAGAATGCTCCAACCCCAGAATAGCCAGCCAATGTGCCTGGCACCGTGGAAGGCAAGATGCAAGTATGAAGCTCTTCAGGCTGAGGAAGTATTTAAGGATTTCAGACACTTACTATAAGGAATTTTGTGCTCACTTACACCTAAATTGGGTTAGAGTCTTCCTTACCTGGGCTGGACTCTGCAATCTTTGGACTGGCTGGCCTCTGTAGTTGTGACTGGATTCGCTGCCTTGGGTGACTGGCTGCTGAGAACTGCTTCCAGAGATCAAGGGCAGCACTTAGCAAAGAGACTGAGACTGGTCAATATATATTCATCCTTCCTCTGGGTGCTCTGCTGGTCTCTCTATTACTGTTGCTCCTGATGCTTGCCAGTTGCTCTGGCTCTTGCTTCAGCCTTTGAGTTACCTCCAGGCTCTAGTCTTTAGACAAACAAGATCCCAGTCTCCAAAGATGGTTCCAGCCCTCCACTTGCCTCCTGCCCCTGGCTTTTGACCACTAATTTTCTGGTCCTGGCCCCTGGCTTGCCTCTTGGACTAAGATCTCAGCTCTGACAAGGAAGCCTGACTGTCCATGTCCCAGTCCCTTCATAATTATGAGGTAAGGCACAGGTTTTAAATGAGCACACTAATGGTAGGAGCCAGAAACAGAGGCCCAGAAGATAAAATGATTCACCCAAAGTCATACAATAGGACAGTGTACAACAGGACAGTGACAGAGCCAGGAATAGAAGCCACATCTCCTGGTTCTCAGTCCAGTGTTCCTTGGATTGCACTGCCTCTCGGGAGAGTTATTGGTAACTTTCCCTTTCTCTCTGAAGATTTTTTTTCCTGCAGGTCCCCAAAGTATGCAACTAGCAGACAACAATACTCTTCAAGGGGAGGGTTATGAGGAGTAGTACTGATTTATAAAACTTGGAGCAATGCCTCCCAAAACAGGCTTTTTGAAGGAGCTCTTCACTGAGATACTTTGTGAAACTTTAAATTCCAGTAGTAGTATTACAATTCATAGAAACAACTGCACAGCATGTGGTATTACTAAACATTTTGATTGGTACTGCCAAACTCTGCGACCTGTGAGACAACAGAAAACACAGGTACTCTGTACTATACACCCCAGGGTAGAATTTTTCTACTTGGGCTTTAGAAAGCTTGCCAAGTTACTCAAACCTTGGGCATTTATACACATGCTCTGGGAGGGATGGAAGAGTAGCGCTTTAATTAAAGTGGCTCTGAGAGCTACTCTAATTAAAGCAGCTGGAGCACCTCCTGTATCAGCATCCCCATGCTTCAAAATGGCCAGGGGGCACTTATTTAAAGCTTGCTCAAGGAGTTTTAGATAAAAGCACAAGCGCACAGATACTAAAACACAAGACGTGGGATACCATCAGTTCAGTCTGCTCTGAAGTGCTGTAATTCCAATGCATTGGAGCAGCTTCTTTGCTTGTGTATAGGCATCTTTATATTTCAGTTTACAGCAATTAAAACACATAAATTACAGGTTAGAGGCCTATGGATTTGGCAATTATTTGGCCTGGAGGGCCACTTAGGAAGTTCTGGTGAGCTATTGTGGGCCAGGTCAGCAACGCCCCTCTCCCCCACCCTGCAACAGGTCACCAAAGCTCCATAAGTGGCTCTTCAGGTCAAATTATTGCCCATCCCTGATTTAGAGGAACCGAACGTTTGCTCACCCTTTCTCCTTGTACCCCTTCCCCACCCCAAATCTCTGGCACATGGCTTGGACAGGCCAGTGCCGCAATGTGTTCCTGTGCCCCACTTCTGGCCACGTGGGTGTGCCTGACCCAGCCATGTGCTGGGGACTTGGGAGGCAGGGGGCAGAATGCAGGGAGAAGGAGGGAAGCACAGCATGGCACTGAACCAGCCAGGCCCAGAAAACCTGTGGCTTTTGGCCACCTGCACCCCTTTCCCTACCCTGCACCCCTTTCCCTACCCTGACATGAAGCCAAGTCGGGCAGGCGCCTTGCCAGCTGTGCCCATGTGGGTCCAAGGTGGTGTGCAGGAACATAGTGTGAACTGGTCTGGCTCGGCTGTGTGCTGGGGACTCAGGGTTGGGGAGGAGATGAGGGGAGAAGGTGGTTGGGCACCACAGGTTGTCTGGGCATGGCCGGGCCAGTGCTACTGTGTTCCCCCCTTCCCCCTGCATCCCCTCTACCACCCTGAGCCCCAACATGCAGCTGAGCCAGTGCCACATTGTGTTCTCATGCGTTGCCTTCAATCATGTGGGCACAGCTGGCACAGCTCCTACCCAACCTGGGGATTTGTGCCAGGGACTTAGGGCTGGACAGGAATCATGCCAGCTGCACCCATGTGGCACAGCCTGAAGCAGCATGCAGGAACACAGCATGGCATAAGGTTAGTGGAGCCCACACCCCTAACACGTGCCGGCTCAGCATAGCATGGATAACCCCTGGCTCCTGGCCTTCTTCACCCTGCACCCCATCCCCTGCCAGTGGAGAGAACCTTACCTGAGCTTCAACTTACTGGGGGCTGGGCTGTGTGGTCTGCAAATGGCTGCAGGGCTGGAGCTGCATGCAGACAGCCTTGCTGGGCAGAAGCCTGGCTAGAAGCCCAGTGTTCCCTGACTTGAAGCATACACTGAGGGTTGTGGGGTGGGGCAGGGGAGGCTAGACTGGGAAGGGGAGTGCCTGCTGCTGCTGCAGCCAGCTATGGCTCACAGAAGAGAGAAGGGCAAGAGGTGCTGAAAGCCAGGGCAGCCGCAGGCTGGATACAATTCTCCTTCAGAGGAGTGGCTGCAGGCTGGATAGAATCATTTGGAGGGCTGAATCTGGGCCATGGGCCATATTTTGCCCACCCATGATGTAGCCCATTTCCCATATTGATGAGGAATAGGACAGTACCATTCCCCACACTGAGATTTCAATTTAAGAACCTGATTATATTTATAATTCAGAAAGTCTGTGAACCCTTATCTGCTCAGACATGATAAAATCATGTCACAACATACAGCTAGCTTTTTTATATAACCTTGTAGTTAAAATCTTAAATCTGAATTTAAGCCATGTGTCAATCACAGACTAAATAAAACAAAAGCCAAAACTCATTTTGATTTTAGTTTGATTTGTTTTTACTTCTCATAAAAAGATGTCAAAGCAATGAATATACCAAATCAACTACTCTGGATAGAAAAATATTTGCCAATTATTAGATCTTAGATTACATGTATGCTTAAGATTGCAGACACAGAAAAGATGCGTGTGTACAGATGCCTCGTAAATCTCACCATTAGGTTGTCTATAATTTTTATGTTTAGCCAAATAATAAGTTTAAAAAAACAACAAATATTTTTCTTTTTTTTTCCCCAAATGATTTTGTCAAGGAGCAATCATGTATCCAGGCACTAAAAACAGCAGAATTCTAAGTTCACCTTCCCAGAAACAGTTACAAAGAATACAATAAGAGTCATTTCATAAGCCATATCCTGCACTAGATATATAGAAAAAATATCTTATTTTTAGTTATAGCTGCTATTATTCTGACTGTCTAAAGTTAAAAGTTAAGTTAAAAAATACTTCACATTTTAACCATACTACTATTATGCAATGTTCAGTCAGTGTTTAATCAAAAAGGAAGAGAACACACACTTAACTTTTCAAGAGTTTACAAGATTTCCAGGGTAAATCAATCACAATAGATGTATTCATACCACCAGAAATCTCATCCAGGTCTAGTATTATTTACTTCTGCTATACAGAGAAGCTAAGAGCTACTACTATTACTCTTCAAAGGACATTTCTGCTTTCTGGCAAAACTCAAGACTTTAGTTTACCCATAAAAAGTCTAAGTATGAGTGAATTCTACTCTCTTATTTTCTCTGTAAGATGCTGTATCTTTGACTGTATGTTTGAACTGCCTTTATAGACCCAAATTAATTACAATTTTAAATAAAAACAGAAAATAAGAACACGATACCATCTAACATTTAGTTTTTGATTCAGGAGATTGTTTCTCCAAGTACTGCTATGATCAACAGAACAGGGTCGAAGTTGAGTAATCTCCTTACAAAAGGGCTAATGGAAATAATACGAGTTGCAATTAAATATTTTATTACATTACGCTCAGATACTAGAAACCTTTTAATTAGTCCTGTGAGGCTTTATTCCAGTTTCCTAGAAGGGGAAACGGATCCAGAGACATTAAGGAATAAATACCTAAACAGAACTTAGACAGAATTAAGCCAGAATTTAGGCAGAGTTTAAGTTCCCAAAAGAGATCCAGATAAGCCCTGATCTAAAAGCAACAAAACTCGGTCAATTCTTAAGTCCAGGAAGTACCTCCATGTGTGTTAGACTGCAAAGTTCCCCTGGCTCCTACACTGGGGCCTACAGACAGACCTAGAAACAATCCCGTTGAATCACCTAGGAAGCTTGAACATGTGGCAAAAATGAACCATTTTTGTGCATCACACTGTACTTGAGCAGGATTTTCTTACGATTTAAATGACTTTGTTAAGTTGCAAACTAAACCACATCTGCATGTAATTTAGTTTGCAACATAACTATTTGAAATGTTGCAGCCATTTGACAGCTTGCTTCCCCCCTCAGATGAGCTGAAGGCAGAAGCAGTGAGGGGCCAATCCTTTTCTCCACCTCCCACCCACCCCTTGCAGAGCCTGTCCATGTCTCCCACAGCGCTGGAGGGGGGGAGGGAGGGTGTGAGCTGCCAGCAGCTGTGTGGCCCTTGCGCTGCAGGGGGCCCTGGTACTTCCTTCTGCAGTGGTCCGCCTGGGCTCACCTAGTAGTTGCTTGCCTGGGCAGCCCCAGGGAGTGCAACTGGCAAAGGGAAGGACTGGGGCCCCTCACAGCTCAGGGCCCACCAGCAGCTTGCCCCCCGCCCATGGGAGAAGAAGGCAGGCTCCATGGGAGTTAAAAACAAACAAACAAAAAATGGGCCCCTCACCATTTTTTTTTTCCGGCGGAGCCTACCTGTGCGAGCTGCTGCTGGGCTGAGAGGCTTGTTAGCTGTCCTTCCTTTTGCAGTGACAGCACCCCGGGGGGTGCCTGGGTGGGGTGCTAGCTGCACGGATGCTACCCCAACTCACAGGCAGCACCCACTGGATTCAACTCTTCTCTGAGCCTGCATGGGAAGTGGTGCCTGGCAGGCTTCCAGTGCATAGGCTTGGGGAAGAGCTAGATCTGGCAGTTGCTGCCTGTTAGCACCCTGCCCGGGCAGCCCCACCGTGGAGGGAAGGACCAGGCCCCCCCCCACTGCTATAGTTGCTCAATCCAGCAGCAGCTCATGTGAGCAGACTCCGCTGGGGGGAAAAAAAAAAGTGGCAAGGGGCCCAATCTCCCCCACCCGCCCCGGAGCCTGCCTGTCTCTCCCGTGGCGGGGGAGCATGCTGCTGCCAGGCCCTGAGCTGCAGGAAGGCCCCAGTCCTTCCCTCCACTGTGGCAGCACCCCCAGGGCTGCCTGGGTGGGCAGCTAGTGGGTGGGTGCTGCCCAAGTTGGGGCAGCAGCCATCTGCTGGCAGCCCACCCTGTCAGCCCTGGGGGGCACCACTGCTGCAGAAAGAAGGACTGGGGCCTCCTGCAGCTCAGGACCTGCTGGCAGCTCATCCCCTCCCCTGCCGCAAGAGACATGGGCAGGCTCTGCAGGGTGGGGTGAGGGGAGAAAAGGATCAGGCTCCTTGTAACAGTGACAGAAGCCCTCAAATTGAAACAGTGGGTTTTTACTCATCACAACTGAAAACACACCATTTCAATTTAGGGGGTTAAACCACCGTCACATGTACAAGCACCCCTATGTTCTTACTTCCACAGAAGCTCAATTGCTACTGCATGCAAGGAACCCAACCACATGCATGGATTCTGCCTGTTGGTATGGTCTGAGCACATCTAATTCACCTCAACAACAAATTAGTTCAGAAATGGTGGTTACGGTGCAGACATTTTGTTTGATAGCCTACTGGCTGCAAAACTTGCCAAGGGAGTGGTAGACTTCGGTTACAGGTCTATTCTGAAGGCATTCAAATCTCAATCGCCACTTTCCAGGAGAGTACTCTAACCATATACCTGATGTGGTGAAGGCATTCCCCAACCTTTTTGTTGACTATAGGTCCTGACACAAGAGTCACAAGGCCAGAAGGATAATAAAGGAGAAATATGGTATGGCAACTGCTCCATACTATTTTGGTTGCCCTTCTCTGTACCTTTCCCAATTCTACTACAACTTTGTTTAGATGCAGAGACCAGAACGGTACACAGTATTGAAGATGTGAATGCATTATCAATTTGTATAATGGCACAATGATGTTTTCCATTTTGCTTTATTTCCTCCTTAATGATGTCCAACATTTTATTGGCTTTTTTGGTCACTGCTGCACATTGACTTGACATTTTTAAAGCACTACCTACAATGACTCCAAGGTCTCTTTCCTGAGTCATAACAGTTCGTTCAGAACCCAGCACAAGTATTTCATAGTTTCATAGTATCTAGGGTCGGAAGGGACCTGAGCAGATCATCTAGTCCGACCCCCTGCCATGGCAGGAAGAGCACTGGGGTCAAACGACCCCAGTAAGGTGGTCATCCAACCTCCTCTTAAAAACCCCCAGGGTGGGAGCCTGCACCACCTCACTTGGAAGCTGGTTCCAGACCCTAGCCGCCCTGACCGTGAAGTAGCGCCTCCTGATGTCCAACTTAAA
>NW_017729033.1:78818810-78822721 GCF_001723915.1 Gavialis gangeticus | reverse complement strand
GGGGCCCGAAGGGGGCCCAGCAGGGAGGTGGCAGTTCTGGTCCTTACTGAGGAAGACAGAGGCAAAGAAGTTATTAAATATGTTGGCCTTGTTGTCTGGCGTGACCACCAGATTCCCCGTCTTGTCCTGCAAGGGCCCCACATTTCCTGGGGCCTTCTTTCTACTCCCTATGTACTTAAAAAAGGACTTCTTGTTGTCCTTATTTATAAAAAAGGACTTCTTGTTGTCCTTATCTATAGTTGGGGTTATCTTCCCCCCATATGCATCCCTTGCATTTGTTGACATGAAGGTTCATCTGCCATCTTTTTTGCCCACTCACTTAGCTTTGTAAGATAAGGAACTTATTTGCAGCTCCTCTCCATTAGGGGACGACTACCTGGAATAATTTGACTACCTGGAATAAATAGGCATCATGCACAACCTTAGAGATTTCACTGTGCCTCCCATTTCCAGATCACTGATGAAAATGCTAACACAACGGGGCCTAGCACAATATCTGAGCCCACTTGTGACCTCCTTCCATCCTGAGAAGTGGCCTACCCTTTGCTTCTTATCTTCTAACCAGTTCTCAGTCCACAAAAGAACCTTCCCTCCAATCCCAAAGCAACTCAGTTTTTTTTTAAATCTTTGGTGAGGACCCTGCCAAAAGCTTTTGAAAATGCAAGCGAGTCCAATAGATCCCCTTGGCCATGCACTTGTTAACACCCTCAAAGAAATCCTGCAGATTGGTAAAACAGGATTTCCTTTTATAAAATGCATGCTGACTATTCCCCAGGAGAAGACATTTGTCTATGTGATTGCTGATTTTATTCTTTATTATAGACTCTACCAACTTGCCAGGGATGGAAGTGAAACTGACTGGTCTGTAGTTCCCAGCATCACCTCAGGACCTTTTTGAAGATGAGCGCTATGTTGCCAATTGACCAATCCTCTTGGCACAGAGGCCATTTTGTAATAACAGATGACATACTATTGCCAACAGTTCTGCGATTTTACCTTTGAGCTCCTTTAGAACTTTTGGGTGAATGCCATCTGGTCCTGGTGTCTTACTAATATTCAGTTTATCAATTTGTTCTAAAACATCTTCTACTGTCACTTCAATACGGTCCAACTCTTCAGACCCATCTACTAGGAAGAACTGCTCCAGCATGGGAATTTCCCCAGTATCTTCTGTGATAAAAACCAATGCAAAGAATTCATTCAGATTTTTTGCTATGGCTTTATCATCCCTGAGTGTATTTTGGTTATATAGTGGTCCATCTATTCTCTTGCTGGCTTCCTGCTTCTGAATTATTTTTTATGATTAAACTTTCATCTTTTGCCAGATGCTCCTAAAATTCTTTTTTCTGCCTTATTTTGCTATTACATTTGACCTGCCAGAGTTTCTGCTTTCCTCATCTGGGCATACCTTCCATTTTTGAAGGATGCTAGAGGCACCTCCTGGGTGTTAATACAGAGTTCCCAAAACTCGTGATATCCACCATGTTGTACGTTAGTGGTCCCAGACTGTACCCAGATTTATACTGTGCCTGCTCATCTAAGCTTTAAGGTTAGGGTGTCCCCAACCACCCCTTTCAGTGGCCTCTGCCTCCCCATCAGCCACAACCTAAATCTTTGAGGAACAAGATGAAAGGCCCCACAATACCAGTGCTGTCCCCAAGCACAGCAGTGTCCTGAAGGGGTTCAGCTCACCCCTGTGAGCAAGCTCCAAGTAGAAAGAAAACAAAACAGAAAAGTGTACAGGGTGCTTAGTCTGTTTCCTGCTTAGGTCTGCAGCCTATCTTTGCTTGGGCTTCTTTCCACAACCTCTTTGCCATATTCCAGGGGCAGGCAATTATTTTGGCTCAAGAGCCACTTAATGAGTTTTGGTAAGCTGTTAAATGCCACAAGGATACCTCTGCCCCCCTTGACAGGTGCTCTGCCCCCTGGTTGCCATCTTGGGACTGAAAGTCCTGCCCCTATCCCCCTGACCTTTGCTACTGGAAGTCCCTCCCTTTGCCCTGAGAGCACTCGTTCGGCGGGGGGGGTAGGGGGTGTGATCTTGACACTGGAAAAAAAGAACAAATCATATACTAAAAAAAATCAAACATCTCCTATAACTTATTTTAATTTTATTAAAAATATATATTTTTGTTCAATTTAGGTGTGCTTGCATAGTGCACCTAGAGGCAATTGCATACTAGCTCCAAATACAGTCTTAATCTGGTATATTAAGTGGGGGGGAAGGGAGGGGAAGGAGGTGTAGACTTACCTGTATCCAGCTCCTGGGCCTGCTCCCCCTACCCTGCCTAGCTGCATTGCCAGCCACATGTGTGTGCACGTGCAAACACACATGGTGCTCCCTTCCTGCAATCCTCATCCCCCTCCCCTGAGCCCCAAGTAGCTCCCTGTAGGCTGGAACACTTCCAGCTTGTAAGGGGAAACCTGCAGTTTCCCGCTTCAAAGGGGTAAACCCGTGTTTTTCCATAGAAAATGGAAAACTCAAGAGTTATCGTTAAATATGAATTCATGAAAGTTTCAAATTTCCTTTTGAATTTTCAGCTATTTCTTTTCACATCAAGAAAAACAAACAATAACAAGTTGAAAAATAATAGTTGTTATCAACATTTGGTCTAGCAGCTTTATCAATACAAATATCCTACTTACATTTGGGTTCATCACTTGTAACAGACTTAATAAAGTCATATGGAGTCATGTATAATTGGCCCTCAAATTCTAAGCTGGCAAATATACGAAAGCGTTGCTCTCGAGAAGTTGCATAAAGGTCCAAATCTTCAAACTCCGATCTGTTTTCTGTAACCTTAAAAGACAAGGGAACAGTGAAAAATTAGTGCCTTACAAGAAGTGCTACATTCAAGAATCATTATAAGGCAACTTGTAAATGTGAGTGATAATGTATAGCATTTAGGATAAGGGTCTAAAGCCAGTCCCTTTATTCTTACCCTCTAATTTTACCAATACACTTCTGATGTGAAAACTGATCAGCTTATTCTTAGACACAAGAAAAATTATCACTACGAGGGAGTCTCAAAAAAGCTTTGTTTATAGAAATTAAACCTTTGACAGTTTCTCTCTATATATAGAAATAACACAAAAAAGTAAATATTTCCTCTTGTTGTTGCACATTTGCAAAAATCAGATTCTAGACATGGAAAATTATAACAAATTTATAAATTTTCCAAGTTTAGAATCAAATTATTGGGCAGTCGTCTTATAGTCAGAGACATCTTGGATTCAAGTAAATATGGTAAGCGAGTTTTGTTTATGGCTATCAAGCTTAACTTGATAACTTTACCAAAACTCACTTAAATCTAGAACACAAGGGAGCATGAAAGCAAATATGCAGAAACAAAATCTTTTTATTATTTACTTTAATAATTTTTTTTATTATTTCTATATGTAGAGCTCAACTGTCATAGCACCCACCCACACCCATGTTATATATATATATATATATATATATATTCATAAACACACACACACACGTGTTTGTGTGTGTGTATATCTCTACACATACATACATACATACACACACACACATATACACACATATGTGTATATGTATATATGACTGACCAACTTCAGACACTCCCTCAGTCTGATGAAGGGTGTTTGTACCTGAAAGCTTGCAAGAATTTTTTAAGAGGTGCACCAATATATCTGTCTGATATTGGATCAGCACTGATATAAAGAAAATTGACTATATTGGAAAGCCCGATGTGGCTGAAAATTTGTCCGATAAATGCCTGTGAGTGCACGCAGCTGCAGCACAGCACGTGCAAGGAGTGGGGGTGGGGGAGTATGTGCCCCCAGATCTGCCGGAGGCAGGCTGCAGCTGGGGGCCTGGGCCATGCTGCACTCGGGGTGGGCAGCAGCGGTACTAAAAGGGGGGTTATGGGGGGGGGCTTGAG
>NW_017729033.1:78796211-78818733 GCF_001723915.1 Gavialis gangeticus | reverse complement strand
CAGCCCCCCCCCCCGGCCAGGAAGAGCCTGGAGCGGACCCCAGCCCACAGCTGCAGCCTGCCCTACCACACCCCAATCCAGGACACATGTCCCAGCCATGGTGCGTGCAGTGTTGAGAGCCGCTCAACTGGACAAGCCATGGCTCTACCCCACGCCCCGCCCCGACTGGGCAGCACCTACCCCAGCCCCAACTCCACACAGAGGAGTGCTGCCATTACAGCAGGGACTGAAGGGCTGGGGCTCAGCTCCCCCTGCCCCACACCCTCAGCCCTGCTTCTTCGAGGCAGAAAGGGATGGAAGGAATAGATAGGCACGGTGGAGTGCCGCCATGACAGCAGGGATGCAGGGGATAGTGCAGAGGAGCAAGGCCAGCGCTGCTGACCTTGCCTCCCTCCCACCCCCCCAGCCCTGCTCATTGGAGGTAGCAGCGGTGCGGGGTGCTGGTGGCACAGTGCTGGCTTTGCCCACTCCGCTCTGGCCTCGTCACCACATCCAAGGGGTGGCCTCATTCCCCACCCCCCCTTGCTCCTTGGAGGCAGTGGCGGCAGTGGCCAGCTTCGTTCCCACCATCATGGCGGCACTCCTTCCCCACCCGAGGGGGACTGGCACAGCAGAGCACCACCATGATGGAAGGGATGGGGTGGGGGAGGGAGGCCAGTGCTGGTGGTGGGGCAAGCTTTCCCTTCCTCTCCCACTCCTGAACATGCATGGATGTGTGTGGACAGTTGCTCTATCTACAAATAATAATAAAGTAAATATTAAATATTATTAAAGTAAATAATAAAGTAAATATTTTATTTCTCTCATTGCTGCACATTTGCTCTCATGGTCCTTTGTGTTCTATATATAGAGATATCTATATATACTTATATATATACACTTAGATACGTATATGTGTGCGCGCGCGCACACACACACACACAAACACACACACAATATATATCAGGGGTGGGCAAAATGTGGTCCACAGACTGGTTGCCGCTTGCCAGGCCATTCTATCCAGCCCATGGGGCCCCTAAAAAATTCAGAAAAATAATATTTATCTGCCCTGGGCTGCCTGTCATGCAGCCCTCGATGGCTTGCCAAAACTCAGTAAGCGGCCCTCCACCCAAAATGATTGCCCACCCGATTTATATGAATAAAACAAAGCTTTTGTGACACTTTTTCTCACAGTAATAGTTCCCCTTCTGTCTAAGTATAAGCTGATCAGTTTTCACACCTAAAGGTTTATTACTAAAATTAGATGGATTGACCTTAGACCTTTATCCTTAATGCTATATCCACCCTTACACTTTCACTTCAGTAATGAAAAGTTGCTATGGACAGCATTGACTTAGTAGCTAATACCATCAATGCTGCCATGCTCTCAGGAAACAGAAAAGTTCCCTTTCAAAGTTATTAAATGCCTAAATGGAACAACTTCATATGGTGTTCTGTGAAGGTTGTAAATGTCTGCAGTTCTTGAACTTCTGAGTTACTGCCAAAGCACTTTCATCTCATCTTGTGGCTGCAGGTAGACATTCCTCTAACCCACACGCTCAAATGATATTATTTTATATAACACACAGTGTTAGCACCAATTACGTTAAAATACCATCTACATTTAAAACTAACTAGAATCAAATCACAAAGGATATCCATGCTAATGCTTCTCTCTTCCTTTTTTGCACTGTCATATATCATATCATAATACTCTACCACACCATACCATATTGTATCATATCAGGTTTGAGAGCTATGTAACATATATACAACTGGCTTCTTACATGTTCTTTGGCTATGTAGTTAGGAAAGTGTCTCTACAGAAGCAACATCATGAGAAAAGCATGAACTGATAATTTTTCCATCAGAATTGTAGATAAAAAACACTACATCAAACATGAAGTTAGTTAACCTACCAAAATGTAAAATTACTAACCAAAAACTAAGTAACAAGGTTTGCTTTGCCACCTAAAGAACTGTAAAGCTATTAAGGCAAAGGCAACAATTAACAGATCTTTTAACTACAGTCTATATTTTTTTAACCAACCCAGAAACTGGTCAAATAAAGTTTGTTTTTAAAGAGGAGTCCAAACAGTTCTAACAAAGAGAACAAACTTAAGAGATGTTTGCAGTTAGTGTCCACCAAGAGATAATAGTCTTAAACTACAAATGGAAGTCAGTTTTCAAAAAGCTTTGTAAGAGTAAGGTTTAGATTTCAGTGATTAAAAGGAAAAGATACATTTATACTGGGTGGTCAAAAATGTAGGCTTTTCTGCTTTCTGTTTTCCAAACAGTAACTGTTTAGTTATCTGAAAAAAAGTAAAACATTGTAAGACTACAGAGATGAAAAGAAAGCAAGCTTCTTCCAACTTGTAGTCCTTACCATGACTGAAAATTTAAACCAAGCTTGTTGAACAGATGTTGAGCTCATAAATAGTTTAAAATGTCTATAACTGGTTGAATATTTCCTTTAGGAAAACTGTGACAACAGTTTTCTTGGACCATAGGTCAGAAATACAGTAAAAGCCAACAAAATGAATCTCACTAGGCCAATCTAGCTACATTTGCTGTCAAGTTTTTCAGTTGCTAGCAAAAGCTGTGCTGCCTCCTCAGTTCTTAGTGGAAGTTACTAATCATGTAAAATTACTAGGTGGGAAATTTTTCAAAAACTGAAAAAAATAGTCCATAATTAACTGTTTAAATTTAGATTTTATAACATTTATGATTTTTTTCTATACATTTTAGTTATTTACACTGATAAACATACTTTGCAAGCACATAAATAAAGGCATCGCTAAGCCTTTAATGGAGTATTTTTCTTCCTTGATTTGGCTCTTCATGTGTACCAGGAAAATCTTACAATCTCAGGATGGCCAGACTTGTTTCTAGTAATCAGTTAAACATCTTTTTAAAGTACACTGCAAACACTTGCTGTTTTCTATGTAAAGAAGACTAATGGGAAGCTTCAGATATATATTAAGGAAACAGTCAAGGAGGAAGGAGGAGGGGCTGCCTCCCATTTATTAAATACAAAACATACATCAAATATTAACTTCTGTTAGCATACTTTTAATGAGACACTTTCCAAGAAAATGAATGTGTTACAATTCAGTTCTTTCCTTGCCTCTTAACCAAGTCACAGATTGTGAACTAAGGAAGAGAGATAAGGCTTTTCTAGTGACATCTTTTAATGGACCAAGTTGGAAGAGCAGACCAAATTGGTATAGTTGGAAGAGCTGTTGGACAACTTTTGGGCATCAGGTGCCCTCTCTTAGGTCTGAAAGAGAAGCAGATACACGCTGAGCTAAATATCAAAGACTCCATGCAAATTCAAACAGTCTGCTTAGAGAGATGGAGAAGGGCTGTGAACTACAAATGAAGAGGTGTAAACAGGTGTAACCTCTTAATTCCTAGTTCACAGCTCTCCATCTCTCCAAGCAGATTATCTGCATTTGCGTAGAGTCCTGCAAGATCTTAGACATGGATGAAATTTTATTCCATTCAAGAATTTTGCTGTTGATTGCAATAAGGCCAAGATTTCATTGTGCACCTGTTTATAATGCAACTAATTTTGAGCATTAAGAGCACCAGCATTACTTGACTCTAGCTGCTATCATCTGTTATTCAGAGCCAAATTAAGTGTTGTGCCTGCTAACGGTCCAACATGAATCCAAATAAACCTGTAACACAGCCAAACAGACTGTATTAGAATATCAGCTTTGTATATTATGTAGATGTCTACTGTTCCTTTATATATGTGATCAGCAGGGATCCTGGTTTTCCCTGATAAAAAAACAAAAATTGTAAATTCTCTGATTAAAAAAACCAAATCCGTTACAGGTGTCCCTTGATTTATCCATTCCCACCGAAAGGCACATAAATTAAATTTGCATAAAGTGAACCCACTTTATAATGTAACCAATAGGGATAGATTCCCATGGCGGTGAGTGAGGGAGGGAGGCTGGGACTAGGGAAGGGGCGGCGGGAGGGGTGCTGCTCCTAGGGCTACACGAGGGAGCAAAGCATAGGGAACAGAGTGGTGCTCACCCCAGACCCTGCTGCAGCGGCCCTGCAAGTGGCTGGTGCCAGCTGCCTGCAGTCACTGGGCTGCACCATGTTCCACCTGTCCCCCTGCGCCTGGGCTCCAGCTGTCTTCACTCACCACAGCCCCTGGGCTGCACCATGCCCTGGTGCAGGCAGCTGTTCTTGGCTGCTGCTGGGGTCACTGCAGCAGGGGCTGGGGTGAGTGGGAAAAAGCAGAGCCCCAGGCACCACGGGGCACAGTGCAGCTTGTCCACACTCACTCTAGTCCCTGCTGCAGCAACCCTGGGAGCAGCTGGCACCAGCTGTGGAGGGAACTGTCAGTAGGTGCGGGGGGGCGGGGTGTGCTTCTTGCTGCTCTGAGCCTACTACTTGGCACAGCCCACCCCGAGTGCCAGGAAGAGGCCAGTGCCACTGCTGGCCCCAGCCGGCAAGAGCCTGACAAAGTCCTGCAGCCCCCACCCCGGCAGGGTGCAAAGCAGTAAGACCCATCCCCACCCCTCAGTTCTTTCTAAAGCTGGCGCCAGCCGCTCCCGGGGCTAGCACAGCAGGGGCTAGGGGCAGACTGCAAAATTCGTGGGTTTCTCCGGTAAAACAAGAAAACCGCGTTTGCCTCTGCTAGAAGGTAAAATCCACAGTTTACTCTGTTTTCCCATGGGAAATAGAAAACCCGGATCCCTGGTGATTAGTGAATAAGCAGGATATGACTTGGGAAGATTCCACATACTTTTCAGTGAATGGGGCAACAAAGTATCCTTGGGAAGAATACTGTTTTACTTTACAGAGTTCTCTCTTCAATATTAGGGCTGCTTTCCAATACAAGAAAACATTCATTACACCTATGAGCCTTTTTCTATGAAACTTTTAAATACTAAAAATGAGTGAAGCATTTTCTTTTTACAAAAAAATACATGCAGGTCCTCAAGAGAGGCATACATCAGAACTTCTGTGCCCTGGGCCAGTGACAGTTGTTGCACTGTCATCATCAGCCAGGTTGACAGTACAATAGCTGCTATTTTTGCAACCTTCTCTTCCCAACTGAGCCCCTAGGGCTGGTGCCCTGGTTCTGCCCCCAGGTTTGCTACTGGTCCTCAAATACAGCCTTCAAACACAAACCTCTTCAAACATTCATTAAGGGAACCTTTTCCCAATATTCCCTATAACTCAAATATTCCTCAGCCTCTTTAGAAGTTCACAACACAAATGACCAGGAAAGATAATTACATTATAATTTACTCCTGATTTCACTCTTACACATTTTGACCTTTGATATTTTAAGTTCAGGAATGAATTAAGTTTTACTGAATCATCATTAGTAACAAATCAGATGGACCCATCTAACAAGATCCATAAACCTAAGCAATTACTGAAGCCTGAACTGTTAGGGACACTAGTGCTGGAGATGCAGGGAATAAGATTCAGAAAGATTCCAATTTCTATTTGAAGTTCTTAGAGCTTATCCAAATGAAATCTCTTAGTAATTATCACCAATCTTCAAAAACTTTCATGAAAGTACATCTCTCTGACAAACAAAAGAAAAGAGATTTTTTTTAGACTTCTGTTTACTAATCCTCTTGGCAATCTTGTCTACTAATTACAATGATCTTGTATCACACTATGGCTCTGTGCCTTTTAAAATCTGGACACAGCCATTTCCTTCAAGCACACTGTCATGAATCTCTGATTAGCAGTATTATCTTAATTTTATGAACAGCAGGTTAAGTCTGGTTTACCTGTATAAGCACATCTGCTGACGTACGTTGCTTAATAGGATTTTCCAAAACAGAACCAAACAAAATCTAGCTGCTACCCACAAGAATTCTCTTTCAGCTTAAAAAAACCCCAACTAAACACCTCTATTTACAAATAAGAAACTGTTTAAATGGGGGCTAAAGATAAAGTATGTTTCAGCAGGTGCATCTACACGTACAATTAATGCACACAAATAAACTCTGTAGCATATTGCTCCGGAGTTTTTTGCTCCCAGGAGCACCATTTGAACATGCGCCCAGGAGCAAAAAGCTCTGGAACATATTGCTCTGGAGTTTATTTCTGTGCAGTGTGTGGAGCCTAGTTGGAGTAGCCCAGACTGGCAGGGAACCCAGGGATTCAACCTGCCAGCCAGGGCTGCTCTGACTGGGCTCCACATGCTGCAAAGTTGTTGGCTGAGGCATCAGGATGCTTCACTGAAGCGGATGCCTGCTTGTTAGCCCTACACAAAAGCACCCTCATGCCTCATCCAGCCCCTCCACACCATGTGTTGCCCAGCTGGAGCAGCCCTGGGATAGCAGGCTAAAGCCCTGGGTTCCCTGTCAACCGGAGCAGCCTCTACATATGAGGTGCTACGCATGAAAAACCTCTGCAACAGGGCAGTACTTGTATTTTACAAGTATTACCCTGCTGTGGAGTTTATTAGTTTTGTGTGTCCTAACTGGCGCACAAATGTAGATGCTGAGACATATACTGTGCAGTAAATTAGTCAACTGCGCAATAAACATCTCATATAGACACACCAGTGGAGCCTCAATAATATCCCCAATTCTTTTCCCATACTTATAAAAATTCAAATCCTAAAAATCTGGTAATGAATGGTTAAAGGATCTAGCCAGTTGGGGTTTCTCCCATCTTTCCTATTTTAAAAAGTATGCAACTTTTGAGAGGTATGCATCTTTAGTACTTTTAGAACAGTTGATGGATGACACTGAAATACATAGAAACAGAACTATTTCTAAAGAAGTTTTGTATTTCTAAATGTCCATTTTTTAAGACTTCTAAAGAATTAAATAGGTTTGGTGTATAAGGACAGCAAAGGAGACCTTCTTTGACAGACCACATCAAAACAGGACTCTCTCCTTAAATCTGCAGCAAGCCCATAAGAGACTTACGCTAGTTTGGGGGTCTGGTTATACTAAGATGGAAAATAAAATAGTAGATGTGGGAGGGGAAGAATTTTAATCACATTCAAAACTTCAAAGTATCTATAGGTTTAAGCAGATTCAAAAAACTTTAAAGTATCTACAGCTTTCTATCCAGAAAATTAAGCATTTTCAATTTTCCTGTGGTCCCCTGTGCCACAAGCCATATATACCAGCAGAGTGTAAACTATTCTCTTCAGACACCCTCTATATCCTGCCAATAGTCTCTTATCTCTTTAAAAACATGCTTATTCTAAACTTCACCCCCCAATTTTAAGACCCAAGTGCTCCATGTACCACCTGCCAAATCCTCAAGGTCCAGTTCGTAACCTTTCTGGTGTTGTCACTCCAATTACCCAATCTGCATGCCCCAAACCTTCTGTATCAGTCCTTCCCTGGATCAGCAGACAAAGAACGCAGCAGCTTAACATTTTAAAATACATATTACTTATTACATACATAACTTTTTATATATATGGAAACAGATTTATAAAGGTAAAATTCTGACCACAGCCAAAGGTAGCAGAAAAAAAATAAGGTAGGTGAAAAAGCATCACTTCATGATGCACTCTCCTGAACATTTCCCCATCCTGATGCAATATACAATTTAACACAATGTTTTATCTTGAATTTCTTCAGCCTGATTCAAAAACAAATAAGAAAAGATGGTAAATAAAACCAAAGCTTGGTTTGTTTCAGCTGAGAACACTTGGAGTCCTCCAATTACAAAATGTCTTATAAGCAAGAATGCAAATGGAAAGTTCTCTAACTATTTTATACAACCTACATTGATTCTGAACTCCTGAACCTTTTTCAGACTGGAAAAGATTAGAGAGGAACAGAAAGTAATCTTAACTGTAACCCCTCTTTGTATCCCTGCTTTAGGCAAGTCATTGCCTGACTACCTAAGGCTAGAAATACATGTTGCCAAATGAAGCAAATCAACTGTGTGCTAGGATGTGTCCTGGCACAGCTGATCCACTTCACTGTTGAAACACATGTTGCCCACTGCCCTGCTTGTTGATTTGGATGAGTGATGTGTTCCCCACTTACAGAGACACAACATGGGAGTCTCTGGTGCTCAGGTCTGTAAGCAGGAAAACCCCAGCTGAGATGACCTGGAGATTGTAAGGCCATGTCACTTTAGGTGGGGAAACCCTAGCTTTTCCTGCTTACTAAGACATGCCCTAGAAACTCCACCTGGAGCAAACAGGATTGCAACACAGTCTTGAGGGACACCTGGAGAACCCTAGTAGGGGAACCCAGACAGGTGCTCCTAGGACTTGAGGGTCCAGTACTGCCTGCCCCAGGAATGGGAATTCCCAGGGCAAGCGGGACTGAGCCCCTGAAGCATGGGGAGTGCCTGCCTGGGGTGGCTAGAGCACACAGACAGCTCCAAGCTGACCACACTCTCCCACCATAATTCTAACTGATATCTATTGCAATAAAGCAGCACAAATTCATACTACTTACGTCACAAATGAATACTACTTATGTCACAAACTTTAGGCATTTGTGGTGCAACAAAAGGTACAGCTATAACTTCTATAAGTTACAGGTGCTTTGCCTTTGTGTCACAAGTGCCACATTTCTATAGCAGCACAAATGTGTCATCTGCTTCCACCTTAAAAAAGTCATACAGATTCTACAAGATGATCTTGCTATTATAGAGACTGGCAATTCTCCCAAGTGTCTCCCCAAATTCTAAACTATATTTATCCACAATGAAGGCGATAGCTCTTGAGCAACCAACAGAAAGAAAGATCAAGATTGAAGGCACAAATATTTTTTCAGACAAAATGAAGCAAAGGGAAAACAGAAAACATTTCCAAAAAATCACTAACAAAAATTTTCCGAACTTTACAGTGTTTTCTCATATTCTTCCAAAGTTTAAAGAAATATCTCATCCTGGCATGAAATGTGATATATACATTTTCCGAGCAATTCCTTTTGAAGTGACAGTTTGTGTTGGGATCCAAAAATGAGTTTTACAAAGTTCCACCCATGACTAAAAAGGATATTGCTACTTCATAGTAATGTAAGATATTTTCAAGAAGCAAGAATATATAACATTTAAAAACATTTAACCGTATAGAATGAACATTTTTTTATTCATAAATATTAATGAAAATGTGCATGTTTCAAAGGATGCAAAAGAAAGAATTTTTTAAAAATGTGTATGGTATGCAGCAATTTTAACAAGAACAGATATCCCTCATATTCCCATGACAACCGTGAAATGTTAAATATGATCCCTTCTGTCTTTTGCATAAAAAGATACATTAAAATGACTTTTAAAGTGGATTATTTATTTTCAACACCTGTAAGAAAACCAAGAGTATCAAACAATCCACCAGAGAGAATTAATTCTAGTCTCTAGTTAACAATAGCAGGGATTTAAAAAAAACCCTGAATAGTATAGTGGCAACATCTTTTTAAAGGGACACTATCTTGCCTTAGATATATTTGCCTCCTAATTAAGCATCACTTACAAACATATCCTGAACACCAAAAAAGACTGAAACATTAGCAGCTTTCTGGAATAAGTCTTACAAAAGTCTCAAGATCAAGTTATTTTTATGCAACCTAAAATATGTCCATAATGATTAAGATGTTCCTTACTAAACAGGTATGTTAGGAGCTAAAGAACACTCCAGGTTCCTGAAAAATGTTTCCAGAAATATAGCATTTCGTGTCTCTGCTCTAAAAATAGTGGTTTTAACATTATTGCTGGTCTCATCGCCTACTGGCATCTTAGATCAACAGATATCTTTGTTCAGGACACCTGTCATTGTTATCTTATTTAACATCAACCAATCCTGAAAGCATCCCTTTTACTATTATTTTTAGATAGACAATTTTACTGTGTAATATTGCTGCATTTGCTGTTAAGCAGCTAGTGCCTTTTTGACCTACAAATACCTGCGCTTCTGAAGTAAGAGTATTAATTCTTGTATATAAACAATTTGCATGTTGGGATATGGACAAGGGTTTAGAACTTACCACAGAACAGCTGAAATGCAATAACGGTTCCCGTGCCTGCCATTATCCCATGGTAATGAAATGGTAACAAATGAAACGGTTTAGTTTTTACAGTAACTGTTGTGTAGCTGCAATTATCCCATAGTAAATGAAACTCACTAAAGGCAACCCTCTCTTAGCGCATTTAATTGGTTCCTGAAAAACCAAGCATTAAGCAAAATGCAAGTTAAGCAAGACTGCAAGCATCTGATGACCCAAGATGGCGACCACAATTGTTTTTAAATGACCCAAGATGGCAACTGCGAGTGTGTAAGGAAAGAGAAGAGCCCCAGAGAAGTAAATTGGTCCCACCTGAATTGCAAAGAAGTCTGCAGGGCTCCTTCCTCACCTGGTGTTTCAGGAGGGGAGGGGAGTCAGCCAGAACTCCAGGATAAAAGGAGAGTCAGGGCAGGCAAAAAGGGAACACCAGAAACCGAAAGTGGCTGACTCAAGCAGAGAGACGGCAGGGAGAGCCAAAGGCACTGAGAATGCAACGGCAATCGGGTTTAAGAGAAGCAGAAGTGGAGGGAGCTGCTAGAGGAACAAACCCTGAAGGAAACGCCTGGAGAGAAACTGAAACTGCCCTGGGGCAGTTTGAAGGTACCGTAAAGCCCCTTATTGGCAGGGCTGAAGAAAAAGGGTACCATAAAGTTGGGAATATAAGGGCAGGAGAAGTGCCAGTTTGTTTTCGATCTCCTTTTCATTAGAGTGAGAGGGAAGTCATCCCAGAAATCCACTGCGTTTGCAACTATCAGGACAATAGGCCAGTAAAAGAACTGGCTAGGATTAATGGCAGGTCTGTGCAAGGCTCCAAGCCGAGTGAAGTACAACTGGACCTATCGGGGGCTATTGATTGGCCAGACCTAGAGACCCACAGAGCATTTGTACTGCTCGGAGGCAGATTGTTGAGACTACTGAATTAACACCTGGTGGAATGAGCGAGGGCGTCGGGGTTGGTGGAGCCCTCATTACACTAAGACAGATTTCAAGCGTGAAAGCGTCAAAACCCACACACCCCGGCATTCTATTTTCTCCCATAACAACAAGTCGTGGCAGGTGAGATCATGGACATGTGGGAGAGACCAGCAAGATGTTGCAGTGGACTTCAGCCCGCTAGCTAAGGTGCTACAACTGTCTTGGTGCAGAAGATAGAGTAAGAAAGAAAAAAAAAAAGAGAAAACAACTCAGACAAGGTGATGAGCACCAGAGATTGACAAAAAACATAGAACGATAGAGACAAGCCTCTACCCCAAACAGGGGCAGAGTTTTGGGGTGAAAGCCCGCCATTGGACAAAGCGTTATAACGAAACTCGCTGTGTGCTAAGTGAAATCAGTTATCAATTTAAAATGAGCATTATAGTGAAATAGCATTAAGCAAAACAGTTAAGCAGGGGTTGCCTGTATCTCTCACTTGAATTGTATCATTTACTCATATCCCAAGCTGAGCAAATTTGTAAATGCTTTGGGAGTGTGATGGAAGTTATTTTATGTAGCCTGTTCACATCTCTTTATTGCTAAACCCCAGTAAAAATGCCAAAATTTTAGAGGCCACATTCACATTCTGTTCTCCCCTACAAAACCCTTGTTTCATCCAAACTCATTCCTTTCCTGCAGTTTATCTGTCTTCTTTGGTGATAAACAGAATAGACATGTCTCCGAACCTTGAACAAAATTGTTCCCATGAAAAAATTTCCATATAATGTTACCCAAGCTGGTTTAACTTGAGGCTTCTCCCTTTAGGCCTCTTATCTGTCCCTCTGAGTAAAGAGGGATGTTCAGCCCTTTATATCACTGAGCTTGTTATAATGAGAACTATTTAGTCTCAGTAAACAGGTGGGTCAGTAAAACAACTCTGTACCATCTTTAATATATTGTAAACCAGGATACCATTTTATACTCTGACAGTAAAAAAATAACTCCTCCTGTGTATTTGTAAATCTTCAATACATTTGAAAGTAGCACTTAAATACTACAGCTCAGACTGAATGGAAATAGATTGTTCAGGTAATAAATGACATCATTATCCTTTCTATATGCGACACAAAGGAAAGGTTCAATGCCAAGTGTTAGTTTCATGTTACACTCGGTCACTAATTCAAAAGTTTCACTCTGTGGCAAAAGATCTAGTTTTCCCATGGAGACAAGGTTAAATGCCAGATAAAGGATTTGCTGTTAGAAAATTAGGAAAACTGATGCCTACAAGGTGATAAAGCTCTAGAGAGGTAACCTGAAACAATCAATTATCTAAACCCAGAACAATACTTTAACTTTCAGCACCCTAAAAACATCTACAAAGGATAACATGAAATGGATTACACTCTATTTATATAAGGCAAGAAAAAAATACACTATCATATGCCATTTCCACATGGGGTATGGAACTGCTATGCTGTTCTATATCACATCAGTATACCTTTTACTTTTTTCAACTGACATAAAGAAAAAGAAGACTACTATGTGCTTTCAGTTAAAGAAGCTACTACTTGCTACTAGGAAGTATCTTTTGCTTGCAGTCAAATATGCATTATGTTATAATAAATTAGTCTTTTAACAATATAGTTTTAAAAAGTAGGTTTCTTTGAAATTCTTCTTGAAAAGTAATCTGTCTACAATCAATGAGATTTTGTGAAAATTATTAAAATAAAAAGGGTTTCAAAGCAGTGCTGTACTTAGCTTCCTTGGTTTATATTTGGCTTCAGGCTTATTTAATACGCTTCCACGTAGATAAAAGTAGTATAATTTTGTCTTCATGTTGGGTGGCCAAAAGGTTAAACATCAAATTCTTAGTTGTGGGAAAATCCCAAAGTAGACAAAACTATTTTGATGCTTGGAAAAGTTATATTTCTAGCAAAGACTACTAAGATGTGCAGCCAAAAGCCATTAGTTGTTCCCTCTTAACTGTGAGTGAAGGACATTGTTCTATAAAAAATATTTATAAGCATAACAAGCTGTAATGTACTTAAAATATTGTGAAGAAGGTCTTGTTCACAGCAGACTCTTATATGAGACATCCTCATGAAATGAGTGTTTAGCTCTAATGATATCTATTCTAAAAAAATAAAAATAAAAATATTAGCATTAAATATTTTACTTAGAGCTCATAAAGAAGAACTATTTACCCTACAGTAGTACAAGAGGTAGTCTATATCCATCCTATTACGTGCGTATATGCACCTTGTGCATGAGACCACTATTTGTTTTAATAGCAATGTCCATAGGAGCCTTGAATGCCTACCCATCTTTGTCTTTCTCTTTGAAGACTCTGAGGGCAGAGTAGTCTCAATCTTCCTGGAGGCCTTTTGTACTTCAAGGCCTGTACTGTTGAGGATTCTTAAAAAGGAAACAGAAATTGAATCACAAGAGCTACACTGACAACATCTTGAAGAATCTGTCCCTTGTCCTTCAAAGGACTGAAAGTGGTATGAAGCTTGCAGTTCACTGACATTTTGTAATAAGGTAACAGTCACAAGAAAGACCATTTTGATAGGAATGTGGTATGTAAAGTAAGCACTCTGATACTGATTCCAACAAAGGCTCCAAAAATTTTGGGATTATGTCAGAGTCATGTCTCTGATGGAGGACAAACAGCAAAGAGGCATCTTGAAGAGTTATCCTATATGGCATTAGAAGATGAAGTCAGACAGTACCTGAATGTGACATGAGGTATCACAGATACATACACAAACGAGGTGAAAATTATGCAAGTCAAACTTTCACCAGAGTGTTTCAGGAGCAGAATGGCATCCAGAATCTTCTATGGTATAAATCTAAAGAGTCAATATTGCTCTACATTGCTTAAATAAGCAAGCTGTCCCATATCAGAGAAGTCAGTCTTTCTAGGGCAAAGTTTCTCATACAATGCAAAAAACTCATGAACTTGTAGAGAGCTCTATCAATAGTAACCAATCACCCAACAGCCAAACTGATGGGTGCAAAAAACTGCAGGTCTGAATGCATTATTTCACCTTGATTCTGAAATATTGTGGGGAAAATAGGCTGGAGAAGATGAGGAGAAGGAGGGCTCAACAGATACCTGTAACAAATTCAACAGAAAAACTTTATGCCATCATATGATGACAGAAACAGGCACCAGTTTTCAAAGGATTGACACGTACTCTTTCGACACAGTGACACATACTCTAAGAATATTTAAGTTTGTATTGATATTAAAAAAAGTAGTTGTAAGAACCTTTACTATCAGTAAAGTCATAGGCTGCGAGACCCAGTGGGTAGGCCACTGGGGAAAGGCAGAATCCAGAAGTGGAGCCCCAGGTACCCAAAGCAAGGGGTAATTCCGGGAACGGTCAAGGGTACGGGCCAAGTCAGAGTTCTAGAGTCAAATTACCAAAGCCAAGAGGAAATTCCAAACAGCCACAGTCCAGAAAAACAGATAAGCAAGGTCAGAAGTCAAACCCTAACTGACTGTTGTCTGTAAAAGCCAGCACAATATAGTCAACAGCATAAGCATAAGGTTTTGCTGCTCAGACCTGATGACGCTCATTGAATTCTATTCCAACTATATGGTTGGTTCAATAAAAGATATCACACTAAGAAATCTTTACCTCTTGCATAATTCCTGAACCATTGAAGCCATAATATTGGAGTTCCCAACACAGGGGTTCCCAAACTGTGGTACATGCACCCCTGGCGTATGGTACGCAAGACATCTCTGAGGGTATGTGGGAGAAATAGTGTATGGCAGACTTAATTTTCAGTATAATAGTTAGCATGCAAGGGGTTAAAATATATGTTTTAACGGGTACGTGGGCAGCTGGTAAATCTGGAAGGTGGTATGCAGTAAGAAAAAGTTTGAGAAACTCCACTCTAGTGCTACCATAATTATAGAGTAACAGAAAAATGAGGTGGGGAGGGACATCAGGAGGTCGTCTAATCTAATCACCTGCTCAAGGCAGAACGATCCCTGTCTAAACCACAGAGATGTGTGGTAGTACATTTTCTGGAAAATTTTCCGGCGCTTAATTTTTCCATGGGAAATTTTCCATTTAAAAAAATTCATTGTTTCATAAAATTTATTAGTAACAATGCCTGGATGCCAGTATAATATTAGGCAAGCTTGGCAGTTTCAAAGTTGTAATTAATGTTTTTCAGGTGATTATGCCTAGGAAGCATGTGAGAGAGTATATATATGTTTTATTGATTTGTAAACAGGAGGGTAAATACACTCACATAATAATCCAAACCAAAAATCAAATTATGAATTCATCTAATTGGCGAATACAATGAAGACAATATTGGCAAACTGCAAAGCCACTGTGAAAGTATTCAACAATCATCACGTTGCTAATCAGACTTTGAAGAAATTACAGAAAGAGAAGCAGGGGAAGGAAAGGGCACCTTTATTGCCAGGAGAAACTAGATGGGGCTCTGCTACAAAGTTTGTTGCACACAAAGAACTGTTTGCAGTAAGCTTCAATACAAACACAGTATCCCAGATTATTCCCATGAACATTCAGAAGCAGATTCTCGACAATGAGGTGTTCTGGGTTCGAGTGCAAGGAGCATTCAATTTGCTACTACCAGTTTCAGTGGCTATCAAGAAACTTGAAGGAGATACACCAAGCCTTTCAAATATTCCAGAGTTATTCAGACAACAGAATGAAAATCTAATTATCTTTTACCTTTCTTCACCTCTATCCAGAAGAAGTAGTTGTAAAATAAATGTTTACTAAGAGATCTGAGTTTTGCTCTCATCCAGTTCATCAGGCAGCAAACCTTTTGGATCCTCAACACAGAAGACAGCATTTATGAGAAGATGAATTATCTACCGCTCTCAATACAATTATGGAAGTAGCTAAGATTGTCCCCAACATCAACAAAATAGCCGTGATGACAGACATTGCCAAGTACCATGCAAAAGAAAACGTTGGAGCAAAGACATCATTTGGCAAGCAGCAGAGAATATGTCTCCTCTCACATGGTGGAAAGGCTACTGTAACATCCGACTGTTGTCCAGTATTGCTTTAAGGATCTTAAGCATTCCACCAACAGCAGCTTCTTGTGAACGGAACTGGAAGGCTTTCAGCTCAATCAAGACAAAAAAGAGGAATAGACTAACAAATGAACGCACCACTAAGCTTGTTTCCATTTCTCAAAATCTTTTGCTTCTGAAGAATCAGTCAGAGGCACAATTAGTGAAGAACATGCAGTGCAATGAAAAGTTGCCCTCCCCATAGACTCACTGGTAAAACCGTGCTTTAGCAAAAGAGAATGTGGTTCAAGTAGTTCTGAATCAGATTTGCCTCAATTCCATTCTGAAATGGAACTAATAAGTAGTGCAAGTGATTCTATAGATAGTGACAGTGACACTGGAGGCACTGCAATGACCTCAGTAGAAGAGAGTTAAACTCTGTTGAAGTAAATGAGTGAACAACCATGGCATATAATGGACAATTCTTTGGGTGTGCTAAAAGCGTGTCAACAATTTTCAGTGCCTTCATTTTTTTTCTTAAATTTAAACAAACATTGTAAGTGTAGTACATGCTATTGTGTATTGTCTTTACATTTTTACAAGTATTCCAACTAATTTTTTCTACATAAAGCTTTGAATTTGTTTGAACATAACATTTAAACTACAATAAGTGTGCTGTATTTAATTTTTTTTTCCTAATCAAATATTTCAGTTCAAATACTTGTAGCTATTAGGACATAAAATTAACATGGGGGTACTCTTTTAGTTTTGTTTACTAAATATAAGTCAAATAAACATGCTAAATCAGATCACACTCTATTTAGGGCACTGGAAATTTTTCCAATTCAAAATTTTCTGGAAAACCCACATCTCTGCTACATCATCCTACGCAAGTGTTTGTCTAACCCGGGGTGGGAAAATACAGTCCATGGGCCATATCAGGTCCAACAATTGATTCTATCTGACCCCTCCCTCCTATCCGGGAGCCAGAGGGAGGGCTGCCCCCTGTGCTGTTCTGCTCTGCTACAGCCAAGGCCAGGCCAGGCCAACAGAACTCAGACTCCTTCACCCCCCTGCATCCACGCCCCCACCCCCTCGCCTGGTTTCCTATTAATGCTGCAGCTGTGAAGTCCTGGCACTGTGGCTACTGGCAGCCAGGCCTGCACAGGATGGGACGTGATGCGGTGCACTGAGTAGCTGTCCTGCTAACCAGCCCACCATTATGAGCTGCTTCTCCTGCAGCACCACTAGTCTGTGCTGGCCATGGGGTGGAGTTTGGCTTGGGGCAGCTGCCCCTGACTTTCCCAGTGGGGCATGGTGGTAGCAGTGGTTCTTTGCAGCAGGTGGGTGGGATGGGTACTTGTTGGGCTGCATTGCACCCTATCCCTTGTGAAGGCTGCCAGAGGCCACAATGCCAGGATTGCACAGCGGCAGCACCAACAGGAAGCTGGGCAGGAGGGGATGGATGCAGGGGGTGGAGGAGTGGAGAAGTCTGCATGTTGTGCAGCCCAGCCTGGCTTCAGCTGTAGCACAGTGGAGCAGCACGGGAAGCAGTCCTCCTTCCTCTGGCTCCCAGCGGTGGCTGGTGGGCTGGATAGGAAACCGGTTCAACAGGAACCTCCCTGCCTCTACCTGCACCCCCCGCCCCAGCCCTCAATGGCTCACTGAGCCCTCCAACCCAAATAATTGCCCACCCCTGGTCTGACCTTTTCCTAAAAAACTTTCCGGGGGGAAGATTCCATCACCTCAATCTTTAACCTTTAGTTCTTCCTAATATCCAACCTAAACTTCTACTCCTGCTCCAAGTCCCATCACCCAGACAGAGTTCACTTTCCTAACTTTAAAAGTAACTGAAGAGCAAATTTTCCTAAAAAATAAAGTTTATTTGGATCCTTATCTTTTGAGAGAGATTTTGCAGGTCCAAGTCCAGGCTATGTCAACTATTCAAGAAGAACAATAACAAGGAACCCAGGGCAAGACAATTATAAAAATATTTTAATTCTTTTGGAAGAACCTGATATCTATACATTGCTAGTTTGGTTCAGATGTTGCCAACAGGGAGGCAGGAGGAGTCCACAGATTGTATATTTCCATGACTTCGTAATACTAGATGCAGAAATTCATCTAATTTATATGACTGTTCTTAAATCAATTTGAAAGGTCTTTCCAAAGCCTCTGCCACCCTCTTAAGAAGATTTTGAAAAACCTTATAAATCAACTACTGTTATACAGACTGTTGAAAGCGTTGCTTCATCTGCTAGAGTATGAAAAGCCAAAAAGAACACAAGGATATTTTGTTGTTCCAACATATTTTCATTTTTATTTGGCAGTTTCTGATCTCCTCTTCTGACATCCTGATAAGCAAATTTAAGGACCTGTGACAGTTGATCTGTAGAAGATACTTGTTGTTTCCCAAACTAGCGTAAGAAACATGCTAGTGTTCAAGTACTTGGACCACAAAAATTATGAGGCCATGAACTGAATGCCAAATGATCACAGCATATAGAATCATAGAATTATATATAGAATCATACGATGCAAAAGAGAGAGCATGCAAGATACACCCAAACTGTAAGGTCTGTACTGAGAAAGAGGTGTACTTCTAGTCATGGTTCTCTGTAGGATCAAGAGAACTGTGAGACCCTAGGAAAGGGATTCCAACTGCAAGCAAGAGACAAAGTCTGAGAAGATTAAGAAATTCCATAGAGGGTACAGATCTTCATAACGTAACTGAAATCCAAGAAGTATCTATTATGCACAAGTGGTGTTCTACAGCTGGGGGTCCAGAGAGAAGAGATTCCACTATATCATTTGGGCCCGTGTCTCCAGAGGTTCTTCAGGGCTGCTGAACACAAGAGAGAGAGTCCATGGGCTGTCTCCCTCCACAGATGCACACACCTTGTATTGGAAGTTCACTGCACCCGATGCCTGGTCAGTTTCAGCTGGGAAAACCTCCTCAGTTACAAGAGCAGCACTGCCACTTCAGGGTGCCTGGAAAGGATGCCTAATATCTTCTTGCCCTGCAGTCCTTGGCTGAACAGTGCCAAAAGATGCAGTTCCTCCTATGCTGACCAAGGCACAGCCACGGTCTATCTTGGCATGCTTCTTCCAGCTCATGTATCAGCCCCACCATTCCCAACAGTATAGTGCACCATAACTGAAGCCCTAGGAAGACGCCTCCTCAAGATGTGCTACCTACTCTGCACCCCTTTGTGGCCTTCTGTGGGACTCCCTGCAAGCCATGTACTAATGCTTCTGAGTCAGGAAGATGAGCAGCAACGTTTAGGGGTGTGTAATGTGGGGGATATGGGACAATTAGCAGTGGAAACAGAACTTTTGAGTGAGCTGTGCCACCTTTGTGGAGATTTGTGCCAACTGACCCTATCACTTGAGCAGCAAGCCACCAGCATAAGGGTATAGTGCACCAAGGAGAACTAAACACCCATTGCCATCTGGAAACTGGCAACCCTCAGTTGCCTTCGACCACTAGCCAACCATCTCAGCATGGGGAAGTCCACATTCAGCACAACATGGAGCACCATCCAGGTCCTGGCACTACGGTTCCTCACCCTCACCAACCCACAGAAGGTTACTGCTGATTGTGTTGGCATGGGCTTTCTGAACTGTCAGGACCATCTTCATTGTTGGCACATACATCATCATTCTGTGCCCTGTCTGCTGCAACCTGCATTATGTAAACTGCAAAAGTTTATTTTCCATCATGCTGCAGGATGTTGTAAACCACGAGAGATGGCTTACATGTCACCACCAGCTAACTGAGCAAGGTTCACAATGCCAGTCTTTAGAAACTCCAGCCTGGTACCCCAAGTGACGCAGAAGAAGTTTGCCCACAGAGATACTAGCATCAAGGTATAGGGGATACCTGTGCCTCCCCTGTCTCATGAGGCTTTACAAGGGGCACCTGGATGCAAGAAAGGAAATGTCAACTGCCAACTGGGAGACTATCACATGTTTGTTGAATGTGCTTCTGGGCACCTCAAGCCATAGTAGATGGCACTGGTGATGTGTCTGGAGGCCACTGAATACTACCTGCCCTGAATGGGTTTCTCGACCTACACTGTGCACAACAGCTGCAAGAAGAGGGATGACTTTCTGGAGGCCTCTGCAGCAAAAATTCTGTGTTTAGGGAGCCAAGCCCATAGGACTCAATAACCATCATGGTGCTCTTGTTAGGGATGTCCTGGCAAATTACTTTCAGTAGTAGCTGGCCATAGAGCATGAGGAAGGCATGACCAAGTAAAGATTAAGCCATGCATAGGACACCTCATAACCGCAGAATGGACGTATGAACAATTGTTGGGGGATGCTCATCAGTAGTAACAGGAGGGCAGTCAGGGAGATGGTTGTCAGGAATATGGAGTTGGCTGTGAGAATCAGGGAATGGTGGGGCATGATGCCAATGGGTTCATCTGGTATGAAGTTAAGAGGATGGTCAATCCAGATGGGCCAGGCTGCTTGACGTCAGTGGCATTAGAGTTCTGATGTCCAGATGGTGGTGCTCCTGAACAGAAGGACTCTTCCAACTTGTCTAGCTCTCAAAAATTGTATCATACAACAACTGTAACAGTCAGGCAGGAACAGAAGGTTTTTCCAGTTTCTACTAATTTATAATCCTGTGGTAGGTGACATCAAACTACTCACATATTAAAAGCTTACAGTTATCTGCAAAGAAACAATGGTCACTATATGAAATCAGCTCAACCAGTTCAGATATGAAAATAAATCAACATAATCTCAGTGAAGCTGGTAACGATGTCCCTAATGAATGTTTCCCAATATTTCCATTAAAGGACCCAGTATACAGTTACTTATAAATTTACTGATCATTGACCATTTTTGCTGAAATTTTACATTCCAGGTACATGTCCCAGATCAGGTTTTTAAGTTTCAGCAAAAAAATGGCTCAGCCACGTCCAAAAACAATACTAGTGAAAAATAATTTTAGCAGGGGCAAACATGTATCTTTAGAAGTTTCAGCAACTCCATGCTTTGGACTAGGGACTTAAACTTTGAAAGAGAAGTCACCCTAACGTGAGGGATTTTATTTTTTTCTACTGTTGTGAATAAAATTATGAAGTTATAAAATATAAAACATAGGATCACAGGAAAGTAGGGCTAGGAGGTACCTCATGAGGTCATCTAGTCCAGCCTCTGCTCAAGGCAGGATCATCTCCAACTAAACCATCCCAGCCAAGTGTCTGTCCAACCTGCTTCTGAAAATTTTCAAGAATGGAGATTCCAAAGTGTCTCTAGGTAGCCTCTTCCAATGCCTGACCACCCTCACAGGCAAAAAGTTACTTCCTAATCTCCAACCTAAATGTCCTTTCCTGCAATTTGTGCCACTGCTCCTAGATCTGTCCCCTATTGCCACAGAGAAGAGTCCATCTTTATCCTCTCTATAATCATCCTTGAGTATTTGAAGACTTATCACATTTTCTAATTCAAATTTTCCAACTCAGTCTTCTCTTCTCCAAACTAAATAACCCTAGCCTTTCCTTGCAAGTCTTATTTCCCAGGCCCTTAATCATTTTTGTCATTCTGTGCTGGACACTTTCCAATCTACCCACATTCTTCGTGAAGTGTGGGGCCCAAAACTGGACACAGAACTCCAAGTGAAACCTCACCAATGTTGAATAGAGCTGAAGAATCACTGCCTTCGATTTACAAGTGACCCTCCTATTAATACAACAAAGTATGCTGCTGGCCTTTTTACAACAAGAGCTCATGATTGGATCTACTATAACCCCCAGATCCTTCTCTGTAGTACTGAAATCTAGCCACTAACTCCCTAATCTGTATTTGTACATGTAATTATTCCATGCCAAGTGCAAGACTTTGCACCTTTTCTTTTTGAATTTCATCTGATTGCAGACCATTTCTCCAGTCTATCCAGGTCATTCTGAATCCTAGCCCTACACTCCAGGGCAGGGCAGTCAATTATTTTGGGCGGAGGGCCGCTTACCCAGTTTTGGCAGGCTGTCGAGGGCTGCATGGGTAGTCCTACCCCTTGCCAGGTGTCCCACCCCTTGCCAGGTGCCCCGCCCCCTGGTCACCATCTTGGGACCAATGTCCCAATGTCTTGGGACCAATGTCCCAGGGCCAGCACCGGTGGGGCCCAAAGCGGGGCACAGGCTGGCAGAAGTCTGTGGAGCCGGGCTGGGCTGCACCAGCAGGGAGAGGGGGGAGCTGGCGCAGCTCCATAGAGCCCCTGCCTACTGGGACCCTGTGCTCCTGCTACCCTGCTCTGGACCCCACTGGCACTGGCCCTGGGACATCGGGGTGGGCTCCATGCTCCTGCTGGCTCCTGCACCTGCTCACTCCCAGTGCCCCCCAGCCCCGTGGTACAGGTGGGGAACAGTGCACAGCCCCGACCCCCTGCTCACAGGCAGGAAAGAAGCTGGTGCTGAGTGTGGAGAAAAGCAGCCCCTCGCCCGCCCTGTGGCCGGCACTCTCTGCTGCAGGCACTCGCAGTCCACGTAGGACTGTCTGGAGCAGGCACAGGCAGTCCCATGTGGGCTGCAAGCGGCTGCAGGGCGGGGCGCCAGGCACGGGGCGGGCAAAGAGCCGCTTTTCCCTGCACTCAGCACCAGCTTATAACCCAGCCCCGCTGCCA
>NW_017729033.1:78786085-78791211 GCF_001723915.1 Gavialis gangeticus | reverse complement strand
CGCCAGGCACGGGGCGGGCAAAGAGCCGCTTTTCCCTGCACTCAGCACCAGCTTATAACCCAGCCCCACTGCCAACCTGGGCCTCACGCAGGCTCCAGGCTCACCTGTCAGGGCTGCGCGTAGGCACAGCAGCTGCAGTGCCAGGCAGTGTTGGCTGCTGCTGCCTGCCCAGAGCTTGCATGCTGGGCAGCCCGCAGGTGGCGGTGGCAAACACTGCCTGGCGCAGCAAGTGGGGGTGCTGCAGCTGCTGCTGTGGCGCAGCCCCGACGGGTGAGAGCAGAGCCGGCGTGGGGCCCACGTTGGCAGTGGGGCCGGATTACAAGCTGGTGCTGAGCACCGGGGTGGAAAAGCGGCACCTCGTGCACCCTGTGCCCAACGCTCCACGCTGCAGCCGCTCACAGCCCGCCTGGGGCTGCCTGTGCCTGCTCAGGACAGCACCACACAGGCTGCAAGTGGCTGCAGCAGGGAGCGCCGGCCATGGGGCGGGGGAGGGGCTGCGTTCCTTTGCACTGGGAAGGAGCCCGGAGAAAATCTGAGCACGGGGGTGGGGGGGAAGCAGCCTCTCCCCCGCCCCGTGCCCAATGCCCCACGGGGCTGTCTGGAGCAGGCACAGGCAGCCCCAGGCATTGGGCGTTGGGCACAGGGCGGGGGAGGAGCCGCCCTTCCCCAACCCTGCGCTCAGCTTTTCCCTGAGCTCCTTCCCTGCCTGGGGTCATCCCCTGCACTTCCCCCACCTTCCACCTTTACCTGTGGTTCCGGCACCGGGGCAGCCATGTGGTCCCAGGCCAGAAGCCCCATGGGGCTTCTGGGGCAAGGCGGGCCCTGCTGTTGTGGGAACCCGCCAGACTTCCCTGGGTCCTACTGCCCTTGGTTCCTGTCATTTTTTACAGGAACCAAGGGCAGATAAATATTAATTTTCTAAATCTTGTAGGGGCCCCACAGACCGGATAGAATGGCCTCGCTGGCTGGATCTGGCCCGCAGGCCATATTTTGCCCACCCCTGCTCCAGAGTGTCTACAACTCCACCCACCTTGGTGTCATCAAAAAATTTTCTAAGTGCGTACTGATCCCATCGTCCAAATCATTAATGAAGATACTAAACAATACTGGACCCAGGTCAGACACCTAGAGAAGGCTACTTGATACTTCCTCCCCACTAAATATTGGGCCATTGATGTCCACTCATTGAGTATGATGATCCAAGCAGTTATGTATCTATCTAACCTTAGTACTTCTGCCTAGTCTGTATTTCCTTCATTTGCTAATGGGAATGTCATAGCACACAGTGTTGGAAGCCTTGCGAAAGACAAGATATATCACATCCACTGCTCTCCTTCCATCCACAGAGTCTGTTACCTTATCACAGAAGGAAATCAGGTTGGTCAGACATGACTTGCTCTTGATGAATCCCCCCAACATCCACATCACCACTGGGTGCTTCACAATAGATTTCTTCAGGACCTGCTCCATGTTCTTTCCAGGTATCGAGGTTAAGCTACCTGGTCTCTAATTCACCAGGTCTCCCTTGTTCCTTTCTTAAAGACGTGCATCATATTTGCCCTTTTTCAATCATCCAGGACCTCACCTAACCTCCATGAGTTCTCAAAGAGGATAGCTTACGGCTCTAAAATTACCTCAGGCAATTCCTTCCGTATCCTAGGGTGCATTCCATATCTGGTCCTGCTGATTTAAAAGCATCTATCTTCTCTAATCCCTAATTTGTTCTTTTACTATTCTTGGCTGTTTGTCTCCTTCTGTATCTTTGCTGTCATCTGATAGCAGCCCCTATTTGTGAAGACTGAGGTAAGAGACATTCAGTACCCAAGCCTTCTCTGCATTATTTGGAACTAGGTTCCCTTCTGCATTCTGTAGGAAATCTATGGTTTCTTTGGTCTTCCCCTTACTTTTGACATATTTGTAGAATCCCTTTAATTACCTTTTATGTCCCCTGCCAGTTGCATCTCAAATTGTGCCTTGGCTTTCCTAATTTTTTACCTGCACGCCCGTAAGATACTCCTATGCTCTTTCCTAGTACTATGACCAACTTTCTACTTTTCCTAGGATTCCTTTGTGAGTTTCAACTCATTGAAGAGATTTCTGTCTAGCCAGGCTGGCCTCCTGTTACACTTCCCATTCTTCTGTTGCATCTGGATAGCTTGTTCCTACACTCTTAAAAGGGCCTCCTTAAAGTACAGCCAGCTCTCTTGGACTCTTTCCACCTTCCCTCAGGCTTGCTTCCCAGGGGATTCTGCCCACCGATTCCCTGAGTTTGTTATAGTCTGCCTTTCTGAAATCTAGTGTCCTTATTCTGCTGCTCTTTCCTTCCTTCTGTTAGGATCTTAAACTCTATCACATCATGATCACTGTCACCCAAGCTACCTTCCACCTTCACATTCTCAACCAATCCTTCCCTGTTTGTGAGCAGCAAGTTGAGTAGACCTTTCTTCCAAGTTGACCATCTGTACAAAAAAATTATCCCCAGCAGACAAAGAATTTGCTGGACTGCTTGTGCACTGCTGTGTTTCTCTCCCAGCAGATGTTCTGATAATTAAAATCCTCCATCAGAACCAGGTGTCCTTTACCTCCACCTCCTCCTTAGGAGTTTGGCAGCTAAATTCTATATAAATTATCTCTGTTCCACCCCAGTTGAGGAGCCAAACAAGACTTAATTGCTGCCCTTAATGTTCTTTTAATATAGTATCTTTCTGTATATGAAACATTATTACAGTTTGAGTTATACCTCATTAAATCTGGTGGGTACAACAACTGCCTATTAGTCAAAATAAATATGAAAAAGCAAATCAATTTCTTTATAAAATACCTAACTGAATAAATAGTGGGCCTTTGTGCAAAATAATCAGGCCACTTTCACCACTGATTTTCATGAGGTCTTGGTGTATAACAACATAGTTTGTTGCTTAATCATGCTTACTGATTAAGTTTTATATTTTAAAAACACAATATAATGGTTTGTCTTTATACAGCACTATGTCTTTATGTCATTACTAGTCAATTGATGGGGGGCAGGAGGGGAGCACTGCCACCTACCACCCGGTGTCGCTGCCACCTCCTAGAAGCTGTGGGGGGGAAGCTTGCCTCGCCATCCCCCTCAGCCAGCACCCTGCACTACTGCTGCCTCCAGAGAACAGGGCTGGGGGTGAGGACAGCCCCCCCCAGCCTGTCCCCTCCATCCCTGCCATCATGGCGGCACTCTACCACACTGCCTCTTGTCTGGAATGCTCTTGGAGCACTCTGACTGGTTGTTTCAGTAACCAATCAGAGCGCTCCAAGATCATTACAGACACCCAGCCCTTTATTATATTAGATACAGCAAACATATTGCTGTGTAACATTTTTTCCATATCATAGGACATTATGCTTCAGGATTCAACTATAGCGTACTCCATTTAAGTGCGTAGCCTGAGGACTGCAAATAACCTGTGCGCTTACCTGGAGAATGACATTATCTAAATTTAACATAAACAATCAAAATCCATTAAGTATGCAGGGATGTCAGCACATTATCAGCCCTGAAAATGACTAGCGTTCTCTTCACTGTCAAGGCTTCTAATGGTCAAGGACAGGTACTGGAAGCCTTGAAAATGGAGGTACTGGTAGGTGTCAGGGCTGCTAATACTGCAGCTCTGACTACTGTCTACTTAAGGAACACCCTGTACAGCAAGGGATGCTGACCTCTGGCACAGGTGCCACAAATGGCATGGGAAGCCTGTGTGTGTGGCATGTGGCAGACGGGAAGGGACAGGCAGCGTGGTGTCAGATAGGACAGGAAACAGAAAGCTGAGCATAAGATCAGGCAGGGAGCATGAGGCAGGGAGGAGAAAACAGAGCAGCAGCTGGGCAGAGAGAACAAGGCAGGGAGCAGAAAGCTGAACAACAGATTGGATTTTGGGAGAGGAATAGGAGTGGCACTCAGGAAAGGTGGAGGGCTAATTTCTGACCCTCTTGTTAAGCAAGTTGGCCCCCACTGGGGTATAGGAGTGTCAGTGTGGTATTATCAGCCCTAAAACTGTCAAGCTCCTAACTCCTGGCATTTTCAGGGTTTCTAGCAGTCATTGTCTGGGCTGATATTAGAAAAACATTAAAAATGAGGGCAGACAGCAGCTGTGAGACTGACAGTCCTTTGACAGCAGCTTTCCCTTAATTGTTTCTGAAGCGGTTAAAGGGAGGACCTGAGAGTTAGAGAGTTGACAGTTAGCATGCAGTTAGAAATGAGAGGGTGAGGCTGAAAGATGCTACACGCTGATGCAGTTTATAAACTTAACAGCATGAAATCCATTGCAAATGAAGCAATAACAAACACTGTGATGCACTATGTGATGCAGTTAAGAGATTTATCAGAGCAGGAAGCAGACAGCAGAGCAGCAGATCAGGCAGGGGAAAGAGTGGTCTTTGGGAAGCACACACAGCTGATTTGTGGCATATCTGTCAAAATGGTACTGCTGCGGTATTACACACAGAAGTCTAGTATGCCGCATTTGACATTACCGTACACTTAGCCATTAAACGTATGGGTAGAACATCACCAAGTGACCTGCTCAACGCAAGTGCAATACACCCAATGCCTTCCTATGCACCATATTATAATCTGGCCCTTCTCCAACACAAGAAATCCTTCAGTCAAAACAGTGCCTTAGATCCACTACGAAGGAAAGCATGGGTGCTTGCCTCAGGCCTTTGAGGATCCCCTTGGATCAAAATTGACCCGTCAGCCAGTGGGCCGAGTTAGGCTCTCCTGATGGGGAAAACGAGGCTAAACACATGCAGCCGGCTTCACATGGCCACGACAGGGCTGGGATCCACTGGGTGTTTGCCTACCAGGCACGAATTACCCCTGGTCGTTACCAGGCAGGGCAGCGTGCTCCCCATCGCCTGGGCCGCTACAGACCGCACCACGCCAGTGAAACCGGCTGCAGCTTTAGCCCCACAGGCCTTGCCGCGGGGGCCAGGCCGAGGCTCCCCTGGCAGGTGGGTGCCCGACAGGCGGAGGCCGGCTGCAGATGCACCAGTGCAGGAGCCGGGGAGCAGCAGCCCCCGGGAGAGCGGCTCCCCCCGCCCGGGGCGGCGCACGCACCTACCGTGTGCCCGGCCGCGGCCGCCACGGGCCC
>NW_017729033.1:78781334-78785924 GCF_001723915.1 Gavialis gangeticus | reverse complement strand
CGCCCCCAAACCTCGCGAGAGGCGGGAGGGGAGGGGCGGGGGGCGAAAAGCGAAGGTGCCTCCGCTCCCCTGGGTGGGCTCCCTGGGGCGGGTGACTGGGAGGGGCCAGCGCTCGGGCCGCTGCGCAGGGGCAGCTGCTGGTCTCCAAGGCAGTAGAGCTGGGCCCACGGGGCATCTGCTGAGTGGACGTCCCAGCCCCGTCCGCAGTGACCTTCTTTTACCGTGTGACGCTGGCGTCAAGCCATCAGAGAGGACAGTCCGGTTGTCCTCTCTCCTCAACTGATACGAAACCCGACGCCTTTATGTCCTCTACTTTTATCTTGTAGACAGAAATAGAGGACATAAAGGCGCGGGGTTTCATATCAATAGAGGACAACCAGACTGGCCTTTATGATGGCCACCCTATATCAAGAGGTAGACTGGGCTCCTCATAGCCTCCTCCTGAGCCTGTCAATGGCTAACCACAGGGGTGAGCATGGCAGTGCACCCCCTGCAAAGAGTCACCACTCGCCACCCTGCTGCCAACACCACCTCCGGTGTCTGCAGGTGGTCCACAATTGCCACTGGCCACTGCCACTGCTGGCAGTGCCTGTAGGTGGTCACCAGTCCCTGGTTGGCACTCCCCACCCTGCCCCTCCCCACTGCTGACAGTGCCCGCGGCATCTCCAGGAGCTCCCAGATTACCGCCACTGGGCTCCGGCCACCTTGCTCCCACCACCAGCGCAGCCATGCCCTGCCCCAGCTGCTGGGGGCATACGTCGTTCATGGCTGACTAGTTTAATCCGGGGCTGATTGTCCCCAGTTTTGACCTGCGTCAAACCAAGCCAGGAGAGTCGTTGGGGCTGGAATGGTAATTCCCTTGGATTGGCCCCAGTTGTCCCGGGGCAAAATGCTCAGCTACATTGCAGGTACTTAAAAGCTAAATGCAAGCAAGGATTTACTCTGGGACAAAGAATTTTATCCTGGGATCTTATAGATGGACATGTGCTTTGTTCCACTTTGACACAGCAGTCTTGTGTAGAGTTAACTTTATATGATGGACCCATCTGGGATGGTTTGGGCTGGGATGATTCTGTGGAGGTCAGTTCTAGCCTGACTTTTCTGCGATTCTGATTCGATCAACACAGGTACAGGGTTCTTCTGGAGGTTTCTTCTTGCCTCTTCATGATGGGCTGTTCTGTCCTTGGAAGCCTTAATTCCCTGCTTAATAGACTCTCCAGGTGCTTCCATTATCAGTAGTCATTGCCCAGTCTGTAGGCTCCAGGTTCATTGCCTTCCTATCTCTCTTGCAAAGCTTCTTTGAAATGGAGGCCCTGCTAAGTACCTCTCCCTGTCCCCTGACTGGCCTTTGAGTGCAGGTCATGGAAATTGTGCTGCCAAATACAACCTTTTGGTTTCCCCAGGTTGAGTTTTGACCCACTAGGTTGTGAAGGGGCTTGTTTGGGACCCACGGTGCTTCACTGCTGAGGATGTAGGAATATTGTTCCTGTCTTCATGTAGGGGGCTCTCAGGGTCCCTGCCAAACCTGTGATTCTAAGATTAAGCAAAAACATCCAACTAATAAAAATCAGTGGTGCAAGTGGCCTGATTATTTTGGACAAATGCCCACTGTTTATTCAGCAATGTATTTTATAAAGGAATTGATTTGATTTCTCATATTTATGTTGACTAATAGGCAGTTGTTGTACCCACCAAATTTAATGAGGTATAACTCAAACTGTAATAATATTTCTTGTACATGAAGATACTACATTAAAAGAACATTAAGGCTGGCAAACAAGTCTTGTTTGTCTCCTGAACTGGGGTGGAACAGCAAGAATAACATCTGTTATTCCAGACTACCTCGTATGTCTCCCTAGGTCCAAAAAACCACAATTATATATTAACTGGTGCAAAAACCTCCCACTACCTCCTCAACAATTTCTGTAATTCATATGTTTTAGGTACAAAAATTAATAGCCTGAAAATGTGGGGATGATATTAAATAAACTGAATTTAATATCAGAATAAATTATACAGGGCCTATAATACAGATTATTACTACTTCATCCAGAGATGTCAAACATAATCTGGTCTCCTGTGTTGCCTCTTTGACCCACATGCTAGACTGGTCCTGTGTGCAGTACCTGGAACGTGTGTTAGCTGCAGCACTCACTGGGGCCAGTCCTGGACTGTGCCTCCTACTGGAGCTGACCCTGGTGGGTACCACTTGGACTGGATCAAGCTTGCAGAAGGGAAAGGAAAAGTCTGTGTGCCTGATCTGACCCATGGACCGGCTCCATACCACTCATCTGGCCAGCTGGGTCAGATGAGTTTGACACCCTTGATTTAGTCAAATTCCACAGTTTAACAAAATCCTTAACTTTTCAAATGTATTTGAAAACTCACAGAAGTTCTACCAGGTTCAGAATTTGGGGTCTGTACTGTAGAATGGGAGTCTAAGATATAAGTGAAGTACAGAAAGAGCCTTGCCAATGCCCTGACATTGTAAGAGAGGGCAATTTGCTACAGGAGGAAAAAGTTATTCCCGATTAAATGTAAAATAGCAGTCTTTAAAACTACAGTAAAGATTATTTTCATTATTTAAGATCCTGTCTCAGATCTGGTCATGTTCCTCCTATCTGAACACTCACCAGACTGAAGTGTTAAATACCTATAGACTCATGCTCTAAGTTTCCCTAGACCTCAGGGCTTTTTTTCTACCTTTGCCCATCTGACATAATTCCCGGGCTCAGGTGCTGTCACTTACCTTTTCACAAAAACAGAGCCCCACAGTTCACCTACCTTATGCCTTCAGAAACCAATGCTGATTCCCAAGATAATCCAGTATGTCAAACATGCTCTTTTCCAAAAGTTCATTCACAGTAGTAATCTGTAAGGATTTCATAGTTTTCATAGACATTAGGGGCTGGAAGGGACCTCATGAGATCACTGAGTCCAGCCTTCCCTGCCAGAGGTAGGAAGTCTGCAGGGATCAAACGATCCCAGCAAGATAAGCATCCAAGCACTTTTTGAATGAGTGCAGAGTAGGTGCTTGTACCACCTCTGGGGGAAGTCTGTTTCAGAACTTGAACACGGACTGTAAAAAAGTTTTTCCTTATATCAAGTCTGAATTGGCCTTCTAGAAGTTTGTGGCCATTAGACCTAGTTACCCCTTGGGGAGCCCTGGTGAACCACTGTTCTCCCAGATCCTAATGCACCCCCCTTATATACTTATAGGCTGCCACCAAGTCCCTCCTGAGCCTTCTCTTCTCCAGGCTGAAAAATTCCATGTCACTCTGCCTTTCCTCGTAAGACTTACTTTCTTGGCCTTTGATCATATGAGTGGCTCTCCTCTGGACTCCCTTGACCTTATCCACATCCCTTCTGAAGTGGGGGGGGGGCAAAACTGGATGCAATAATCTAGTTGTGGCCTCACTCAGGCAGAGTAAAGAGGGAGGATGACATTCCTGGTTTTGCTTGTGATGCATCGGTGGATGCATGCCAAAGTTTGATTTGCTTTCCTGGCCATAGTATTGCATTGATGGCTCATGTTCATCTTGTGGTCAATCAAGACCCCCAAATCTCTTTCAGTCATGGTGTTTGAAAGTGTAGCTTCACTGAGCCTATAAGTATGATGGTGGTTCTTTCTCCCAAGGTGGAGTACCCTACATTTCTCTACGTTAAATGCCATCAGGTTCTGGTCTGCCCACTTTGCAAGCATATACAGGTCAGCCTGTATCCCCAGCCTGTCCTCCAGTATGACCGCCTTCCCCCATAATTTAGTGTCATCCATGAACCTTGCCAGTCCACATCTGATGCCCAAATCCAGATCATTAATGAAGGTATTGAAGAGTACTGGCCTGAGCACTGAGCCCTGTGGGACTCTACTGGTAACCTTGCACCACATTGAATTGTTTCTGTCAACTAGTACCCTTTGGGTCCAACCCTGGGTCCAGTTTCCCAGCTATTGAACTGTGAGATGGTCAAGGCCACAGTTCCCCAGCTTAGTCATGAGGACATCCTCGAAGACCAAGTAAAAGGCCTTCCTGAAATCTAGATAAATGACATCAATCTCATCTCCCTTGTCCAGGCAATGCATCACCTGGTCATAGAAGGAGATGAGGTTGGTCAGGCAAGACCTTCCAGTAATAAAACTGCATTGGCTGGCATTTAGTAGGTTGCCTTTCATTGGCCTGTTGCAGATGGATCCCTTGATAATTTTCTCCAAGATCTTTTCAGGGATGGATGTCAGACTGATAGGTCTGTAATTTCCTGGATCTTCCTTCATCCCTTTCTTGAGATTGGGACCATGTTGGCTCTGTTCCAGTCTTCCGGTATATCACCCAAGTGTCACGAGCTTTCAAATATCTTGGCCCTAGGGCATGCTATGATCTCCGCCAGCTCTTTTAAGAGTCTTGGGTGCAATTTGTCTGGGCCCACAGGTATAAACAGATGTCATACTTGGCATTTAATGTCCAAATTTGTCTTTATACTACAACAGCAACAAATGGGTAACAAACAATAAATTGAAATCTCACAAATAAACATTGAAAATCACTACACACACACACGCACACACACACACACACACACACACACACACACACA
>NW_017729033.1:78766807-78781286 GCF_001723915.1 Gavialis gangeticus | reverse complement strand
CACACACACACACACACACACAATATTGATCCTCTCTGGTGAATAAACTGCAGACCACCTTCACTTTCCCTGATAACTTCTAATATTTTGAGTCCTTAAAAGGGAAATAGAAAAGGAAGAGAGAAAGAGAGAGAGAAAGAAAGAGAGAAAGAAAGAAAGCAAACAAAAAACTCCACTGCTTTTGGACACTTCCCTCTTAATGCTCAGTTTTTGACATTTGTGCTCGAAACTGCAGCTTAGGCAGGACCAACCACCCTCTTACTGGAGTTATTTAACAGACTGAGAGCTGCTCTCAGTTAGCACAGATTGAATTCACCTCCTCTGGATGGATCCAACATGCATGTATTATATCTTTTTTTCCCAGCAGGCACTCAGAGTAGGATACATGTTTCTCTGGTTGAGAGAAAGGCTATTAAAATTTCCCCTCGGTCCCTTTCAGTTCCTGGCACATTGGACATATTTGTTACCACTCTGCCACCAAAAACCAGAGTTCACTTAATCCTGAGCAGTTAGTGGGTTTTTTTCCCCCCCTTTTAATAAGGATGGTCTACTTCAGTTGGCCAGACCCTGCTCCTCTTCACAAAAAGTTCTCATGGAACATGTCCCTCTGTGCCCCATCTTCTACATAAATGCCAACCTGGTTGCTAGGATTGTGTTTATTCCCTTCAACCTCAGTGGCACACCTACTGTGGCTGCCAGCCACCACCAAGCATGCTCAACAGGGTCTCACTGACTTGCCCAAGATGGGTGCATTTCGAAAAGTTTCCTCCTACAGTACAAGGAGGTTACACTACCATTTAACATTTTAGGAACATGTGAGAGGTATAGTATTTATGTGCTTACGTGCATGCACACAAACACGTACACAAGCTTGACATAGGCTTTCTGAAACATCATTACCCATTACATGAAAGATAAAGCGCAAGAAAATAAAGTAATCGAGTAACAGAAAACACCCTGATGCAGTGCCTTTCCCTGTAGGTCATCTTTTCCTTGGGTAGCTATTTCCTGTGTTTAGGAAGTCAGGGTTCCCATATTCCTTATCAGGTGCATACAATAGCTCCCTGCATTTTGAGTTGGTAAATTGGACCCTAGAGAAAGCAGCTCCTGCCCTTTTATAATTTTCCCAGCCCTCTTGTCAAGAGATCTCTTCATCAGCCCCATAGATAACCACCAAACAGGTGAAAACCTTTCCCCCAAAAAGCAAACAGTTCCTCTACCCTTCAATCAATATTCTTGGCTTCTTGAAAAATAAAGTTGTTAAGGTTAAGTACGCTCCTTGATCATTAGTCTGATGGATGTGTTCTGGAGATCTTGTCAACAAAAGTTGACACACACAGCCACTTCATGATGCAGCTGTTTTAATAGTAAAAATGTTATATTGCTGAGCAGAATTGTAGAAGTTGTACATGGTAGGGTACAACTTATCATCCAATCATCCATCTCCTGAGGCAGTTTTTACAATGGTTAGGGTACAAGCCACAGCACCAATCCCAAATTATAGCTGTTGTAAAATCAGTCTTCTCTATAATTTCAGTAAGTTACAGTATTTTTCATTTCCTGTCCTAAATCATCAAGGGATTTTTTTTTTAAAGCAGGGGATGTGTATTATTATGGAACCCATTTCAATATTAAAAATGTACGATAAGTATAAAACATACACAGATAAATATATAAAAGTGTACATGTTTATAATCACTTTAATATAATGTGTAATATATTTATATATGTACACATATATACATAAAATATATTATATATAATAAAACATGTAAATGCACTCCATTATTATAACAACTTTAGACACATGAATTTCCCATTCTCCAACACATTTCAAAAGCAGTCTACTGCCACTTTCTATTAATATTAATATGGGACTGCTGTACCCATATTTGTCATACAAACAATTTAATGGTTCATACAAAAAATTACTCTGTTAAATTACTCATTAAGCTCAGAATTCTATATGAAAAGGCATTTAGCAGCCTGCTTGTAAAGTCAGATATTTAGGATGAATAATGTGGTAATTGTATTTCCTTCACTCTTCTTTCATACCATGAACCAGTTCATGTGTTTGAACCTGTGACAAAATAAAACACTTTTGATACAATTTTGGATGGAAAATAGTAACATTATTTTTTAATATTTTGTGTACATGTTTATGACATGAAAGTTCTCATTGTAAATACTATCTGCATTCATTCCCTGCTTCCTGGTAAGATGAATTGTGATATCCAATTGTTGAGACTTGAGGATAGAGTCTATGAATCAACTTAAGTTAAATAAATTAGGTTTAGTTAACATAACAGAAATAGAATGATCATCCAGGTTGATAAATGAACAGACTATATTTGGATAAGTCTGGAAACTAAGTGACAAGACTGATTTTTTAAATTAAATATCTTTGGGATGTTTTTAAAGGATACTATAATCTTTTAAGATACTAGAAACTATTATTTCTCAAAATGTATAAACATTTAGTCAGTAATAGCCAAAATGTTTAAAGTGGGGTATCTGGTTTAAGCATATTAGTCTATAGATTCTGAAGGCCCTGATAATTTTAGGTGTTCATGATCTCCAAAAATCAAGCCACTTTTACTTAATTGCATAAAATGGATTTAAGAGTCTAATTTTAAATATCCAACTTTGAAAATATTTGTCCATTTTCAGATGCCTTCCCCAGGCCATGTAACATGGACCTTCATATATTAAGTGTAATAATTTTTTATTGTCCAGTTTTAAAGTTGAATTTCAAATGAACCTTTGGGCTATGTAGTCTCATCAAGTAAAGCCATTTTCTGCCTGACTCACATTAATCACCTAGTTTCTAAACATACATGGACCAAGAGCTGTTTCCCCTTTTGCACATATTTTCCTTGAAATTGGCATCTTTAGCAAAAAATGTAATAACCTTTCAATAGCATCTTCAGGCTAATCTTTTGTTCAGTTCAAAAATCTCAAAACACACCTGTCACCACTCCACCACTTATGTTTGTGTATGTTCTTCAAACCTTCCCTGATGAGCGGGTATCCTGGTTTTCCCTGATAAATAATCACAAATTCTCTGATAAAAAATCCCAAATCCTTGATAAAAATTAAAGGCCCCGCAAGGGTCCCCCTCATCTCTGCTAGTACCCCTCACTCCCCCCAGTCTCCCCAGTCCTGCTCGTGCTCCTTACTCCTCCCATAACAGCCCCTCAGCCCCACTCATGCAAGCATAGACACAGAAACACAGACAAACACAGACACACAAACATACACACACACCTCAGCAGGTAGGTGTGTGGGGGGACGGGGGGAAAGGAAGGGGTTGGGGGAGCAGATTGAGAATGGGGGAGGAGTGCATCTCTTTGCCTGCTCCCGGGGGGTGGTGGCGAGGGCAGCGGTGCCCCTCTGTGGGCCACACATGTTCCCCCCGGCTGGGGAGGGGGGAAGCTCACATGCAGTGGCTGCCACCACACCACTACTGCTGGGAGGGAAGCTGGCTGGGGGTTGAGGGAGTGAGGATGTGTTGGTGGAAGACATAGAGTGCCTGCTGGCCGGTGGGCACTCCTGGTGCGGCTTTCCCCAACACCTTCCCCTCCCTCAACCCGGGCAGGTGAGCAAGTGTGAGGAGGGGGAACAGAGCACAACCTGGGGTGCAGCAGCAGAGGGGCAAGGGGAACTGCCAGCCCCATGTAACACACAGCAGTGCCCACCTGCCCTGCACAATACACTGCAGTGCCCCCCTGCCCCTCACCTCGGCTCACTCTGTGCCTGCTCCCAGGAGCAGGGCTGGGGGTGCAGCGTGCCCTTCTGTGGGCCTCACAAGTACTGCCCAGTCAGGAGGGGAGAGGGAGATGCATGCAGCAGCCACCAATACCACCACTGCACTGCCGCCACCACACCTTGTGTCGCTTGCATGGGACATGGTGGTGCAGTGGCAACCTCTGCATGCAAGCCCCCACCCCCTCCCGCCTTGGCAGAGCAGGCATGCGCAGCTTGCAGATGGGCACTGCTGCCCTTGTCCCCCTGGTCCTGCTTTGGGCAAGCATTGTGGGGGACGGCAGCAGCGGTGAAGTGGCGCTAACATGCAGTGGCTGCTACCACCACCATGCTGCCGCTGCTACTGGTGGCCACCACTGTACCTCTGCTGGTGACTGCCCCCACACCACACCTCCACTCACATAGCAACGGCCACTAACAGCACTGCACCACAGCTGCCATGCCCCATGCTGCTTGCCTAGAGCAGGGGTGAGGGCAGCAGTGCCCCTCTACAGGCCTCACATGCCTTCTCGGCCAGGGGGAGCTTGCACGCAGTGGCCACCACCACACCACCACACCCCGTGTCCCGTGTGGCTTTCCCACTGTTGGCCACAGGCAAGCTGCGTGAGGTGCAGTGGCAGCCGTGCAGTGGTGGCAATGACTGCCACATGCAAGTGCCCCCTTCCCCCCTGGCTGGGCAGCACATGTGTGGCCCGCAGAGGGGCACTGCTGCCCTTGTACCCCTGGCCCTGCTCCTGGGAGTGGGCACAGAGTGCGCTGAGGTGGGGAGCTGGCAGTGCACCTTGCCCCTCCACCACCACACCCTGGAGTGTGCTTTTTCCCCCCCTCTCCTTGCCTGACCACCTGCCTGCCCAGGCTGAGGGAGGGGAAAGTGTTGGGGAAAGCCCCACTAGTAGTGCCTGCCAGCTGGTAGGCACTCCATGTATTTCACCAACACATCCTTACTCCCCACTTACCTCCAGGAACAAAGAAGACTGATCTCCTCCTGTGGCAGCCTCCGGTAAATGATTGCATTGGGTCCTGACCTTTCCCCCTCTCCCTTCCCCTCTGGGCAGGGCTGGGGCTTTCCCACTCCTTTTGCAAACAGCTCTTGCAGGCTGGAACTCAGCCAGCCTGCAGAGCTCTTTGCAAAAGGGGGAAATCCATGAGTTTCCCTGCTAAAAGGGAAAATCCATGTTTTCTGGAAATAAACTGGGAAATCCCTGTTTTTCTCCATTTTTCCATGGGAAACGGAAAACCCAGATCCCTGCTAATGAGGTATTTGCTTAGAAACACAATGGCAGTATGTTCATATAGTAAAACTAAGACTGCAACCTGGATGCAGATCTTATGCACACAGAGTCATGGACCATCTCACTTGAATAAAATGAAGTGGATTTTTCCAGTGTCATAGTTAAAGAACTTGTTTAAGGGCTATTGAGTTAGTCATTTTAACAAAGTTTGATGGAAGAATCAATACATGGAACAGCTGAACTCTCATTTAGTTGTAAACACATGCCTTTCACCTATCTATGTTTTCTTCTCTACCCCACTCCACTTTTGTTTTTCACGCCCTTGTGACAAGGTATTTAGCAGAATTCACAAATTCATTGGAATCTGACAGGTTGCACCATGAGGACTTTTGTTATAGGCTTGAACTTGCAACCTCTGGGTTGTCAACTGTGCACCTTTGCCACACCGCCCCTCCACTGATAAGCCATTACTCATATATATCCAGAGAAGACAGAACCTTAAAGCCACACACATCTCTAAGGAAAAGTTATTTTCTTAGTTACTTGTGAAAAAGAAATGGAACAATAAAGCACAATGAGAATTAGATTCTGATTCGGTGATAAATTCCAGTATTGCACTCTCCCCCCCCAATCATGAACGAAAGTAAAAGTTTGGACTGTCAAATGAACCACAAAGATATTAGTAACAAAAATTCTGAAAAACTTTAGTTTGGAGATGTCAAAATGTTTATTTTCCAAATTTTGGATATTAAAGAAAAAACATTTTGAAAGTCAAACTGAAAGAAAACACTTGGTTTTGATTTTATTGACTACCATATTTATTGAAATATAAGACAGTGCATCCCCATCAGTCTACATGGGGAAAAAAGTCCCTTGTCCTACATTCACATATAAGGAAACTGCATTAAACATATTGCCTATCTTTGAACTGCTGCTAAAAGCAGCATTTGCTCAGTAATGGAAACCAACTATGAAGTTAATTAAATGCAGCCAACATTGAGCATGACTATAAAACACATGAACCGTATGGGGCAAACATGCTGACTTTTTTGCAAAAATATTATTTTATATATATAAATATATATATTTATATAAATGTATAAAGAGTGGGAAGGAAGAGGGGAAAGGGGTATGGGGTAGGGCACTGAAGTGGCCCTTTGTGTGATGGTTAAAGGTGACAGTGACCGGCAAGCAGGTACATGGGCACATGGGGATGCAGGTGCATGGTATGGTTTTGTAATGGAAATAAGAATGGTCTAACTGTAAAGGTGTGTTTTGGACTGTCAGATGAACCACAGCAGTCACAAAACAGGTTGGTGGGGGGGTTGTTTTGTTTTGTTTTTGCAAAAAAAAAAGAATATATATATATATATATATAAAAATCAAAGAGGATCACCATTTATTATTCATGAGCTCTGCTCAGTGGATGGAACTTGGAGCTGATTAGACTAATTTGGCCTGAGATACACAATTTAAAAAATAATTTAAAAAAGGGTAGGTTCCCAACAGCATGTAACAGTATGTATAATATATATATAAATATTTTTGCAAAAACAAAACAAAACAAAACAATAATATGCTACTGCACAGTATTATTAGGCTACAACACAGTAGTGTCACTTAAAAGGCATTCACTAGTGCTACTGTGCAGAAACTAAACAAATGTGCAGTAACCACTACACAGTGGTATCTCATGTAGACACTCTATATGCTTCCCAAATGTCCTTACTGAGTTTACCTACTTGGGCTGGATTATATCTCCTATAATACCCTTGAAAGATAATTAAATACACAAAACTCTGTTCAAAAGGGTTTGAACCACCACGGCATTACATTGTCTCATTGCAACATCTGTCAGATTATACAAGAAGTAATACCTAAAAATGAGGCGGTAGGATACACAGTTTAGAAAATCCTCATTTAAGACATACATAAATAATGTATATCATTAACTGACACATACCAGTACTGTGCTTCTCAAGGCATGCTCTATTTTGATGAAAAAAATCCTATGAAGTTTATACTTTTAAGGACTATATGTGGGATGTAACTAGCAAGTTTTGTGTCCTGGGCAGAGCTTCTGGAGAGCTCTGTTTTCCTAAAGAGTCCCTCTTTACCCACCCCTATTTCCACCCCTATTTCCACTTGTGGACTGTAGGGCTGGGCAATTATTTCACCAGGGGGCTGCTTAATGACTTTTGGTGAGCCATTGAGGACTGCAAAGGTAGCCCTGCCCCTCGACAGGTGCCCCGTCCCCTGATCACCATCTTGGGACTGGAAGTCCCACCCCTAACCCTTGATATTTGTCATCAGAAGTCCCCCTCTTACTCCCAGAAGTACCCCTTTTGGGAGTGGGGGTTTGCCATCTTGAAACCAGAAAAAAAACCAAATCATATACTAAAAATCAAACATCTACTATAACATATTTTGATTTTATTTTTGTCCAGATTTATGTGTGTTTGTATAGTGTATATAGAGGTGATTGAATAATAGCTCAAAATAAAGTCTTACTCTTGTATATTGTGTGCAAGGGGTGTGTAGTGGGGGTGTGTGGGTTGTGTGTGTGTGATTTGTCGGGGGGGAGGTTGTGAAGCAGTGTGTGGGGGGTGGAGAACCCCTGGAAAATGCTGAGTGTTTCCCATACCTTGGCAGTCACCTTTCCCAGTCACTGAATCTTGATCAGACATAAGATTCACTGCACCAGCATATGCCTTCGAAAGCTGCTTCACCGTGTCTTTGCTGACCAGGATCTCCACATGGAAACTAAGATTCTGGTCTACAATGCAGTGGTTATCCCCATGCTCCTCTATAGGTATAAGTCATGAGTGACATATTGAAGCCATCTTAGTCACCTGGAATTTTTCCATCAGCCTTGTCCCAGGAAGATCCTTCACATTAGATGGGAGGACCACTGCACCAATGCCAGCATCCTCTCTGCAGCTAACTTAATCAGTATCGAGGCAAAGATCATGAAACATCAACTCCACTGGGCTGGCCACTGTGTGCAGATAGCTGACACTTGTGTCCCAAAGCAAGTCCTCTTCTCTCACCATACATCAAGCTACAGCCCACTTCAGAGACCTGTCTTGCTCAGAAAGCTGAGAAATGGCAGAGGAGGAAGGAAAGTGCGTAACATCTTGGCCAACAGTTGTGTCCCCCCCCTCCCCCAAGGCACCACGTCATATCTGTGGAAAAACTTGCAGAGCACAGATTGGTCTCCTTAGCCACCTTAAAATTCACCATTAATCCCCACCCCTACTCCCCGAGCAGACAACATCCTCGTATCAAGGTCTAGCTGATGTTGATGGGATAGAGATGATTGCATAATAGCTCAAAATAAAGTCTTACTCTTGTATATTGTATAGGGGGTGTGGTGGGCATGTGTGGTGGGGGGGTTGTGAAGGAGTGTGGTAGGTTTTTTGAGGGGGTTGTGGGGAATGTGGGAGAGAGTGTGGGGTTTGTGGAGGAATGGATGGAATAATCATGGAACGAATCCTCAAGGAGTCCATTCTAAGCACTTGGAGGAGAAAAGGTGATTAGGAACAGTTTGGCATGGATCACTAAGGGCAAGTCATGCCTGACCAACCTGATTGCCTTCTATGACAAGGTAACTGGGTCTGTGGATATGGGGAGACCAGTGGATGTAGTATACCTTGATTTTAGCAAGGCTTTTGATACAGTCTTCCATAGCATTCTCTCAAGAAAGCTAAGCTAAGGAAGTATGGGCTAGATGAATGGATTGTAAGGTGGATAGAAAACTAGCAGGAGCATTGGGCTCAGAGACTACTAAGCAATGGTTTGATGTCTAGTTGGCAGCTGGTATCAAGTTGAGTGTCCCAGGGGTAAGTTCTGTGGCTGGTTTTGTTCAATGTCTTCATTGATGACCTGGAACATGGCATAGAGTGCACTGTCAGCAAGTCTGCAGATGACATCCAGGTGGAGGGAGTAGTAGATACACTGAAGGGTAGAGCTAGGATTCTGGTCACTGGAGGGTGGGTGACCTAGACAAATTGGAGGATTGGACCAAAAGAAATCTCATGAGTTTCAGCAAGGAAACGTGCAAAGTCCTGAACTTAGGATGGAAAAATCCCATGCACCAATACAGGCTGGGGGCTGGCTGGCTGGGCACCAGCTCTGCAGAAAAGCACCTGGGTGTTACAGTGGACAATAAGCTGAATATGAGCCAGCAGTGTGCCCTTGTTGCCAAGAAGGCTAATGGCATACTGGGCTGCATTGGTAGGAGTGTTGCCAGCAGGTCAAGGGAAGTGATTATTCCCCTCTATTAAGCACAGGTGAGGCCACATCTGGGGTACAGTGTTCAGTTTTCAGCCCCGCATTACAGAAAGGATTTGGAAAAATTGGAGAGAGTCTAGCAGAGGGCAACAAAAATGGTGAGGGGGCTGGGGAACATGACTTATGAGGAACGACTGAGGGAACTGGGGTTATTTAGCCTAGAGAAGAGAAGACTGTGAGGGGATTTAATAACAGCCTTCAACTACCTGAAGGGGGTTCCAAAGAGGATGGAGCTAGCCTGTTCTCAGTGGTGGCAGATTATGGGACAAGGAGCAAAAGTCTCAAGTTGTAGCAAGGGAAGTTTAAGTTAGATATTAAGGGGCATTTTTTGACTAGGAGGGTAGTATAACACTGGAACAGGTTACCTAGAGAGGCAGTGGACTCTCCATCCTTGGATGTTTTCAAAACCTGGCTCAAGGGTAGGTGTGGGCCCCCCTGCCACACAACCCCTGCCACACAGGAGCAGCAGCAGCTGATGGTCCCTCAGGGCACTCCTGGCTGGGAGCAGGCAGAGCCTCTCAGTGGCGTATAGCTCGGGCTGATCCTGGGAGCTGCACATGGCAGCATGGAGCCTGCCCAACTTGGCCCACTGGTGCACACCTTCAAACCAGACCGAGCTGGCTCTGTGCCAACATGTGGGCTTTGGGGCACTGCAGGTGGGAGATGCACGCCATCAGGCTGGGCTGGCTCTGTGCCTCCATGTGGGGCTTCTAGCACTCTAGTGGGAACACAGAAATGGAGGCATGGAGACCTCCTGGCCTGATGGTGCATGGACTGGGAGCTGCAGGGAGCTGTGCACCATTGGGCCAGGCAGTCTTTGTGCTTCTACATGCAGCTCCCTGCTGGAGTGCTGGCAGCCCCACATGGAGGCACACATGGAGGCACAGAGCCAGTCTGGCCCAGCCCAATGGTGTACAGCTCCTGACTGCAGTGCTGGGAACACCACATGCTGGCATGGAGCCAGCCTAATCCGGCTCAAAGGTGCCTGCCAGCAGGTCGGGCCAGGTAGGTTACGTGTAGCTCCTTGGATCCTGGAGATGCGTGCTTCTAGGGGGCTCTGTCTGCTGCGAGCCAGAAGCGCTCCAAGGGCCCGTCACCTGCTGCTGCTGCTGCCACCAGTGGCGGGGGCTGTGCACAGTGGGAAGGGTCCCACCCCACCCACTCCACCCACAAAACCCACCCCACCTCCTGCAGGCAGGAGATCCCCTCCCCAGTCACCAGCTATCTAGTCATGCACCATTGCACTTGGTGCCTCCACATGGCTCTCCCAGATAGAGTGCCCGGAGCCCCGCAGAGGTGGAAGAACACAACCCACCTGGTCCAATGGTGCACAACCTCTGAAAGCCTGCCTCCCACCAGCTTTCAGAAGGGAAGTCATAGTAAGAATAATAATTGTTTTTTGGAGGAGCTCTGCAGGCTGGATAGAATGGCCTGGTGGACCACATCCAGCCTGCAGCCTGCATTTTGCCCACCCCTTCTCTAGAACCTATTCAAATCTCATTTGCTTTATACCCATTGTCCAAAATGTGTTACTGTGATTTAAAGAATCAGAAGAAGGCTCATTTTTATTTTGATACCTTCCTGTCAGCAGGCTAGCTAGCTGAAAATTTCCTATTAAGTCTTTTTTTTCTACAGAATATTGCTTTTCTGACAAAATGAACATTTTCACAACAGCTGTTTATTTTCCCTGGAAAATCTGAATTTGTTTAAAAAAATGTATATCCTTAAAATGGATAAAAATCCCCCAAATCAACATAAAAATATGTAGGTCAAACATCAAAATATTTTGCTGAAATGCTGACCTGGTGCCTTGTAAGCCTTGTAGCTCAAGCTTTTCATGATTCTATTTTCTTGTATGGATATCCCTCCTCATCTGAACTATATCTGCCAAAACCCAGTACAATCATGAGACAGACATAATAACTTCATTTTGGCATTGTTGCAAGGTTCTTTTTAAACAATTAAGGCATATTAAACTTTCAAGATAAAAACATTTTAAACCTTCATGTTTTTCTAGCTATGTTATGTGTAATCCTTATGCATATGCATCAAAATCATTAGGCAGTTGCTTTCTCCACTCATAGGTAGCCAGGTCCTGCCCCTGGCAATATTTTTTCCTTATTCAATGTACAGTAATCATATTGTCTGCAGAAGCCTCCTGTAGAGATAAAAATTGGAACACATATGTATTTGTTCAACAACACTGAAAGTGCCGTCTCTAGGAAGTATAGGTAAAGTTGATTAGATTGTACTGTATACTTAACATTGAATAACGTACTCTTGTAAAAACACTCTTCAAAATTATTTAACTTCCCATGATATCGTCACAGAATGTGCAGAAAATCTTTAGTGTTATCTTTTCCTGTCACATGACTAGTGCAAACAACAAAAAAAAATCTTATCTTTTCATTTCTTTTCTGGTACTTTATTAAATAGCATAACCGGTTCAGCACCCAGACTTTAAAGCCTCCACTTGGAAAGGTTGATGTGTTGTATTTCACTCTCCATACGGCAGCTACAGTATGACACAAGAACAAATTTATTGCTCATAATAGCAAATTAATATCAGAGGATATAGGGTGTTTTAAAAACCTTATCTGGTACAGAGTCACATATGTTAAGTAATCCAGAAGATTTTCCTGCCAGGAACTTTTCCCCTTGAGTTAACATCTTTGGGGGCTCAGTAGACTACACCACCTAAATTGTAGCTGTTTGCTCTAGTGTATGTCCTGCAATTTAGTGCTGAACTGAATTAATTAAAGTTTGATCTTGAACTAAAAGTCATGTCAATAAAAATACTTGATGTGCATTTCAAACGTTTTAGGTATCTCTAAGTAATCAGTGTACAGGCTACTTGAGAAATTGGTGCTATATAGATTATTCAACTTTGATCTATTTCTTTGATTTAGCACTGCAATTAAGAAGATTTGGTTCAAAGAGAAAGCTCATTGGTAGATGTTTTACACTGATGTGATAATGTTTACACAGATGTGCTTTGAAATCTTGATTATGGTGGATTTTTGGGTCCCACCACATGACAGACTCCTGTTATCTGAAAGGTAAAATAATATAACATCTATCTGTAACAGTCTTAAGAGCAGGTCTGCCAGGGCTCTCTTATGAGGTGATTTATCTGATCATTGTATTTAGCGTTATTTTTTTTCAGTTTTAAATCCCTCCACAGTAAATCACTTGCTTTAAAGAACGCTTTTTATAATTCAGGTGCACACAGGAGCAGTACTTAGGACTGCAATGATGAAAAGGTGTAGCATTACCTGCTTTAAAGCACCTGCCAATTAATTAGCCCATACTCTCCATAGCAAATAAAGCAAAGCAGTCAAATCCATTTGATCTCCTAGATTTAGACTGTGATTGAAAAGACCATGGAGTAAGACTGAAAAACTAATCTTTTATGATTCTCTACAACTTTTTGTTCAAACGAAAGCTTAAACCCGCCCAGTGACTTTCTTAAACTTTTGAAAGATTTAACTATGAAAGATCTTTGAGCTTTACACCACAATCCATTGTTTTGGTACTGGTGAGGCAACATGTTTGCAGTACTTGCACATTAATGAAAATGCCATAAGATGTGCTATGTGCTTTTAGATGAAAATTAAAAGGACAAACAAAAATCAATGTAGAGTGTTGTAATCGATTCTTGATTGTTTTAATGTGTTTTTCAACTGCATGGCTGTCTTCTGTTATTCTTTTGAAAGAAAAAGATGTATCTTCTCAGATAGAACAGGTCACCAGAGACCTACAACAGGTTAAAAATCTTGTTATTCTTACAAGCATTAAGTCATATTTTATATGATTCTCCATTATAAATCTGTTATTATCTGTATACTTCATAATCTCTATTAACCTATTCTTAATCATACACTATGGTGAGGGAGACAGGTAAACATCTCTCCCTTTCAAGACAAGCATTTGGCACAAGTCGTCTTCCTTCATCTCTGAGAGATTGAAAAGCATCCATCACAAGTTAGAGGCCTTCCACTGATACTTGTAGTCCATACCAGGCTGGAATAATCCATTCATTTTAAGTCTGTGATAAATTAAATACTGGGGAAAACTGCAGAGGAGGGGAGATGGAAAACCCAATTCTTCCAGTCAATACCAGGCTGGATTAATCAATTCATTTTATGTCTATGATAAATTAAATACTGGGGAAAATTCTGCAGAGGTGGGAGGTGGAAAACCCTCCGTGATTATGCCAATTTCTTCTTCAAAAAAAATCCCCTCCTTGTAACTTAAGTGATAAAAGGAAGGGGTAATGCATGTACATTTTATTAGTGTTTTAAAATCAGGGAGTGAAACTGTCAGATCTTTGTTGTTGCTTTCAAGTGTGTCTGGGCAGGTCTAACCCTCAGGTAACGCCCTTTCTCCTTCTTCTCTCTTCCCTTCCCTTGCACCTGTCCATGTAATGCACAGCAAACTCTGAGCAACTGTGGAGTCCAACCCTCCTCCTCCTCCTCCTGCAGTCCCTGCCAAGCCGGGCTCCTTTTTGCTGCAATCTATCATTTTTGGAAAGCTTCACATCAAAGGAGGCCGAGCAGCAGCATCAACAACAACAAGAAGGGGGCGGGGGCTGTTCAAAGTTGGATGCCAAGTGTGTGTGGGGGTGTGTGTGTGTGTGTCTGTGTGAGGGGTGTGTATGACTGTGCGTGTGCATGTGGGGGGTGTCTGCGTATGGGGGTGTGTGGGGGGATCTATGTAGGGGGGTGTATGGGTGTGTGTACATGGGGGGTGTCTGTGTGTGGGTGTGTGTGGGGTGGTATGTGTATAAGTGTCTGTGTTGGGGGTATGTGCAAGGAATATGTGTGTGGGTGTGAGGGGTGTGTCTGAGTGTGTGTGTGTGTGTGTGTGTATGTATGAGTGTGTGGGTGTGTGTGTGTGTGTTGGGGATGTGTGTCTCTGTGTATATGTATGTGGGTATGGGTGTGTGGGTGGTGTCTGTGTATGTGTGCGGGCGCCTGGGATGTGTGTCTCTGTATAGGTATGTAGGTATGGCTGTGTGGGTGTGTGTGGGTAGTGAAGGACTCAGGCGCCATGCAGTAGAAGCTAGCTTGATGGAGAATTACACTGTTGTGGACTCTCCAAATAAGCTACTTGGTGGCCAAAAGGAGCTACATGACCAGCTGCTGAAGGATCACGTGATACCAGGTCGCCCACTGCAGCATCTCATA
>NW_017729033.1:78748433-78756187 GCF_001723915.1 Gavialis gangeticus | reverse complement strand
CGGCCCCCGGCCGCCAGTGAGAGCGGGCAGGGATGGAGCGCGCCGGCAGCGCGTGGGCACACGTGCGCCGGGGCCACCCCGGTGCGGCTCTGGCGATCAGCGCTCCCCCGTGTCCAGGAAGCAAGCTGGGAGCCGGAACCCTGCGCAGCCTCGGGGCTGTTTACAGCTGGGGCCGTAGGAGGGCACGGTTCTTCCCTGAACTGGGAGACAAGTTATAGGGAGTATTTCTAAAATGCGTGGCACTCGTCTTTAATTAGTAGTTGATGCCATGTGATATTTCAATATTTAGGTGACATCAGGCTCCTAGTGCCCGAGCCTTGGACCAAATACTTGGGTTACAGAAAGGACCAAATACTTGGGTTACGGAAAGGACCCAAATTACTTGAACACCCTACAAGAGCAAAGGGAAGGGGATGTATGAATTGTCTTCTTTGAGACTGCTAATCATGTCAACAAAATGTCCCCAAGCAAACTTGAATTTGGTTCATACCTCACATTCGACTGTGCAGGAGTAAAAACACAGCCCCTCTGAACAGATGTGAAGGTATGGTACTTTGCCTGCAAAGCCAAAGGGAAGGGGCTGGTGGAGAGCATCCCCCAAGCCTGGGAACAGTTTCCTGACCTGTTAGGAGTAAATGAGAAGGTTGCTGGTTGTAGCTGTGTTGATCTAAGGACACAGGCAGGGAAGGTTCTTTGGGTAGATGTAATCTCTTCTAAGAGACCACCTAAACTGTTGGAAAAATGGTTCTTTGCAAGCTTTTCAGGCACGAACACCCTTCTTCAGGCAATGGGAGGGATGCATGTGGGCACTGCTGCCTTATCTGAACAAGCCTGTTGTTGTGGATCACCAGAGGGCTTTTTCTGTGTATTGATTTAGCAGCCCTAAGAAAGGTGATTACAGTGTTCTCTGCCACCCTTCCCATAGTCAAAACAATTGGCTGGAATAGCTTGCAAATGATTTCTTTATAACATGTTGAAGTGCTGATGTTTTCAGAACTGAGAGAACTGTAGTTGAACAGCAAGTTCTTCACAGAAGGGAGACTTCCTCCAGCATGTAAACATGAAATAAATCATCACTCAAAAAGAAACAAAAAAGTTCAGTCTCAGATCAAACATTCACGTGCTCTTCCTTTATTCTATCACTGTTCTCTACAGGTTTGTCTGATGTGGTCTCTTTGTGGGTTGAATCACCTGCTATTATAGCTTTTTAAAAAGGATGGCTTTGAAAATGATACTAGAAAGACAAAATACCTCCACATCTTTTCTTTTTCTGTTTCTCTCTCTCTCCGTGTCTCTTTTAAATAGATCTTTAACATTAGGAACCAGAAAATCTGTGATGATTTATAGCAAGCAGACAGTTGTTAATGTCTACTTCTAGAGAATTTATTTTGTTGGCCACTTAGCATAATAGATCCGTCAAAACTCAATTAAAATTTAAAGAGGCAAAAAGTATGATTAAAATGATAGGTACAAAACTATTTTAAAGAACTTTCCATGCCTTCACATCTGTTTGGAAGGTTTGTGTTTTTACTGTTGCACAGTAAAATGTCAGGTATGAATCAAACTTTGCTTGGGGATTTTTTGTTTACATCGTTAGAAGCTTTACAGAAGACAATTCATTCCTTCCCTTTCCTTCTCTTCTGTAGAGTATACAAGTAATTTGGGTCCTTTTTGTAACCCAAGTATTTGGTGAAATGCTCTGTCACTAAGAGTATGTTGTAATCTAAATACTGAAATATCACATTGCATCAATTAATAATTAAATATGAATGCCATGTATTTTGGAAATAATTTCATATAACTTGTCTTCCAATTCAAATAGCAACTACATTCCATACATAGCAAACATTTTGCAATTTTTAAATATAGAATGTACATGCACCATAATTTTTACACTTACAAGGCTACATAGGAAATTACAGGAGCTGGGTTTGCATGAAATACATGGCAAATATGCTTTTATGCTATGGGAAGATTATCTGGTATGACATTCCCATCTGTACTTTTATGTCCATTTACATGATACTATTAGTCTGACTTTTGCATTATAATATTATTAGTTAAAAGGGATTTTAACCTGGATTTTTTTCTAAGATCATTCTGCAGAGAAAGTGAAGTATATTTTTAGACAGTTCAAACCAATGCATGAAAAGGGACCTTGGCAAAAAAGAGTATAATCATCTAGTATTAAATTCTTTAACCCATCAGTGACAGAAAAAAAATTGTTCTTAACCAAGCCTTAACAAATGTTCCTGAAAATAACATTTCTTTATGGAGGCTTCAGAGAGTGCCTTGAAATAAAGTTTGTATGAAATTCAGGTCAGTGTTTGAAATGATAAATAAGAGCATTGTCTCAGAAAGAAAGGAGGCCACATTTACTATAATGTATTAAACAAATAGCCTCATCTGCTTCTATCTATATTTTGGTATATTTCTGATTTTAACTGACCAGTGTCTTAACCCAGTCCTCCTCCTTTTGTGTGCATTCAGGTATCCTTGAATTCATGAGTGTGGCAGTGGGACTGGTCAGTATTAGAGGTGTGGACAGTGGCCTTTACCTCGGAATGAATGAAAAGGGAGAACTCTATGGATCTGTAAGTACTGTCTTCACATCAGCCAATCCACATTTTGGTTTTAGGCATAATACGATTCATTTATTAACAGTTGGCAACACCCCCCCGCCCTTAGAAAATCACTGAAAAAGGTGAAATATGCTGACTTTCTTTCCAGCTAAAATGATGCATATCATTTTTGTCATTCCATCATCCTCAAACCTTTAGAGTGTTGAGTCAAATATTACACACGGAGAACATTTTTGTAAGCTTAAAAAAGAAGAAAATTACATAGAAATATTCCTCCTAATAAAATACATAAAAAATAAATTAAAGTAACTAGTCTTAAAAACATCTTAGAAGTCACTAAAGTGACTTAGTAGCAGATTTTCTATTTAATGCCAACTCTACAAATCTATCACGCTTAATATGTTATCAGAAATATTTCAGGGTATTTTCAGACCTTTGAAAGTAATAACACTCTGTGTCATCCTTTCTTCCTCCACTATCTTGGGATAATAAAACTTGTACTCCAACACCAGTTTCAAGCCTAACACATTTGTTCCAATCCTTGCTCAAAAAGATTGATTTGTATCATCACCATGCCTGCTTCTTATAATACACTGCAAATGCTTAACATTTTCTAAACCAAAAGGAAAAAAAAATACATGAATTACCATTATTTGTGGCTCACATCATAAATCATCATTGTCCTGTACTATTTGTTTTGGGCCTCAAACATTTTGTATGACTGGAGGGATTTAGGTTAGGGCATCAAACATACGGCCTGCGGCTACTGGAAGTTGGGGGCGTGGTCGGCTGCAGAATTCAGGGTCCCCGGACCCCAGCGGATGATAGGACTATCATGAACAGCCCCCTAGATCTGTGCTGCTGCTCAAATGCAGCCCTGCACTGCTGCATGCCTCTAGATCTATGCAACTACATGTTCTTGGGGGATGTGCTGCTGTCTACCACCAGACCTGTTTTGCCACCCAGTTGTGGCTTCCTGCTGCCACCTGGCCGCAGACCCAGACTGCCACCCTAACTTGGCTCTGTGCTTCTGCCTGACTGTGGCCTCTCAGATCTGACCCTGGAGAACCCCTGACTTCCAGATCCAACCTGGGGCCCAGAGTGAGTTTGACATCTCTGGTTTAGATGGACTGGCATTTGATTAAATTAATCATAAGAATTAAAATTGGAGCTGGGAAAGTAACTTCAGGCATACCAGAAAAATTCTAAAGTTACTTTCCGAGCTTCAATTGTAATACCTTTTTCATATGTCAAATTGTACTTTTGTCCACACTATTTATGTACAAATGTACATGGACCACCATGATAATATCCTACAGGGAGGTATAATCCGTTTTATACTAGATATATTTGCTCGCCATATCTATTCTTATAGTAACCTAAAGTGTTATTTTTTTTACTGCTTAAAGAAGAGCACTTGAGAATATATCCTCATGTCTTTCATTTTACTTCTGCCCATATGTCCATTGCCCAAATCTTAGGCACCATCCAAAGTATGGTCTTTCTAGGGTTTTATAGATACTGGAGATGTAAGTTTTAATTTAATCATGCATGACTAATACCTTCAACAATACTACCTTAATGGGACTTCGGTCCAAAATTATGCATGATCTAGTGCAGTTTGAGTACTGATAAAAGAGAAATTTGACCTTGTGTGCTTAAAGTTTCTCTGCTGCTGTAAACCAATCCACATGCAGCAAACAGGGACACCTTTACCATCCTCCTTGGGTTGATTGTATTACGGAATGGCTGAACAAAAAATGAACATAAAGTCCAGCTCAGTTTGATTATCAGTGTGTCCCTGTATTGGAATATTCTGAGAAACTTTGTCATTAGTTACTGAAAGGGCTCTGATGTTTTATTTTTATATTTCTTTCATTTTCTAGGAGAAACTAAGTCCTGAATGCATCTTCAGGGAACAGTTTGAAGAAAATTGGTATAATACTTACTCCTCCAATGTGTACAAGCATGGAGACTCGGGTCGGCGATACTTTGTAGCACTTAACAAAGATGGTACTCCCAGAGATGGGGCACGATCCAAAAGACACCAGAAATTCACACACTTTCTACCGAGGCCAGTGGATCCAGAGAGAGTTCCAGAGCTCTATAAAGATGTATTAGGATACAGTTAAATGGGATATGTATTCAAAAGGAAACAAAACCAAAACCTGTTCTGTCTTACCACAGCTTCCATGGTAACACAGTCATGAAGAACATTCAAGGCTCTAGGAGACTGGATTTGAAGAAGCTGTCTTAGTGGTAGCCAAGCCTCCATTTTTTAATAATTGGATGTAGGAGACAAAGCCTTAATGTTTAGGATGGAACAAGCCTCTTCTAAGTTTGCTGACACTTGTGCTGGCCAGTAGGCAGTGGAAAGTTTGAATCCCATTTATTTTAAAATACCAAACTAGTGCCTAGCTTCTCTGGATTACTTATTATCCATAAACTAAAGCAAAATTGACTACCTAAATCATATGGAGTTGGACAATAGACAAGAAGTTGGAAGAAACAGTAAGGAATAAACTGTAAAATAGTGATAAATCCTGAGAACTGTACATGAAGGTGAAGTGCTCTACTGCTAGTGATGGAACTCGGAAGTCAGTGCATCTCAGTCAGAGCTGGAACTTTTCTTCAGGATGGACCTATTTATACATCTTCAGATTGCATATATTTATTTTATATATTTATTTATTAAAGAGTTTATTTTTTACTGGGATATGAAGAGAATACAAGCCTCAATGCGATCAAAAATCATTTACAGTGCCAATATTTACTTTGAGGTAGTGTCATGGTACAAAAATGATATTACATCATAATGCGTTCAAAAACAAAATATCTTATTTCATTGTTTATAGATTAGGTTATATTTTTATGCACATGCAGTTGCCTCAAATCTTCATAGGCTGGAAAGAATGTTGGTTGCTTTTCACCTATGAGAATGCCTTACACAGACTTGTACTGACTTCAAATGCACATTTACAAGAGAATTAAAACATTTCACTTTACTGGATTTACTGTCATTCTTTAAGTGAAGAGTTTTCTAATGTACAAGAACCTTTGCAGTACTGGAAAAGCTTTCAGAACCATATTCAAGTAGTATCTAATAAAACATTTTTCTTGGCATTTGAAACACTGACATTCTTGCCAAAGTACTCCTGGTGACTTTAGTAGTAACTCAACAGCTAATTGACTGCATTCTAGATAAAGTTTTGAAAATGTAAGATTATAAATTACATAATTATATAAGAAGGGTAACAGCAATGGCTTTGAGATTTCTGAATGAACAGTTCCGTACAGCTGCTGCATGCTGTTGTCTTATTATGAAATTATATATTTTCTAAAAACACTACAGTCATGTTATACAATATCTCTAAAGCAGACTCTGGGTCTAAGGGAAATTTGATACAACACATTAGATTATAATTATTGAAGAGGAAGATAACATTCAGACTAAACTCTCAGTTTTGATAACAGGCCCACCAGCATGTCATGATTCAGTAGCTGCACATGAGTAGACACTCAGGCTAGCACTGAGGATTTAATTCAGTTCTTCTAGTTTTGGCACCTCCAGCTTCAAAATATAGACTCCTCTGAAAATTGAGCTAAAGGAAAATCTCCATTTGGTATAGTAATATTAAGGTTCACTGGCCATATTCTACAGAATTTGGCTCTGCAACCTATTCAGGCTCAAAGCTAGAAAATTAAATCTCTTATGCTAGCAATATTTCTTTAGTAATATCATTTTTTGGATCAACTATATAGTTGGGAGACATGAAGAAGGGCATTTTGTGCCTGAAAGATTCAGTAACATCTCTCAATTATACTGTTAGTCCAATAAAAGTTATTAACAAATAAAATTTACTTCTCACACATGCCCTGGACCATCACAGCTCAAACAAAACTGCAGGACTAATATAATGTTAAGACTAACAAACAGTACATGGCAGCATTAAATATAGTTTGCCTGTACTCTAGGTGAGATGATAGGTGGTCTTGTATTTGAGCTGAAGGACTGAGAACTAAAAAAAATGAGAACTCTTTTTTTCCTTCAGTAAAATAATGTTTTTGGATGACATTGTGTCTTCTGAAAAGTAAATCAATGACTAAACAACATTATGGCTAAATAGAGGGAGATGTTGTATAACCTTGCTATATGATTTCAACTGTCATCTCTGCATGCTAGAAAACAGAATTAATTTATTCCACTTGGGACCAAAATCTATTCCAACTAGGGTGTGTCTACATGTGCAATTAATGTGCATTAAGGTTACTGCACAGTATTTTAAGGTACATGAACATGTGGCTGAGAACGTGTCTGTGTTCTCCCATCAGAATCAAATTTGCACCTGATGGGAGCAATCCAGTGCAGGGCTGCTCCAGCTCTGCTCTGCCTCCCTGCAGCAGCCCGGGGAAGCTCCAGGCTGGCAGAGGGCACGGGTCAGGCCTGGGCTAGGATGGGGAGCTGTTCCACTTCTGGAGGACAGCTTCCTGCCAGCCCCATGCAGATCAGGGCTTGGTGTAGGGCTGGTTGGGAGCTGCCTCACAAGTGAGACAGTTCCCATCTGTCCCCGTCTATCTAGGCCGTCTGGGAACAATTTACTCCTGGTCAGCTGTCTACATGTGTGTTACTGCACAGTTAATCTAGTACCTGTATTTCTTGATACTAGGAAACCACGCATTAGCCTAATTTACTAGGCAACTGTGGCATTGATGCCTACACAGTCAGATGGATTGTAGATTGGCTCAAGGGTCGTACTCAGAGGGTGGGGGTGGACGGGTCATATTCAACCTGGGGGGAAGTGGGCAGCGGAGTCCCCCAGGGCTTGGTCCTTGGGCCTGCGCTGTTCAATTTCTTCATCAGCGATTTGGACGACAGGGTGAAAAGCACCGTGTTTAAATTCGCTGATGATACCAAAATTTGGGGTGAGGTGAGCACGCTAGTAGGGAGGGAAAGATTGCAGCAAGATCTGGATAGGTTACAGGAGTGGGCTAGCAAAAACAGGATGCGTTTCAATACTGACAAGTGCAGGGTGCTGCACCTAGGCAGTAGAAACCAGCAGCACACTTATAGAATGGGAAACTCCCTTCTTGAGAGCACGGAGGCAGAAAGGGATCTTGGAGTCATTATTGACTCCAAGATGAACATGGGCCGACAATGCGAGGTCACGGTTG
>NW_017729033.1:78729133-78743433 GCF_001723915.1 Gavialis gangeticus | reverse complement strand
CTACCTGGCTGGATTCATTTGAGTCCAGTTTTCCTCCTGCCCAAGTGGGGTGTCGGACTTGAAGATCTACAGGGTCCCTTCTGACCCTACTTCTATGATTCTATGATTCTATGACTGCATCATAAATATTATGGACGTGCAGATGCTGATGCTTTACTTGCAGTACAGTCGATTAGTCTACTGTGCAGTAAAGTGTCTCGTGGAGATGTGCCCCTATTAAGCATCCATGGGGATTTAGGCTTCTAAGTGAGATTCTGTTCCAGTCTGTTTGAGTCTCTGGAAATCTAGTAATGCACTTCTGTAATACATCGTCATCTTGCCCTTCAGTTTGAGTCACAAAAAACCAGGAAAGAGGACCCACCCATCTTTTGCATTAACTTTTTTTTCAATGTTTGAGTTATTTTAAATAGAATATCATGTATGTGTCTAATAGACCCATAAAGTTAAATAGGATTCTGCTGTGTTTGTCCTCAGAGTCATCCCTATGGATTTCAGTGCTTTTTTTTATAAATTATTTTTACTCCTGTTAATCCTGCAGAGCTAAAACAGCTAAGAGAGTTAAGAGAAAGACATTCTGATTCTAATTCATTGGCAGCATTGTTGACTTAATTTACTGAGTCAATTCACTTACACTGTTGTTTTATTGTGAAAGTTGTAGGGTTACACTGATATCATGAAAGGCATAGTCTGGAGGCAATGGAATTGCACTAGTGTCACTGAGGGCATAATCTGTAGGCAATGGGGATGCCCATAGGCTTAAAATGAAGCAGCTGAGGGCATCATTTTAGGCCTGTCAGCTTTATAAGCTTTCCTTATAGACTGAGGTTTTCAAGCTTCCTGTGGGTTTAAGGGAAAACCTCTGGTCTTCAAGAAATTTTCCTTTTGTTGGGCTGTTCTTTTTTCCATATCCCCACCACCTGAGAAATGAGAAAAAATCAGAGCTGCTCCACAGGGTGATGAAGAGTGGTTCTTCCATCTGTGTAGCAGGTAAACTCCATTCTCTCCTTTTCAGCTGTTTAAACAATAGGATGATAATTTATCTGATAAGTAATTTGTCTCTGTGATTTCAGAACCAGCTGAGAATCAGCTGTCTTCTCTATACTTCCTCTCATAACATCTGTGCCCACATGCGTCTCTGCCTTAGTACTTTCATGTGCTCCATACTCAGAGATGTCCCTAGGGGTGTGTGGGGCTGGGGGGCTGTGGTGGTGACCACCGACAGAAGCCGGCAGCAGCATCAGCGGCAAGGCGGGGAGGGTGTTGACTACCTGCAGAACCTGGTGGCGGTGGCAATGGGGGTGGTGACCACCCACAGAAGCCAGTGGCGGCAGTGGCAGGGCCATGGTGGGGCTTGTACAGTACTGTCCATGGGGTGGTCACCCCAATTTGCCCCCCCACAGGGACAGCCCTGCCCATACTGCAAGTGTCTCTGAACTCCCTGCACCTCTACTCTATTGTATCTCTGTCCCACTTGGGTTCCTGACCTCTGCTAGTGCTGTTATGTGTCATGGTCAATGCACTAGTAAGCTGAGCAGTTGCGGCTGCCACTGAACACAGAGAAACCCCATTCTTTTTTATAGCTTTGTCTGTAAACATCAGTTTCTATAATATGTCCTCTCTCTTTTTTAAGTAGATTTAAGATTGGTTTTATAGAGGCAACTGCTGAACTGGTCCCAATACTTACATGATAAATGCACAGCATGAATAAGTGTGAAAGACAAATATAAAGTGTGTGTGGACTGACCGGCAAGATGCTTTCCTTTTTCATGTCCTTGGTCACTTTTACACATGTTCTAGGGATGGGGAATGTGGTGCTTTAATTAGAGTGGCTGCAAGAGCTGCTCTAATTGAAGCACCGCAGCATCTCATGTATCATTGTCGCCATGCTTAAAAATGGTGGCAGGAGTGCTTGAACTGAAGTTTGTTTTACCAACTTTAATTCAAGCACAGGGATGATGATATAAAGTGTAGGAAGCTGCTGGAGTACAGTAATAGCCACAGTCCAGCAGACTTGATGAGTCTGTTCCAATGCACTGGAATTCCAGCATGTCAGTACAGCCTCTATGTTCAGTTATAGGCACCCCTAGGTATTTAGCAGAGCTTACCTTTTCACTGGAATCTGACATGGCCACATTGCCAGGACTTTGGCTATAGCCCCAAACTCACAACCCCTGGGCTATCAACCATTTGCCATATCCCCTATGCCACCCCAGCTCATGTTGGGCTAAAATATTTAGAAAAGATTTGTAAAAATAATTGAGTGGGTAGAGTGGGTAGAGCAAGCTTATGTATTTGTAGAAAAGATGAGTGTAGAGTGAGAGGGTAGCTGTGCAGAATGAATGAATAGATCTATTCAGTGTATGATTTTATGAGTGGATTGTCCATAGAATGAATGGGGGTTGATGTTAGAATAAGTTGTGCCTGGGGAATATGTATAGATAGGATAGGATAAATAGAGTCTATCCTATATCCTAAGTATATATGGAATGAATATATAGAATGGATGCAAGTAGAACAAATACATAATGTATTCACAATGTATGCATGTTTCTGCATATCTGTGTAAACTGATACAAACATATGTAAGCTGAAAACTATGTTGATTTACAACTGTTGGCAGATACACAGTTTGTACAGTAAAACATTTGTTACTGGTACTGATAATTCCAAACTCATTTTGCAAGATTATAATTAGAAAAAAAACATTTTTTTAGTTACGAATTGAGCACAGTTGATATGGAAAACACTGAGAGACAGGAAATGTGGAAGACGCAGGACATTATTTTTAAAAAGTTACATCTCAGAGTTAACATGTTAAATAATTCAGTTGGGCTTTCTTATTGTTGGATTATTTTATTGAACAAAATATTGTTTGACAACTGTATTAAAATAATCTTACACCCACATGGCATTTAGTGTAGAGAGAAAAAGAAAAAAATGTCGTCACAATAAAAGAACCACAATAAAAAACCCATATATTTCCTCAGACCTAGGCAATTAAATAATCAAATACAGTACTTCAGTAAAGATATATTTGCCACAGAACAAAACTCTACCAAATTAAATGACTCCAATTTGTACCCCAAGAAATTAATTTTTAAATTGGTTTCCATTATGATTAGAAGGGCTCAGTTTAGGGGAGGGCTAAAATTGCTGTCTCCATGTATCCTGATGCATGGGAACTCCTCTCCTCAAAAGATGGCTGGATCATCTGAGCCCACTGAGGATACAGACAAACATACATTTCACCCATTTTCTGTACTCCACACTCCATGGCAGAAATCCCCAGCTTGAACTGCACAGGCACAGAAAGGGAGAATGCTGCAGATGAACAACTGCCTTACAGTTGTCATGCTGAGAGTTATATGTCTCACTGAAAACCATAGGCTTTTCTTATCAAGCCAAGAGTACGTTCTGAGAAAAGACAAATCTTGCCCTGTTAATGAAATTACTAGAAACAATACTCAATATATGTCTTGATGCAGTATTGCATAGAAGTAACTGAATTAGGTCTGAATAAATTAGCCCTGCTGAAAAGCAGGATATATAGTAGTCTGGGCACAGCTTTATACCAGTACAGCTATACTGCGTCTGGTACCCACACTAGTTCATCTGGTGTTTTACTTCCTGTCAGTTCACTTCTGTTGGATTTCTCAAGGGAAGTTCTGCTGGGCCAAATGATAGAAAATTTACAAACTTGTTCCCTCCCTTTTCTCTCCCCACCCAACACATACTGTCACCATATTAAGCCATATGACTGGGATTTCATACCTTTTGTAAACCTGATACCAATCAGGTGGAGAGCAGCTGACCTGTGTGCTAGCTGGATAGCTAAGAGAACTATTATTGGATATGTATTAATAAGTACTATTCTTGAGTTTTAGAGCCTTCTTGTTTTTAAAATGCTTTCTTTTTCATGTGCTCACTGTGCTGCAAATGTGTGTTTGAAGCACTCTTGATGTTTTCTTATCAGGGAATGGTGAGCGCAGATGGTGCTCCTGTCAATTCAGGGGCATGGTTAGTGGCATTACTGTGTGCCCTCCAGGATGGTAAACTTGTTACATTAAACTCAGAAGGAAATGTTGCAATTTCTTACATAATGCTTTATGGGGCTCATAAGGTCATCAGTTCATGGGCTGAAGTTCAAAACAGTATAGGAAGCTTCTTAAGTGAAGCACAATTTACCAGGAAATAGTTACAAACCAACTGTGCAACAAGGAAAATAGAAAAAACAAACAAACCTGAAGAAGGTCAAACAGATCCCTCCATTGCCAGTTGGAGAGCATATTAGATTTCAAACAGAAATTGGTTGGCAACCTGCCAAGGTAACAACTAATCCATCTGCAACAAGATCAGACATCATAACCACTCTGGTGGGTCAGCATCACAGGAGGAATAGAGAACACCTAAGCAAAATCAAAGGTGAGAGTATATCTCTACCTCTTGAGGATAACCAGAATACTACTGATACTGATTTCTTAAAAGAGAAAGTCTCTAGAAAGTTACATTTTGAAAGGAAATGAAAAGGTAAGGTAAATATAATCTGAGTGTAATAAACTTTTTCTAGGGAAACCATGGATGTTCTAAGCTGGCTACATGAGAAAGCTAAACAGCACTTTATTCATACTTTGTATTGTTTTCAGAATATCACAAACCACATCAACATCACTTTTGTGGTTACCTCCATGTCATCAGCAGCACTTGATGTATGCATAGAGTCTAAGTTATAACTCACATGTACCTACAGAATAACTTTTCTGTATATCTACACTAGTGTATATTTGAGGGATGCTTTATAAATTACTTGCAGGTGTTTCTTTTGTTCATAGAAATAAAATTAGTTTCTGTGGTTCACAATCTCGTGGGAATAGATTCAGGTCTTTGTTATTTGTGGCAGATCTTTCAGCCATCTTTAATACAACAGGCCAGGAGGTGCCATTGACGTGAGTGGGAAATATGGGACAGAAGGATTTGCCTTAAAGTGGTTCCATCTATTCGTAGTAGAGAAACCACATAGGGTGGTGATAGGTAACTGCTCTTACACCTTCAAGCTTTCAACTGTGGATTCCCAAAGGGATCAGTCTTGTCACCCCTCTTGTTCAGTGTTCAACTGGTGCTGCTGGGCAAGATCATGAGGTAATATTAGTTACAGTGCCATCAATATTCTGAAAGTACCAATTCTATGCATCTTTTCTACTGGAGCCAGATGGTATCATTTCCTTGTCTGGTAGGGGTAGGGATAAAAACCATCTGGCTTGAGCTCAGTCTGAACAATATGGAAGTGATATTGATGGGCACCAGGAAACATTCTAAGAAATTTGCAAAATCTACACTAGCTTTCACAGCTGGCAGCCCCTAGGCTCTAGAGGTCTTACAGATCATCTGAGTATCTAAGCCAAAAACACTTTTTCATTTTCAGCTGACCAAAAGACTAAGCTCCCTCCTCCTAGAGCTAGTGTATATCTTGATTATCCAGTCTTTCCGGAGAGCACAGTAATAGTATAGTTGGTGTATTAGAAGTCAGGTCTTCCATTACATGTATGTTTAATCTTGTGTACATCATTTAGACCAGGGGTGTCAAAAATACAGCCCACAGATTGTACCTGGCCAGTGGAGCCATATGATCCAGACTGTTGGTCCTGGACCAACACCATATACAGTGTGCAGAGTCGGTCTTGCACTTTGATTGGACCCAGTGCCTCAGTGTCTGCTTGCAGCACAGTAGAGCCATTCTGGGCTGCAGGTTGCATGCAGCACTGGTGTTGGACTAGCCCTATGCAATAGCTCCAGGACTATTCTGGATTGAGCTGTGCTAGAGCTGACACACAGGGCTTGTCCAGCAGGGCACTGCATGTAGTTGGATCATGTGTAGCACCTGTGGCACTAGATCCAGCCATTCCCCTGCAGGCTGCTCAAGCCCCAGAGAAGGACCAGTGAATGTTGCAGGTGATGCACAGGCTGGAGCCAGCAATGCAAGCACTGCATGCCATCCAGCTTTATGAGGCACCCTGCCAGACTGGCCCTGTATGCTGACTCCAGCACACAGTTCTGACTAACCCTGGAGCCCGTGTGCAGGGCCAGTCTGTAGGAAGCCACATGCACCATACATCCCATACTGGTCCCCTGGGCCATGGGCACTGCCTGCAGCACTGGGTCCAACCTGTTTGTTGCTTGCTGTGTAAGCTTGGAGCAGGGATAGTGTGCACTGCCCATAGCATGGAGGGGTCAGCATGTGGAGTGTGCTATATGCGGTGCCTCACTGGACTGACCCTGCACACTGGCTCTGGTGAGGCCTGATCTGGTCTGCAGATTGACCCAGAGACTCTCACCCTGCCCATGGGGCCAGACAAGTTTGACACTCCTGATTTAGATGCTCTATACCTCTGTTTTACCATGTACAATGGCACAATTACATTTGTTAAGTTCTGTGGATACAAAAAAAGTGCAAAATGCCTGTTTAACTGAATCCAAAAATTTAAGCTGATGCAGAATGTCAGACTGATTTGTAAGCTGCCCTCCTTGTGGACACTCTTCTAAGACCTGGAGTCTCTAACAAGAGACTTGCTTTTATTTGACACTCTGGAAGGACAGTAAATAAAAAGATGCTAAGGCCTGAGATTCTAAGGCTGGGCTAAGAATCCTGAGATCCCTGTTAAGGCCTATGGAAACATAACAGGACATCTTTCAGTAAAAGGCAAGGATTTTTTGGTTATATCTTTTATTGGACTAGTAGAAAGAGTATTTTTTAAGCCCAAATACTTTGAATTTAATCTGGAAACTAACAGGTATCCAGTACATAGCTATACTATGCTGGAGATCATGCTGGGCATAGGAACTCAATGATACAGATGTGCACTGGATGCCTATTGATTTCTTAGACCTTCATCTTTTTGCAAGGACTCCAGCTTTCCTTGCAGACAGAGTGTAAATTAAGGTGGAGCTTGGGGGGGTGAAGAGGGGGGGAGAAGGCGGCTGAGCCCCCCCATAAGAGATGACAGCTCCCCTGTAGGATTTGAAAATCATAACCTGGGGGGTGGGGGTGGTCTCTGATTGGACTGCTTCTTCACTTAGGTGGACTAATTAATCAATGAACCAGTTTAATTTTTTTTTGCAGAGCCTTCCCAAGAGTCAAAATGTGATTTGAACCCTGCTTGCAGAGACTGTGCCTCTGGCTCCAGCACCTCTTTTTTTTGTCATTGTCTTGAACACCTGAGATTTACTGCTCGGGAAACTAAGTAATTAGCAGATATTTTTCAGTGACACAGTGAAATTTTATCAGTGAACTGGAACACAGTATTTTAGTGTGTTCAGATTAAAGTGGGGAAGCAAAATGAAAATGCTTGTCCATTTTGACAGCACTATTTACTCCTCTTCCTGACAACATCCAGGATTTGCTCTCTCACTGCTGTAGCCAGACAGTTGTAGCAGGCTTACCTTTCAGAGCTTGGGCTGAGTCCCAGGCTTTAGATTCTGCTGTTTTGATTGGTGGATCCCATCCACCAATCAGAAGGCAGAAAGGGAAGTGAGGTCACGCCCCTTTGAGGGGAGGGAGAGAGGAGCTGTCCCGGACCTGACTGTAGACTGCAATACCGTCAGGTCCAGAAGACTTTGGGGAGAGTATAAAAGGAGACGTGTGCCTATCATGGGGAGGTGCGTCGGGGACAGAGAAGAGAGAAGAGCGGGACTTAGAAGAGCTGAGGAGAGCTGCTCAGCAGGCTGAAGCGGTAGCCCAGAAAGAGTCCCTGAAGACTTCCATTGGCAGGGAGCTGCAGATAACTCCAGTGGTTAGGCTCTCAGTGTGCAGCATGGCTCACGGCGTCCGGATCCCGGGAGCTGTGCAAGGTTGCTCAGGTCTTCAACCTTTGGCATGTGGCCAGGCCAGTGCATGGAGCAGGATCTTTGGAGCTGATTGCTCCTCTGCATGAGGCTGGGAGCTCGGTGCAGGAGGTGCTGCACAGAGGGTGAGAGATCCTGGGAGCTGCTTGAGTCTACGGCTGCTGACACGGGGCAGTAGCTCAGTGCAGACAATGCTGCACAGAGGACCCAGGAGCAGACTGAGCTCTGGTGCTGCACAAGGCTGCCCAGGCCTCCAACCCCTAGCACAAGGTGAAGTGCCCGCTACACACAGTGGTGCATGTGGCCCTAAGCCAGGCCATCGGCAGCAGAGTTGGGCAGCATGAAAGCCTGGTGGGGAGCAGAGCTCGACCTGGAGAATGGGAGGCAACCCTCCAGGACTGTAGAGTAGTAAGTTACCCTGGAGAGAGGGTCCCCACAGGGGAGGGACCCCCAGGGTTGTGAAGGGGCATTACATGGGCCACTCCTGGGTGAATGGGGGGGCGGGGGGTCTTAGGAGTCTTTGGCGTCTCCCTCTTCTTTTCTTTCCCCCCCACTTCCTTTTCTGTAGTGATACAATGGGAGTGGGGGCCCCTGCCTTGGAGGGCACCCAGGTTGTCTAAGGATTGCTTGCTATATGTAGACTGTACCTTACAGTTTATGTGAATAAGTTGAAGTAATAGTTTGTATATTTATAGAGTTATAAGGTTGCCCAATCATTATCTTTTGTTCTGGGTTTTTCTATTGTTCACGTGTGTATGTGTGTGTAAAATGATAAACCGTACAAAACAATACACCACTATACCATACAAAACAATAAACCCTATTGTGGCAAAGTGTGTATCCCTGGCTAGCTGCCGCTAGCTCTCTACCTACCTCTGGGCGTGCCACCTGCCTATCTCGCCCACCATGCCTTGTTGGTAATTAATAAAAGTGTTAAGGTGGGAGGCTGCCCATTGTTGCACTCTGATATTAGGGGGGCATCCGCGGCTCCATACCTCCCCTACACCACAGCCCAAGTCTTGCAGATGGCATCTCAAGCAGTTAGTTGGACCCTTGCCTTTGCCCATTAGCTCTGGTCCCCAACCATGGGAACCTTTGGCTTCTGTAAGCCCTGGCCCTGTCTCAGGCCCAGTCAGGACCCCGAGCTCCTTCGATCATTGTGGGCATCCCTCGCAGTGGGCCCCTGGCCCTTTTGACCCTGAGGTTCTGGCCCCAGCATTGACCAGTTGAGTCCCTCAGCAGGGTCTTTGCCTCCTGCCTGCATTTTCTGGAGTGGGGTTCCCCATTCCTGGCTCAGGTGATCTGGGGAGCATGCCTGGCCCTGTGGGGTCTCTCCCCACTGGCTCAGGCACTTCCTGAAGCTTACCGGGCCTCTACTCCTTTCTTTGATGTTAATCCCCTCGCTTATACCATGACTGGTGCTCCAGGGTCTTACAGGGACTCTCATTTCCCCCTGGAGCAGCAGGTCATTGTGCTTGGCCTTAGATGTTGCTCTCTACCCACCAGAAGTCAAGGGCTAGGGTTAAGGTGCCCCTACTCGCCTTTCACCAGGGTGACCACTGGCCTGGCATTTCCTGGGGGCTCCAGCACCACTGAGAGTCCCACCAGGCCACCCACTCCCGGCAGGTGCAGTTTTAGGTCATGCTCAGGACCAGGAGCCTCCAAACCATCCCCTACAGCTCCTCTCTTACCTCCAGGATGATACCAGCAGCCTTGCAGCCAGGCAAGGTTGCTACCTCCTCTGCCAGTAGGGAACTGATGCAATTATAAAGGCAGCCAGGGATTTAAAATGGCTGCTGCAATCAGGAACCTGTTGGCAGCTTGGCCCAGGCCCAGGCCTTGAATTTGTATACAATTAAGTAATTGATTGACTGGGCCTGACTCTATAGAGGACAGAGGCGGTGGCTGGGCTGCTGTGTCCCTCCACAGCATACTGCCCTGCCAATAATTCCCTCAACTGGGGAGGGGAGTACAAACCCATTTACAAACTGCTATGCAGTTCATAACACAGTTCCCTGAAATCTCAACTCTTTGTTTCCAACTCTTGTCATGTTGCTTTCACATAGTTTATGGTCACTGCACTTCCGCTGTGTTTCTGAGGTGACTCCATTTATATTTTGACAGTCCATAATAGGTCATTCATACAAACCCAGACTTGTCTAATGACTAGTATCTATCTATCTCTTCTTGTCTTGTCCCAGTGTTTGAATTGAATCTCTTTCTGTTTGAAAGAGAGAGGACTGACAGCAGTTTGTGCCTCTCTGTATCCCCATTCCAAATCACCCTGGCTGTTGATCTGCAGGGCATGCTACAGTGTTAGATTCCTTGTGCAGGTGTTTGTGAAGGCTGGGAGGATTTTTGTATATTTTAGGGCATTGATTCTCAACCTTTCTAATTGCAAGACATCACTCATTAGACTCAAGGCCCCCCTCAGAAAATGCCAGCTATTAGTTTTCACTTTTTTTTTTGACTACAAAAAAATAATAAATCAGTTCTGTTGCAAAGCATTCAGAAAGACCACAACAGGTCAGAATGGTTTTGACATTATCAATTCCTATTTGAAATCTCTGGGTTTATCTTGTGAATCCTGTGTTTGCACCCCTAACAGGGCTTAAATTATAGCAGCACTCTGGTTGAGAATCACTGTTTTAGAAAGTCTAGTTTTGTGGGTGGTTTAATTTTTTTTTTGTATTTGTAGTTTAATTTTTTTTTTGGATAAGAATCAAGTACAGACACTCCTTGTTACCAGTATTATTGTATAAATTCAAATAAATAAATATACATTATATGTTGTTACCTATAGACTAGCTCACTACCACATGCTCACAGTGGCTAGGGTCAGAAATTATACATTAACCTGCATAAGTGATCAGAAAGTTATTCAAATCTGTGGCGCAACAGATCTTCAATGCACATAAACTGCTTTCAAAATGGTCCAAATTGGTTTAAGCTAAACCTGGATGGTTGTAGTATCAGACTTAACTGATTTAGGTTAAATCAGTTTATTGAACTTCTGTCCCAGATCCCCTCCAGATTCAAGATAATTCACTGTCCCTCAGCACCCCAGGATGCTTTGCACCCCCCTACAAACCCACCTCACAGAGTGGGTGGGCTAGCCTTGGCCCAAGCTGTCTGGTCCAGCTGGGCAGGGATATGTGCTCCAGACCCACCTGGTTTCTGGCCTCGGCTACTGCAGGTACGTGGCTCCATTTCTGAAATCAAAAGTGAATGTCTCTTCACTTGCTTACTGGTTCAATCTATGCAGCTTAGACTAACCTGTGAAGATTGAATAGATTCAGCCTTAGGCTTTTTGACTTTCTGTACTTAGGCAGTGGGACTAACTAAAAGAGCTAGCTCGAAGATATGGTAGTACAATGTTAGGCTGCCTGTCCTTTGAGCAAGGTGCATGTGTCCCTAATTAAAAGGGGTTGGGGAATTACCTTATCTTGTCTGCTGGACACTTAACTGTCTGTATGTCCACTCTTACTCCACATCAATAGCTTAATTTACTTTTCACTTACAACAAGATAGCTGTGGGCATATGGCAGTTACTACAGAACTACTGAAAATCTATCAAAGACAAGAATACCAAATTACCTGTGGGGGCACATTTCTTACAACAAAACCACTCTCTCTCCAACCTCTCAGTTCTAATCTTTAATGGGAATTTATAAAACACCTTCCGCAGATGAGTATACAAACTTCACTTCATCAACCTACCAGATACAAAAAATCATGGGCTAAATATAGACATTAGATTTATGACATATTATAACCTGCCTAATAACTGATACTCCAGGTAACCTCTCTACTATTTACTAGCTATATTCTTATTACCGGGCCTACATCCCCCTCCCCCTCCACCACCTGTCTGTCACCCATTGATTGCCTCAGTCTGCATTTTCACTGACTGGCTTCCTTGCATGTATACTGGCCCCTGACTTCTTTTCTATTCTATCCAGGAAGAGCACAGACCAACTGCAGACACTTCCTCACCCTGAAGAAGGATGTTTGTACCTGAAAACTTGTAAAGAAGAATTTTCCCAACTATTTTAGTTGGTCTAATAAAAGATATTGGATTTACCCAAAGAACCTTGTCTGCCTACGTCCTTAGACCCACACAGCTAGAACCTATACGCCTGAGGCACAGTAAAGCAGTGCTTCCTGTTAAATAAAGGCACAAGGGGTAACTGTATGCTCCAGGGAATGAGGCACGTCATGGGACTTTTGACCCCACCGTTCTACCTGCCACAACTCCATATAGGGTCAGAAGTCCTAATCTGGAGTTTGCTTTAGGTCACTCCATTTTGTAGTACTGACAGTTTGTCACTTGGTGAATGTCAGGAGGTGGCAAGATCTCTTCATTTTCTTCTCTGTTTTACTTAACTTCACCACCTTGAGGCCACTTATCATGATGATACTCTTTCTTGCTGATAATATCTGAAAGCAGATCCTCTGCAGCCTATCAACACTACGTCAAAGGTTGTCAGAGGAACGCAAAATAGGTACTCTCACATCCAGGAGTTGAGTTTGCTTCTGAAGTTAATTCAGCTCCTGTCATTCTGGGGAGCAAGGAACAGAGCTCAGGGTCCAAATATGAACCCTTGTTCAGGCCCTGGTTTTCCTGAATGCCCCTAGACCTTTTGAAGAGTCCCACTGACAGTGTTTTAACTGAGAATGTGACTGAGGATGCATGACAACCAGTACCATCACATGTTTTCATGTAAAACTACATTATTGTTTTAAAACAGCAAATCTCTTTTATCTTGTGGAGTAACTTCAATAGTTCAATGAAAGATAAGGTTGCTTAAAAAGTTAGTGTACCCATATGCTTTCATATGATTCTTTTATGATGCTGGCCAGCAGTGATGAAATTAGCATGTTTTGATCTAGACACAAGTTGTTCATAAAGAACTTGAAAGGAGTAGTTAGGAAAATCCAAGTGCTGAAACATTTAAGATATACTTTCTGGTCTCAGTTTTGTGTGATTGTCAGCCAAGGACTATCGTGATCAAGGTAGCTTGCCAATTGCCTGTCACAGTTATAATATTTATTGCTGTAATGGGGATTTCCTATCAGAGATCTGAAGGATGCACAGCCTTACACATTATTTTATCCTAGGTAACTTATAAAAATCAGCAGAAGACATTTGTTAGTAAAGGAAAAATCATGAAAAGGTAGTTCATATTATGTGGTTCACATGATTTTCATATTATGTAGTTCATATTATTTTCATGTAACATCTCAATATTTGTGGAGGTTGGCCTAAATGTAGCTAACCAGGAAGAGGATACTAACTGGTATTCTGCTTTGCTGTTTAAAGTGTGTTAAGTGTGTAATAGCATGCAGTAGGGAGCATGTTCTATTCCTGATTTCATGTGGGGGATAAGCAATGCATAATACTTACATTTCATAATATAAGGAGAGGAACCAAACACCTACAAATAGGTTAAAGACAGAGAAATTCTCAGAAGTGTTAGAAGTACATTAGAACGTTCAACCATTTATTTTACCAGTCACTGAATATTCCTGTACCTCTTGTGCACAGCTTTGAAAGACCACACAGTGTATCTTCAAAGTAAACCTCAGTACTCTTGAATTTAAACACATTTACATGAACAAGCATGTAATAGGAATATATTCCTATTACCCATTTGCCTTATTCACACCTACTCTGTGCAGTCATTCCACATGACTCCCAGTCCATCCCATCCATCTCCTAAGCATTTATTATGCATGTGCTCAACAGGCAAAAGTTTGCTTCACCTATTCCATCTCTTCTGTGTAGCCACACACTTATTACAGATAGGCACTCATTCTCCACACTCATCCACTCACCCCATGCCCACAGCTATGTGCACCATTGCTAATGACACCTGTTCTTTCTGAACATATCTCCTGACTTATTTTGTGCACCCATCCTATCACCCTTAAAAACATTCCAACTTGGTTTGGTGCAAGCATGGGGGTGGCGGGTGAGCAGGGCGGCAGGGAGAGTTTCTGAGAACAATAGAAGGAGAAAAGTCAGAGATGCATGGGGCAGACAATACATGGGACAAGTCTGGTGAGTGAGTTCAGATGCTCATGGAGCAGTAAAGGATGGGTCAGTGGCTCCTATGGAGGCAGAAGCTGCGAGGGAGTTGCAGAGCCAGGTCTAACACAAAAGTACTTCAGGATCTCACCCCTACACAGACTGACAGGACAAACTATTCACTCTTCTATGCCGCAGTTCTGACTGGCTCTCTTTCCCCAAGGGGTGGCAAATCTGTTTGAAAACTTTTGTCCCATTCAACAATTTTCCTTGAAAAGATTTATCATTTTTCAGCCAACTCTACAAAACATGAAATTTGTGACTGCTGGCATAGACTTTGTATCATTTACTATTTGGCCTTGCTGCTAAGCCTATCAACACAGTTGACAATTACTACCAGGGTGTGAATTAAGGGGGAGCTTGGGGTGGGGGG
>NW_017729033.1:78727691-78729026 GCF_001723915.1 Gavialis gangeticus | reverse complement strand
GGTGGGGGGTGGGGGGCAGGGGCTGAGCCCCCCCATAAAAGATGACAGCCCCTGTGCAAGATTTGAAAATCATAATCTGGGGGGTCTCTGATTGGATTGCTCCTTCACTTGGGGGGACTTGTTAATCAGTGAACTAGTTTAATATTTTTTTTGAAGACCAACCCAAGAGTCAAAGTGTAATTCGAACCCTGATTACTGCCCCATACAGTAGTAGTTATCTGGTCCTCTAGAAACTGGACTGAGAGCACCAAATCATTAATTATCTCTGATGGTAGTGGTTCTTGGTCCCCAGAGGTAGAATAGTGATGAGCCCTATATTTCATTATCCTTTCCAATGCATTCTGCCTAGACATAATGGCCATGTCCAGATGACCGCGGCTGTGCAATATGTGGCATTGTATGTGGCACTACACACCATATATTCAGGCATTTCTCATGCTGCTACCTTGTTACCTTGAAGTGTGGGAGGTTTTTTTGACCCTACGCTCCAGGTGCTGGCTAGGTTCCCAGCTGCAGAAATGCCATGGCTGCAGCTTTCCTGGCCCGCAGAGCCCCAGGAAAGGCTGCTTGGGCCAGCATAATTGTTGGCCCCAGCCTTCCCTACCCCACCCGGGTTAACCTGCTGCATGCCAGAGCATGCAAGGCACAGGCGTTCCCTGGAGACAAGTAGCAGTGGCACAAGGGGTGTTGCTGCTACTTGTCCCCAGGGAACCAAACGTCTGAGCTCGTCTGGACATGGCCAACATGTTTATGAAGGAGTTACATAAGTTACATATTAACATACAGCTCTGTATTTTTAATTTTTTACAATTTACATATGAAAGGGAACCATTTTACTTTGATAGTTCCTGCACCTGGTGATGTTTTCCTAATATTTGCAAAGACTGCGGGAAAGAATCCTACTGACTGATGTTTTCTTATAAAAACCAATTAGAAAATGTTACCATTTTTACTCGATTCTAAGACAGGTTTTCCCCTGTAACACTGAATGTTCCAAGCTGACACTGATGCTGCAAAGTTACCAGCCCACCTTGCCACTGGGCTCCTACCCTTGCTTCTGGGCTCTCTAGTCCTGTCCCCTCATGGTTATCCCACCTGTCATAGCTTCCTGGATGCTGCCCCAGGAAGCAGATGTGGGGTTTGGTCCTTGTCTGGACTCAGGCCCTTCCAGGATTCAGCTCACTTTTACCCCAGCTGGGTTCTGTGGACTGGGGTCTACCACACCAGGACCCTAGGTTCTTGGGACCTGGCTAAAGCTTAGCCCTCTGTGGGCTCTTGGCCTGGGCTGCTCGGCCCCTAGGTACACCCCCTTTGTAGACACAGTGTTTACATTGC
>NW_017729033.1:78724105-78726703 GCF_001723915.1 Gavialis gangeticus | reverse complement strand
CCCTTTGTAGACACAGTGTTTACATTGCTCCCTTCCCTCCCCCCCACCCCAGTTTTGCTGACAGATATCCAGTTCTCTGACATGGCACAGTACTCCCTTTTGCAATGTATTTGGACTACTGCCCACATGCAACACCCCGGGACCCCAGCCCCTTGGAGTACGCTAAGCTGAGTCTCCGGGCACCCCAGTGAGCTCCAATCTGCCACCCTGTAAGGACAGTCACTCTGGTTCTCTGATTCAAATGTAAATCAAAGCATGAGTGTCTGCTCCCAAACGTACAACCTGCCAAGCACAAGCTTCCCTGTTGGGGTTAATTCCCCTCCAGCAGCTCCTATGGCCAGATTGCCTCTTCTGGCCTAAGTCCTAGGCTTTTGAGCCTTTCCCTTGGTCATTTGACCCTCTATTTCTGCTCCAGGCCTGCCAATCACTGCCTATACCTGTGGTGGGCAGCCATCTTATTTAGGTCCCTTTTGCGACTAAGTCTGTTCAAAGGGACTCGGCTGGCCAGCTGTGACGGCCAGAACCAGAGGGATTAATAAGCAATAAATATGTGCTTCTTAGAGGCATTTGGTATTTTGCCTAAACAGGTAATATTAGTTAATATAAACTTGTAAGTTTGTAAACCACAAATGTAACTTGTCTGTCATAAGTTTAACCAAAATGATAAAATTAACTGTTCATGGAACTGACTGAACCCCATAGGCAAAGCTGTAGATGTGAGTTTAGCTGACCTAACCGTTTCTGCTCAGGGTTCAGCTTTGACAATAAAAACTGGATCCAGCTGCCTGGCACACCCAACACATTCCGGGAAAGCACATCCCAAGAAAGCATATTCAAATGAAACCTAAAAGGGGTTGGGGCTTAGGAAGAGCAATGTCAATTTCAAACCTAAAGGTGCTGCATTTTAATTTGCTTATTGGATAAACCCGAGTCTGGGTAGTAAACTTTTATGACAATTTTAACACCTTTCAATCCCATAGGGTAACAGCTATAGGGCAACATTATGAGTGGTTCTAAAGCCAACAGATTAGCATAAGACTAGATATAAAAAGCATGTGCATCAGGTAACCAGCAGGAAGGAGGGAAAAGAATGGTCATTTCTGTTCCACACCCGGACCCCTGACTCCCAGTGTGAGTGAGGATTGGGTCCTGATCAAGGGACCTTGCCCGGTAATCCCTCTGACAGCATTGATTGAGGATCGCTGGAATCACTTGACGCGTACCTGGCATTGCAGGACTATCGATAAGTTGCCAACCTAAGTCTGTCTATCTGTTGTTTTGAACAGCCCAGTGGCTAATACCCTTGCAGTGCTCAGTTGGCCCGCGACAGAATTGATCTATCTGTTGTTATTATCTGTTATTTATTGTTTCTCGGCCTCTTGAAGGCTCAGATCAAGTGTTAGCTCTTTAATACTGCATTATCTGCTTATTGCATTTATCTTTCTGTTAACTGTTGTGTGTGTGTGTAAGCTATAATAAATTTGCCTTCACTTTACTCCCAACTTTCCTTCCTTGATCTGAAATTGAATCAAACAGCCCAGCTGGCCTTTGATAAAATTGATATACTCACAGTGCCTGTGACACCAGCAGGCCCTGGGCTCCCTCCACCTTCTCAGTAATGGGGCAGGGGCCCCATTATACCCTTCCATTTAACATGGAGGAAAAATATCCCTCATTTTAGAATCGCATATATGAGTGGTGGTGGGGAACGGGGAGATGGCTGTTGTGGCTCAGGGTCCAGCCCCTACACAGTGTTGGAGCCATAGCCACTGCTGCTCTTTGCCCTTTCCCAGCCCACTACTCCTAGTCCTTACTATTTGGGCCCCAGGTCAGTGACTGGTACCTCCTATGTGTGTGTGGGGGGAACCCAGGGTCCCCGTGGCTGATCGCTGAGCCAGGGGGTGATGGGAGGCCCCCCTGCATGCTCCTTGGTGGACCCAGAAGTGGACTGGAAATGCTTCCAGTCCATTTCTGGGTTCACCACCGAGCATGTGGAGGGTCCCCCCTGCGTTCCTGTGGGACGCTTCATCCACCCCGGCACCTCAGCATTCACGAGCTGCACTGGTACCTTGAGGTATGTAGAAAAAACATTTAAAGCTGTGTCTATGGCCAAATCACTGATTCTTCAAATCAGCATCGAATCTTCAGATTTGGATTTGGCCGAATCAAATTAGGGACAGTGATCCAAATCAATGAATCAAATCACTGTCCCTGATTCAGGCCGAATCTGAATTGAATAGGGCCCACTTTGCACACGCCTACTGACTATTTCTTCCTTGAAGCTTCCTCCCTCCATTCTCCCCATCCATTCAGCTTCTGTTCCCCTGCCTGCTTCTCTTTCTCCTCCCTTACTTTTGCTCTGCACAGGCAGACAATCTATGCTGCAGCATGGGGCACTGAGCCCAGCCTGTAGCAGTGCTGCACACCCACACACCTGCTAAGGGGGCTGAGTTGGGGCTGTGCTTGATGTCCCAGGCTGAAATGGGGATGGGGCCTGCCACTGCAGAGCAAGGGTAAATAGGGGCAGGGGGAAGTAGGAGCTAGAGGGGAGGGGGAAGCAGAAGCTGAAAGGATGGAAAGGGAGGAACCAGAGGCATG
>NW_017729033.1:78722920-78724095 GCF_001723915.1 Gavialis gangeticus | reverse complement strand
CAGAGGGGGAGGGGGGCCCAAAGCTGTGGGGGAGCAGGCAGGGGGCAGAGGTGGCAGGGTGGCAGGCACAAGCAGGGGACAAACTACTTGGCCTCCACATACCACTAGCTGCCCCCCACTGCCTGCCCTCCTGCAGTGGTGGGGATAAATTAAAAAGTCCTCCAATAATTTCTATACTTGGAAAATTATAAAAAAATTATAAATTTCCCATGTATAGGACCTAATTATTGGGGGGGGTCATCTTATATTCAGGGTCATCTTAAATTTGAGTAAATATGTTAGCATATAAATGTTATCTCATGTTGAAAATTTGAGTCAACATCTAATAAACATAATTCAGGCCCTACCAGAAGATATTTCAGCATTGAGACATGACCAGACTTATCAGGTGTGCTGGGAACTCTAGCTATCTATGGTGTATAGTAATGGACTCATAATAGATGATCTGCAATTGCTCATTGCTAGTATAGTAATATAGACCTATTTTTAAAGGCCAGAACCTTTAAAAATATAGACCTTATTTTTAATGGTCTAATTTAAAAGTTGTATTTTGGTTTGTTAATTTAGATCTGTAATACGAAAATCAGTTCATATTAAATGGATGAGAAACAGACAAAAGAAAGTAAGCAATTTTTTCTTGTTTATAAATATGATATATATATTTATTTGAATGCTTTTTTGTTTTCTGGTGATTATCATGGACTTGTCATCAACTTCTATAATAAACATTTTTTTCACAACTCTTCCTGCTTTCTTTGCCTTGTAGCAACTGATTCATTCTCTCATGGCTCCTAGATAACTTATTGCTAAGTTGAAATTAACTGTGGAGCTCTTTATAGTCAGTGGGCGCGGCTATACAAGATGTGACGGTGCCATAGTGATGCACTACGGCATCCTAGCATCCATTAGCAAAAGCTGTGACACTGCTGCTCATGACACAGCAATGTGCTCCCTTGTTATAACACATTTCTACGGTGACATTTTGGCCAAAAATAACCATGCATGGCTGGCAAGGCGCAATACGGGCTGTTATTGTGCCGCCTTTTAGTACTTCCAAAAGGAAGTACTAAATGACAGTGCAGTAACAATGGCACCACATGACCACATGTAGATGCACCTATTACAATTTGAAGTAAATAAAATAGCCATCTGAGGTACAACAGACACCTGGATGA
>NW_017729033.1:78712150-78717920 GCF_001723915.1 Gavialis gangeticus | reverse complement strand
ACATGACCACATGTAGATGCACCTATTACAATTTGAAGTAAATAAAATAGCCATCTGAGGTACAACAGACACCTGGATGAAGTGAGCTAGTGAGTCATTAATCAACTGAACAATATACCTAGGTCAAAATACAAACCTGGTGCATATATCTGCAGAAAAAAAAAGTTGATCTGTTTATGTGGAAGAAGTGAAATCCATTCACCTCCAGCATGGTGCAAAGTAAGATCCAGTCTGAACCTGGGTGTTGCAACAGCTTTGCAGTAGTTCTGTAGCCTCAAAATTCCACCTGTCATATTGGTGATTTCCTCGCCTTTAAGGTGATTGCCACTAAATGACACTACATTCCTGTAACATTCCTTTCTAGAAGAATAGGTGGAATTTTAAGGATCCAGAACTGATTATACAGCTTGACCTATATCAAATGTTACTAGAACAATAGAAATCCCTCATGGAGTGTTTTAGAGAGACAAGAAAGTTAGAGGCCTCTTTTCCACATCACCTAAGACTGCTGTATACTTACTCATGGAAAGATAATGCAACTTTAAACCAGGTGCTCTCTCTTACTAACCACCTGTACAAGCCACTTGATATATTTGCAAAGCAAATTGAAAATCAAAGGAATCACTGCAGCAGTAACTTACAGAATGACTGAAAGAAAATGCAGCTCTGGTTTACTAGAGGGATGGGATGACTCAAAGTGTTGAAAGCATTAAAAATGTAGAATCTGGGAGACAAAAGGAAGTAGAGCACATAAATCTCAAATAGCAGAATATGCATATTCTGGGCACAAATTAGAGCAACCATAAGCTTGTTCTGTTTTTTACTAGGGTCTGAACTGGTTTCACTGGCACATTACAGTTTATGAAGATTACTTAGGGGAAAAAAATCCTTCACTTTGTTAGTTCCTGCACTGAAAAATTGTTGACTGGAACCTGGCAGTAAACTATAAAGCAAATAACATCAAATTTATTCAAAACTATTACTTTTTACTACAACAACAAGAAGTAATTGCCCTCTGTCACTTATAGTTGTTGGCACTTAACATATCATTTTTAATTTTCAGACATAATTCCAGATGGTAGATTTGCAAATCTTAACTTTATAGTAGTAGTACCTTTTTATTTACCAATGTTTTACATTTTGCTCTTCACATAAAATCAACCTGATATCTGTGGAAACATGAAATATATATAAATGAGGCTTTTGTTTTGAATGCTGTACTGCCATCTAATGAGATAACTATAAATTACAGGAAAACACTTTTCTCAGTGGTGCTATCTTTCATTATTTGACAACATGTAGTATAATAGAACACATAACTCTAATATATTTGCACTGGTAAACATGGAAAAAATATGGGTCTTGTTTATGGCAATCTTACTGTAATTCATTACACCAACTGGAATTCAGGACTCCTTCCTCTCAGGGGACTGCCCACATCATGAGCTACAGAGGCAGGCTCCTGCTTTTTCTTCATCTGGTCCTATGACTCTTGCATGCTTGGCTGACTTTCAACAGCAAAGGTGGACAGTATATTCCCAAAGCCTTGTCTAGAGCCTGAGGGTTAGCCCACCCTATTGAAAGAAGGAGGTGTGAGGTTGACTCCTGGGTGAATATCCTAATTACTAGGCTATAAAGCAAAAAGTGGGAACCACTATCACTATTGTTTTTGAGCGGTTGTTGATATGAGAGAGGTGTGGTTTGAATAAGTGTTCTGGTGGAAGCATCTCCCGGGCCTTATCCAGAGCTTAGGTGCCCCAAGGAACAATCTGAATTATTGTGGAGTCAAGAAAGCAGAAGAGGAACTACGGTGTGTCTGGTTGCACCATCTTCTGGACATGCTTGGAGGCCTAATACAGACAACTTGGGAATTTTGCTGTATAAAATGGAGTCACCTAATAAACTGAGGTGCTTAATGTGTTTTGTGGCTGCAGGTACAGGGCCAATTTACTAACTTTTTGGAACTATGGAACAGAACCCCATTTAGGCACCTTGGGAACTCATCTATGTGAACAGAATGGGCTCTGGATTCTTTTTCTAGTTATGCAACAAAATTCCTGGATGGACCTGACACTTCACTAAGATGTTCCCCATCTGTCACCACGAATTTCCTTGGACAAAGTTTGCCTTGTGAGTGATGAAACAAGATGAGAGCCTCAAGAATACATTTTTATGGGGGCTCCTGGCACCTGGCTTTGCAGGGTACCAGGAAGCTGACCAGGATCTATCTCCCCTTTGGATCTCCTCTCTAAAGAAGAATGTCTGGGTGATGCAGAGTCACCCAAATGACTTTGATGTTACCTCCTATGTCAGCCCTTGGCTCAGAGCAATGTCGCTAGGAAAAGAAATATAGCTGGTGTCTGAGGTTGCTCTACATTACACTGAAGACTGCCATTGGGACCAACTGGTTAAAAGAATGGGGTACTGTCTAATGGCCTAGGGCTACATTTGTGCCTCCCTTCCTCAGCTGCATCAGGCAGAGTAGAAGACCTGAACCAAGGCATTCCAAATGATAGAACAGGCAGTTCCTTGACTGAAGCTATACCGAGTTTAAAATCTTGTGATTTAAAATAAACTTGGGTATGAAATTCTTCAGCGAGTTTCTATATGTATATATTGAAAAATGGTACTCAGTCAGAAAGTACAACTGCAAACGTACTCTCATTCTGCTCTCAGCGACAGTGTGTAAATCTGGAATAACCCTGGTATTTAGTAAAATTTAAATATGAAAATCTTTCTCGTCCATAATCTTAAAACATTTTTAAAAAACAGGTAAATATCTTTTTTCACAGTTTTAAGAATTTGTTTGGGTGTAATCTGCAGCAGAATTGACCCTTAAATTTTATTTTCAAATCCTTTTTAAAAATATGACAGCATATACTGTTGCTATTTTATTTTGTCTTAGAAATAAAGAATGCAACTGTAACCAATGTTTGGGGGATCATTTTGTGTCACTGAAACTTTACATAAAAAGGGAGGAATGTGTACTTACTGTTTACTGACACTAGCAAGTGTTATAGTCTTGCCAATCAACAAGTACTAGATGTGGCTTTTCAGTAAATGAGAGCATTCTGTTGACTATGGAATACCAGTATCTTCACACAGGAGAAGATCAAAGGGCTGCATTATGTTTCAATACATAACTTTATGGGACAGATGGAATCCACCCAGAGAGACCCATGACACTTAGGGCCAGATTATCAAAAGTATCACACACTAAAACCTATTAGCATGTTCAAACCTTTATCCCAACACTGTCAGCACTTTTTAGCTCCATTTAGAGAGGCCAATCCAATCTGAGTTTTAACTACTGCAAAAGTTCAAATGTAGGTTAGGAGAGTTAAGAGGCGGAAAGTCATCAGAATCTTCTTTTGCCCTTTCTTTGCTTCCGGGTGGGTAACGTCACAAGGGCTAGAACATCATTTCTTTGCAAAGGGTAAAAAAAAAAAATGCCATGTGGGGAAATATGCCAAGGTTTCAAAATGCTTTCAGTCAGACAAGTGATATCTTTTAAAATCTTACAGAATTTTCTTATCTCTGAGGGTCAAAAAGCCTGGAGAAATCTGTTTTCTCTATTATTCTTGAATAACTTCTCACCAGTTTTCAGCAAGAAATGCAGATGTGCTCTGGTGGGCATGTACTCCCCACTTAGCACGTAACTATGCTCCTCTAAAGTTTTTTCTGGACAAATCCTGAACTATGTACATTTTACTTTCTAACATATTGACTGTCAAATGCAGATAAAACTTTGCCTGAAGGACAGTCACCAGACATCTATGCTGAGGTGCTATATGCTAGACCTGTGTGTTCTTATGCTTCCCTTTCCTGTCCTCTGAGTGAACTCTAGCATTATCCTTTTTTTTTACATTTTTCCCTCTCTGGCACCCTTCTTGGGTGCAGGCTTTCTGTTATAATTTCACAGAAATGGAAAATTGTAGTTTAGCTGGCCTACATCCCAGGGCCAGTATAGAATCTCCTAGTCTCACTAGGTACTTAAGCACATACTTCTCTGCCTTAGCTTAAATCACATCCCCAGAAACTTAAACTGTTCTGTGGAAAATGTGAAGCAGAACAAACAAAAAACAACCCCCTTTCTCTGCTCCCCCTAGTAAAACCTTAATTCTATCCTAGATTAAGAATTTTTACACTTGAGGTACTGAGTTATGCTGGTATACCATATCAATTTAATGTCATAGGTCAGTTTATAGTGGTATAACTTCCCTAAGTAAAAAATCTTAATTTCAATATTAATTCCTGCAAACTGCTACTGCCTATGATAGCAATTTACCTGACTGAGTAGACTATCTGAAAACTGACCTGGGACCTAATAATTTGTCTCTAATTTTTAGAATTGCTTCTGTGCAGGGGGGGGGCCTAAGACATTGTTTTCTTTTATGAAGCACATCGTTCAAGCTCAGAAGCAATATCAGAAATGTGAATAATGGGCTCAGCAAATATTGATATTAGGGGCTTATTTTGCAGCCCTCTCCATGAACTTTAATGTGAAGATTCAGTGCATGTTGATGGGAAGATCATTTGAATATGATGCAAATTTGGACTCATCTGGAGCTGGGAGACTTTAAATGATATCACACCTACCAAAGGACAATACAGGAAAAAATTAGGCTACTCTGGAAAGTGATCAGATAGATTAATATGATGGGAAGTGGTATAAAATTCTATGTTGAGGAGAAAATAATTCCATCTTCTGCTTTACTAACAGGAATTTGTTAGACTCTGTTTTTTTTAGTTGTGAAGAATTCACACTTCATTTCTAATTAAGAACACTATTTCCAAATAGCAAATGGTTTCTCATAAAGGAATATGAATAATGTGTCTTTTTTTCTACAGTAGGCAAATGTAGTTTTTTTCTTTGTGCTGTACCATGTATGTGGTTTTGTACATGTCATTACCATAGAAGCAATCTTCCTTTTTCAGATAAGGAAAGTAATCAGCAGGGAGAGGAAAGAGTTAAAAAATTAAACCAGGTGCAATTGTTAGCAAACTCTTTGGCTCACTTCTTGGCCACTCAAGCAGTGCAGGTGTTGAATAGCAGTATTTTAGTTCTGTTTGATATCTTGGCTTTTCTGTTTGTCATCTGGGGACTTTTATATTCAATCTGAAGGAGCTTTGTTGTTAGGTTGCACAGGATAAAACAGAATTTATTTCTTACTGGTCTTAAATTTGAGAAGACTAGAGGTATAGTTTTATTTTAACTTGACCTTCTGTATTAGTACAGATCTTCTCTTAGAAAACAGTAACAATGAAGAACAAAGGAACAGAAACCTGAATATTAATAGATTTGGACTGTAGTGCAATTAGTACCTAACATTCATGTGAGATTTTTATGTATTCAAATTAATTAGTGAAAATAGTGAAATTGCTAGTTTGTTTGCCAAATAGAGACTTTTTGAGCGCAGTAATTACTACTATTAAATTGCAAATGTTAGAGGATAAAACATCAAATGCTTAACACCTTCATAGAACTCCAAACGCTTCCACATCTGTGATGCAGTGGTGTAAATGCATGTACCTCTATTGACTTCAGTGATGTTTTGTTCATTTACACCAACATACACGAGGGTCCTAAAACTGTAGCTGCAAGTCACTGCATGTCACAAGGCACCTACGTGACCTTGTGCCTAGAAAAGGGCAAAGAACAGCTGCCAATCACCAGGGTAGCGCACCTGCTGGTTGCTGGAGCAACCAGGGTGGTCAGGTGACCAGGAGGGGCAGGGCCGGGCCCTTATAAACAGCCAGGCCAGAGCCT
>NW_017729033.1:78709838-78712139 GCF_001723915.1 Gavialis gangeticus | reverse complement strand
AGTGAGGGCATAGGACCCTGGTGAGGGGTCAGGGGGTCAGGCACGGCTATAAGCCACCTGAGCCCCGGTGCTGGTGAAGGCCCGAGACCAGGGCTGGCGCACAGGCTCGGTGACAGCCATGGACGCAAGTAGCGTGGGACAGGCTCAGTTACAGCCACGGGTGCCAGGGGCGCGGGACAGAGCCCACAGCAGGGCAATAGTGCCAGGGGCATGGGAAGCGCGGGTAACGCCCGTAGAAGGACGGGTACACCAGGGAGCCCCGAGAAGGGCAGGGGCCAGCGTTGGAGCCAAAGTAGGGCGGGCGCCGGTGAAGGCCCGGGACAGGGCTGGCGCCATTAATCGACTGAAGAAGGGTGATCGCGCGGGTACGAGCCCGGAGAGGGCAGGGTGTGTGAGACAGGGCCCAGAGAGGGCAGGACGAGCCCGGAGAGGGCGAGGGACCATCAGAGGTCTTATAGACATAAGAATGTCCGGGACAACTGTGAGGCTTGGGGTGTGCTAAAGGGGAGGTAGGAGGCACGCATAGCCCATCAGGCTGGGGGTGCACCAAGTCACCCATAGATACTAGGAGATCAAAGGCAGCCTCCCATATTAAATTATATAAGATCAAAGTCATGGCAGGCGAGAATAAGAGGGTGCTGGATCTCCTAATTGGCATGGCAAGGGGGTGCTAGCAGGATCACTGCCACTCCTAGGCCCCACTCCGTGACACTCCACCCTTCTTTTCAAGAGAAATTGGATAGTTACCTATGTGGGGTGGTTTAGGAATTACACATCCTGGATTTGTGTGTGTGACTGGCCTACAAGATCCTTGAGTTACCTTCCAGCCCTATTGTTTTATGACTGCCTGAATACTTCTTTATCTGACTGTAGTCAACATATATGCTTCTAAGTATATCTCTATGGCACACACTTTCTTTCTTTGTTATCCTAAGAAAGCATCCTAGGGATACAATCTTGTACAATGACCAATGGGGAATTTTATCTGTTAGCTATCAAATCCTAAAAAGATGTGGGAAATAATTTCAGAACATTTCCTTTTCTCAATTAAATAATTAATCAAAAGGCATACCATAGGTGACAGCTGCTCTATTCTGCTAAATGCTCTGTAAGAAAAACATGTGATTGAGACTCTTTTTAATAATAATAAACTTGCACAGTAAATTATTTATTCCTGTCATATGCTGGTTTTACTTCATTGTATATTGAAGTAATCTAATTTTGAATTGCAGGGCTTTCCACAAAAAGGCAGAAACAATTCTCTTATAGTAGGAACATTCTTATTATTGATAACTGATTTAGGATAGTGTTTAAAGCACTCGGAGTCGAGGCAATGCTATGTCAGATGTTCTATTAATATATAGGAATAAATGTCCCTTTCATAACTTAGGTTACAATGCTCAACCCTAATCCTGCAATGACTAAATGAGGTTAGACTGCTGTGTCAGCATGGAACCCTACTGAAGACAATTGGGTTCTGCAGAGGCAGCAGAAGTGAATGCAGTTAATTGTGAGACTGGGGCCATAGTACCATGAGAAGATCAACTGAACCTTCACTGAAGTTTCCTTTGTATTCTGGGATCAGTCCAGGTAGAGCTCCTTGTAGGATAGTAAACCAACAGCAAGTGTAAGATATTCTCACTTTTCAACATGTTCTACCCTGAAAATTAGAGATTCTTTTTCCTGAAAAGATTTTCAGCAATTGATAATATGTCTGTCTTGTCATGCATGGATTCTTGGTGAAAGGTAAAGTCTATAGAAAACTGGCTGGAGTGTCGGGCTCAGATGGTAGTAATCAATGGCTCAATGTCTAGTTGGCAGCCAGTATCAAGTGGATTGCCCCAGGGGTCAGTCCTGGGGCTGGTTTTGTTCAATGTCTTCATCAGTGACCTGGAAGATGGCACAGAGTACACCCTCAGCAAGTTTACAGATGACACCAACCTGGGGGGAGCAGTAGATATGCTGGAGGGTAAGACTAGGATTCAGAGTAACCTAGTCATATTGGAGAATTGGACCAAAAAAATCTCATGGGGTGCATCCACACATGCAAGCACGTGCACTTGCAGCAGCTCAAATAGAAGCAGTGCAAATTTGAGCTGGGGCTTTTTGCCTCAGAGCACGTGCTCAGACATGCGCTTTGTTGTGGAGCAAAATGTGCCACTTGAGGCAAAATAACCCTGCCTGGCTCCTCCCTGATCTGCAGCCAGGGGGAGCTAGAGCCTTTGGCCAGCACCAGTCTGCAGCAGTATAAAAAGCTGCCCTGTCCTGGCCCCATCTGTACAAAAAGCTGCCCTGGCAAGC
>NW_017729033.1:78708446-78709337 GCF_001723915.1 Gavialis gangeticus | reverse complement strand
CAGTTCCCCCACACAGCACATGGAATGACCCCCTACAGCTTTCCCCTGGAGGGCCACAGCCCCTATCCACAACAGGGTCCCAGCCCCCCCTGCCCAGGGTCCCAGGCACCCTGGAGGGCCACAGCCCCCCCCCGCCCAGGGTCCCAGCTCTCCCTGGAGGGCCCCGTCCCCCCTACCCAGGGTTCTAGCTGCCCCTGGAGGGTCACAGCCCACCTACCCAGGGTTCTAGGCACCCTGGAGGGCCCCAGCCCCCAGCCCAGGCCCATAACTTACCTTTAGCAGCAGCAGCAGGAGTGGGGCACTCTGAGCCATGGCGGCAAGACCCGGCATGGCACGTGGGGACTGCGCACCAGACGCAGCTGGGTTCTGCTGGCCTTGGGGACTGTCTGTTGCCCAGCTGGGCCAGGCCCTTGCTGGCAGGACCCGGTGCTGCACATGGGGACTGCATGCCAGCCCCATTCAGATCCTGGGCCTCTCTGTTGCCAGGCCAGGCCCTTGGTGGCAGGACCTGCTGCACTTGGGCCCCTCTGCTGCCTGGTTGGGCCGGGCCCTTGGTGGCAGGACCCAGTGCAGCATGCAGGGACCGCATGCCAGCCCTCTGGGCCCCTGTGCTGCCCAGCTGGGCCGGGCCCAGGGCAGCAGGACCTGGCATGGTGCATGGTTCCTGGGTGGCAGGAGGAGCCCCAGGGCTGGCAGAACCCATCTGGGTGTGGTGTGCAGTCCCCGCATACCGTGCTGGGTTCTGGTGCCCTGGGCCCGGCCTGGCTGGGTGGCACAGGGGCCCTGAAGGCTGGCCCGCCAGGGCCCAGCCCAGCCAGGTGGCACAGGGGCCCTGAGGGTGACAGGACCCAGCTGGGCAGGGTTTAGGGGGGGTTTAGGGGGCTAGCAGGG
>NW_017729033.1:78698428-78703446 GCF_001723915.1 Gavialis gangeticus | reverse complement strand
CCCCGTGCTGCAAACTTGCAGTGTGGGGAACATTTTTTTGTTCCCACACATGCCTCTTGCCCCACTTCAAAAGAGTTTGAGGTGGGACAAGAGGCACGTGCGTGCTTGTCTGGATGTGCCCATGAGGTTAAAAAAGGACATGTGAAAAGTCCTGTTATTAGGATGGAACAATCCCATGCACCAGTATAGGCTGGGGGATGACTAGCTGGGCAGCAGCTCTTCAGAAAAGGACCTGGGGGTTACAGTGGACAAGAAGCTGAGTATGATCCAACATTGTGCCCTTGTTGCAAAGATGGCTAATGGTATACTGGGCTGCATTGGTAGAAGTGTTGCTAGCAGGTCAAGGGAAGTGGTGAGGCCACATCTGGAGTACTGTGTTCAGTTTTGGGCCCCCAACTACAAAAAGGATGTGGACTAATTGGAGAGAGTACCATGGAGGGCAACAAAAATGGTTAGGGGGTTGGGGCACATGACTTCTGAGGAGAGGCTGTTGGAACTGGGCTTATTTCTTCTGCAGAAGAGAAGACTGGGGAGGTGAGGTTTGATAGCAGCCTTCAACTACCTGAAGGGTGGTTCCAAAGAGGATGGAGCTAGACTGTTCTCAGTGGTGGCAGATGACAGAACAAGAAGCAACAGTGTCAAGTTGCAGGAAGGGAAGTTTAAGTTAGATATTAGGAGGAATTTTCTCACTAGGAGGGTAGTAAAATACTAGAAAACTTTACCCAGAGAGGTGGTGGAAGCTCCATCCTTGGAGTTTTTTACAACCCGGCTAGACAAAACTTTGGCTGGGATGATCTTGTTGGGGATGTTCTTGCTTTGAGCAGTGGGTTGGACTAGATGATTTCCTGAGGTCCCTTCCAACCCTAATTTTTATGATTTTATGATTCTAAGGTATTTTTAACAGTAAACTATGATTTAATTGCTCTTCTAGCAGCTAAGGATAGCTGCAATTCAGAGAAGCCCCTCCCCGGAGATTTCTTCATGTGTCAGAAGCTAGAGGCAAAGCTATTATTCTAGCTCTATGAGAGTTTGGAATTCCTCTTTCCCTAAAAATAAAACTGCTTAAATTTTTGTTTTGGATTGTCACAGGTCAGTCCATTGGCATCACATAGGGGGTACACGCGGGTGCATGTGCACCCCCTGAGATTGGCCGTGCACCACATGGAAGTGCCAGCCAAGAAACTGGAAGTGCTGGTAGAAATGCACTTCTGGTTTGGCAGCTGGCTTGGTGATCAGCCTCTGGGTCACCCTGCTCCCCTCCCCAGCCAGTGATCAGCTGCTGGGGGAACCCCCCATCAGCGATCTGGGGGTCTCCCCAGACTTGGGAGTCACCAGTAACCCATGGGTCAGTCAGAACAGAATTTGAAGGCTGAGTATGACAATACAGGGCATATATCATCTTTGCCCTTAATGTAAATTGCTGATTATTCAGATAATTCAGGGCTGTCCAACTGGTGGCCTATGAATCAAATGTGGCTCATGAGGCATTAATCTGCAGTTCCCTTGGCTCCCATCCAGCTGCCACACTCTGTATTGCTCTGCCAGCAGCTCCAAATTTGCCCTCGGTTTCCATTTCCTGTGCCTTCCTCAGGGGCCAGAATGGTGCGACAGCACAGCACAGCCTGTGGTCATAAGGGAGCCTGTGGCCAGTGAGCTGGGGGACAGCCACCCATCTTCCTGCTAGCATATGCAATGCAGCTAGGTGGGTGCCACATGGTGGTAGCGGCCTTTGGGGACTGTGGCTGGTATGACTGTGATCTGCAGAGTGTGTGGACTCCTGGCAGCTAGAAGTCAGCTGGCCCTGAAATAATTGAACGATGACTACATTTTCCTATATTTCAACTGTAGAAAAGAATGGTGGCATATCAGTAACAGATCTGCTGTGCTTCAGCATCCAGTTATATCTCCATTCTTGAATACTCATGTAATCTATGTGATAAATGGAAGTGAGCTTCTTAAATTGTTTCATAGATTTTTTATCCCCGTTTAAATCTTTCAGTACCACAGAAAATGCACACAAAGACTACTTCTAAAAATGTTAGAGTAGAATAGTATACTGGTATCAGTGTCCCAAAAACAGCACCTGTAATAAAGCAAAACACTGTGGTATTGGTCTAATTTTACATCAGTTACTGCAGAACACAGCACTGTTTTTCTAAGAGGTCACTCTATTTGCATTGTGTGCCAATTAATTAAATAGTACACATGGCATACCATACTGAATGTTTGTCCACAATGTGATTCAGATATCATTGTGGAACCAGTCCCGGAGTCGTGACACAAGATTGTCACCTAATATAGCTTGTGCGCATATAGAACTTTTTATTGTTATAAATCTTATCACTGAAAAGGCGCTAAACTTGACTTGTGTACAGTCAGGTGTTTCTGTTGTAGTTGCTATCATGGTATCAGAACATCTTGATATCCGATAAGAAATTTTTGAAAAGACATTTGGCAATGGATCTGAGCAATTTTTTTTGGAAGCAATAAAGCTCAGAAGCCAAGAAACATTATTAAAAAAATACAAATATGCCAGATGGATAGCTTGGCTATGTGAAGAAAGCAGGTCTTTATGACCTTTATGGCACATTTACCTGTTTAAATTTTTTTTGGTGCATGCTATAATCATGTTTCTGTTTCCATAACAGTAGTTGTCATCTGAAATTAAGATACATTTTACTATCAGGTCAAGGACACTGAAAGGATCTCCGTTTAAAACAGGGAAATTATCTTTGGTGCGTCAGGGCCTCCCGGACTCCAATCCAGCTGTCATTGGTACTCCATTATTCATGTTGGTAATGTTAACCAGCTGCCAACTTAATGCCTGTATAGCTGGAGTCTATTTAAGGATCCTTCTGCTCTTTAGATAATCAGGATAATTTAGCAATTGTTCTGAATTAGCAAACTGTTTTATAGCTACATGAAACCTAAATTGAAAGTTGCAAATGATTTGCTTTGAATCACTTTCATGTCTAAACATGACCAGCATGGAATTACTTCATTAACTGTTAGTAAAGTGCATTAGACTTTTTAAACCATGTACTCACATGCTGCAATTCGCACATCATTTTGTCCTTGTTTTCATATTAGTACTGACTCATCTTCTTATTAAAGACATCTTTGCTGTCCGTCAACTGCAGATTGTTATTTTACTAATAATTGCAATCTCACTGCTAAATGCTGCTAAATTTAAATTTAAAAATATCAGACCTGGAAATAATATAATAAACACTAGCTCTTGCTAATTATAACTGATTAAACTTGATCTCTAATTGCTCAAAAATAGTTATAAGAAGATAAAACCCAAATGAAGTTAAATTTTCAATTTGGCTGTAGATATTTAATGTTTTATAAAATATATGTTACAAAATAAACTAAGTTAAACTTCACTCTGAAAAAAGGAAATAATTTTAGTTTCTTTTGAAAGAATACAGACTGGGGTGTCCTTAGATAATACCACTAAAGTCAGGTGGATATATGGGTATTATAATGAAGCAATACAGAATAATTTATTAGGCAATCCCAAGTAAAAACCATTGTTAAAATGTGATATTAAAGATTGAAAGTATCTATCAGGCATAGTAAGGAAAACACTGAAGTTAATCAAAGCACATGATATCAACAAACTGGAAATTTTAACTTGGCATTCCAATTTATAAAAATCTTCAAGCGTTCAAAAATGTAGAAATGATTATGATAATCTGAACAACCTTAACTCTGGGCCCTCAGTATCAACCTGAAATCAAGTAGAAACTCTGATCCATCACACTTATTCATGTAATTAATGAAGATAAACATGCTTTTCTATTATTTTTAATTTAGTTAATCTGTGCAATGTCTCAGAGTGAATTTGTCATACAGGTGGCACTGGAGGAGTAAATGGCTTCTCCTTTATAATGGCTCAAAAGTAGTGAAAGGTATTTCTACTACATCAGCACTATTGAAGAAGTGTAAGTCTGCTGCAAATATATGATGAGCCAAAAAAGGGAGGTAAATCTTTGAAAATTCAGTGACAGGGAAATGTTTAAATCCTTTTGTCTTGGATTTCCAAGGTGATTTGTTCTAATTTATTTTGGAATGCATTATCTGCATGTGAGATCTGAAGTGGATTCATTTAGTTTTGATGAATTTATGGGTCCAAAATTAGGCCTATTTTTAATTCCCTTGCTTTGGTTAGATTGAGTTGACTCCATAGTATTGAATTTATTGTAGAAAGGATTATAGAGGATATGCATGACAAAGGAAAATCACTATATTTACTCACATTTAAAGCAACCTCTATATTTAAGATGACCACCAATAATTAGATTCTATATATGGAAAATTTATGTTTGATATAATTTTCCTTGTATAAAATCTAATTTTTGGAGGGCTATCTTTAATTCATCCCTCCCATTGCTGCAAGGGGAGCCGGCAGTGGGGGTAGCAGTTGGTGTGTAGAGGCCAAGCAGCTTGTCCTCTGCTTGTGCCTGACTCCCTGCAGCCTTGCCCCCCCACTTCTCCCTCTGCTCTGCATCCTGTCCCAGCCTCTGCTCTCCCCCACATCCCCATCCTTGCTCAGTGCCCACAGGCTCTGTCCCTATTTTAGCTTGAGGCACTGAGCCTGGTCCCAGCCCTGCCCCTGTAGCAGTTGTGTGGGCTGTTTGCCACTGCTGCATGGCTAGGATGGGCCTGAGGTCAGTGTCCCATGTTGCAGCATGCACAGAGCCTGCCAGCACAGAGCTAGGGTAAGGAGTGGGGAGAGGAGCAGGTGGGGGTGCAGAGGCTACATGCGGTGGGGAAGGTGGGGGAGAAGAGGATGCATGGGAAAGATAGAGGGGTGCAGGGGCAGCAAGGGGGTTAGGGTCAAGCTTCAACTGCAGCTATGGTCCTGATCCCAAGTAGGGGCTGGAGCCTGAGCCACAGCATCTGCCTGCCCCCTAGCCACCTTCATGTACAATTCTAAGATGAGGGGCTTTCTCCCCCATATTACGTGGGAGGAAAAAAACCACATCTTAGAATAGAGTAAATGCAGCAGT
>NW_017729033.1:78690627-78693428 GCF_001723915.1 Gavialis gangeticus | reverse complement strand
GGAAAGATAGAGGGGTGCAGGGGCAGCAAGGGGGTTAGGGTCAAGCTTCAACTGCAGCTATGGTCCTGATCCCAAGTAGGGGCTGGAGCCTGAGCCACAGCATCTGCCTGCCCCCTAGCCACCTTCATGTACAATTCTAAGATGAGGGGCTTTCTCCCCCATATTACGTGGGAGGAAAAAAACCACATCTTAGAATAGAGTAAATGCAGCAGTTTCTTTTAAATGTAGCTAATAGTAACTACTGTATTGTAAAAAGTATATGTCTTCATATATGCATAAGTATCATGGAAATCATAAACAGGAATTTTCTAATGTCTGCATTTGCCAAAGGCAATTATCAGTCTTGAGAGAGGCAAGAATTGTTGTAGTTGGTACCTTTCATTGGACCAATTGCATGGCTGGGATAGATAAGGTTTTGGGAATCACAATACCCTTCCTTGGTTCCTGGTAGAGTATTGTGATATCCAAAACCTTGTCTAAATCAATCACAACTGTAAGGTTGATTCAGTAAAAGATGACATCCACAAAAGTTCTTGGCTCTCATATATTTTCTGAACCATCATGGCTATAGCATCGGTTCACCACTACCAGTTACTGTAGTGGTATCTTTTAAAGTGACAATATTCTTGTCTATAAGTTGTACAGGGAGAGTAAGGTAGATTATGGAAAGGGAGAATGTCAATGCAAAAAACCCCAAATTTTATATTACAGACATCCAGAAGATCCCCCACAGTGAAATGATAATGGGTGGAATAGATTTAAAAATCCCAGAAAACAGAAATAATTCTGCTCCTGTTCTTGCCAAGTGGCAGAAGAAACGGAGTAGGTCAAGTGACAAGATCTTCTAAAGACCCTTTGTGTTATAACCAATTATTTTAATTTTCTACTCACACGTCATAAGGTGTGAGTTGTTTTCTAAGGCAAATGAGGCAGGGGAGGTGGCCAAAGAAAGGTGCTGACTGTGGCTGGAATTATGGCAATATTTATGAATGTTTAGAAATTGCACTGCCTCATTTTAGCTTGCATCATTATACAAGGACAATGACTGACCTGGTAGTACTTTGAGAAACACATTTAAACAAATAAACAAGTATACTGCTTTGTATAGCATGCAGTCAGTGCAATATTTACTGCTGAATGTTATTAAACCAGTTATAGTGGTTGGGTTTTTGTGTTTATATTTATACATTGCATGTGTCAAGCTTGGTCCATCAGCAAACTAAAAATACTTGGAAAGAAGGGGTGAACTCTGAAGTCCAGTACAGGTCTTCTTATCTGTATGTTGGTTCTTTGCTGGACAATATTGGCAAAGTGTTTCAAATTAGGAGGCCTTTGGAAAGGTTCCTCAGTACTCCATATGGGTTGTGGGGGGATCATAACAATTCTCTTGTGATAATAAAAACTCTTGGGATAATAAGAATTTGTAGAATTTAAGGCTACTAAGACTGTTGTTTGGTGCAGCTTTCCCACTGACTTTAAGTCTGATTTTTGTGTTCTGTAATGGTGAAGGGAAAAATTATATGCAACATGTGGATGTTGACACCTGATTAAAATATGAAAAACCACAGAAGCAGTGCCAGCTGGCTTCAGTCATATTAGAACAGTAAGCTTTATGAACTGGATCTTTTGAAATAATGAAAGATTATCCCACAAAAATGTCCATATATAAGCTTTTGTCTTTTAAACTGAAAATCTGAATGAGTTAGTTTATAGCACTAATCTTAATCAGATTTTTGTAATGATTTCCAGTTACTGTTACTGCACATAGCTCATGCTATCTATATTAGCAGTATATTTAATACAATATTATACCTAAAAATACATTACAAGAAATGTTAAAGTTGCAAAGTCAGGCATTTTTCCTTGAAAAAAATAAGGTTATTTTCCTTGAAAATAGTTATTTTCCTTCAAATAAGGAAATTTCAGAAATTTACCTAAAAATATTATTCAGTCCCCAGTATTATGACAGAGTTTTTAATGACATGGCCACATGCTTTATTGATTTATTTACACACTCTGCTTCCTCTACAGCATACATACTTACAGATTTATGTTTATCCACTCAGTCCATATGTGGCCCCACCCCTTGTTTAACACTATTCAAAACCTGCGCTGACTACAAACATATTAATTTCCTTTTGGGGGTTGCTATGGAGATCTTGCCTAAGTGTTCCATAATCATTAATGAAATAACCTTACAATCCCCTTGAAAGATTAGGTGACATTATTAACTTCATTTTCAGCTATGAAATTGAGGAATAGAGAAATGAAGGTCAAATTTGTATAAAGTGTTCACTCATTTTGGGGGTCAACTTGAGAAGTACAGGGTGAAGTTACATGTTGCACTTAGACCATACTAAACCTGTGGGATGTTAAGCAGTGTTAAAGTTAGAGTGTGCTGCTGGCATCATACTTGAAGGGTTCATACCATTTCTTGCCTGCACAGCCCTGACTTGCTACTGGAGGTCTGGTGAGTAGGGGCATGGCTAGAAGCCAGGACACTTGGACTCTGTCTCTGCTCTGGAAGGGCGGGTTGCGGTCTGGGAGTGGTGTATCTGGGGATGTTGGAAGCCAGAAAAATTGCTTGTTTTATCTCCATAGACCAGATTGAAATTACCCTAACATAAACTAGGTAGGACAACCTAGAGTTAGCCCTTCCTTCAGGTGGCAGAACTTTGAGATGCACAGAGGGCACTTAGTGCAAGTTAATGAGCTTTAGTATGTGGCTGCTTATGTATTAAATGTCCTTAGTATGGTCTAAGTGTAATGTATAACTGCATCCATAGAAGGGTAATTTTTCT
>NW_017729033.1:78687404-78690616 GCF_001723915.1 Gavialis gangeticus | reverse complement strand
CATCCATAGAAGGGTAATTTTTCTCAGACTACTTAGCAATTTAATCACACTTTAGATGTTCAAAGCACAGCTCCCATTGATTTAACTTGCAACTACTTCTAGGTGTCTCATGTTAGAAACCCAGAAAATTCACAGCCAAATGTGAACTTTTTTTATACGACTTTCTCACCACTGGTCAAAATATATAACTGAGATAGTGATAGAATCCAGTTCTTCAGAAGGATATGCAATTTCTTTAATTATGAGACATACATTACAATACATTCTCTTCTGGCAATATCCTGCCTCATTCAATATGTACTTTCTCGCCACTTCTACAAAAGAGGTAAAAGTCCTGTGGACATTGGCTTCATTCATTACATAATCCTAATGAATCTCAGAGCTCTGTTCATCCTACATGCTAAATGACATAGCAATCTTGTGGAACAAATTTTCTGTGACCATAACCTCCTGTAATTAAAGATCCCATGATACAGCATATGGAGAAGCAGGATAGATTAATGTGACACAAGGACTTCTAGCGTTTTTGTACTTCTGAATAATTGTGCAACCTTACCTTACTTTAAGTGTAGACTTTTGTAAAGTCACTTGCTAATTATTATTAAAAAAAACTTAGATAACATTGGATATCTATTCACACTGAACCATATTGATCCGTAACTCATATCATTTATAGAGCATTGACTTTTTAATTAACAGGACAAATCTGTATCATGTAAGTCAGGGCTCTCCAAATGGAAGCCAGTGGGCCAAATGCAGCATGCAAGTGGTTAAATCATGGCCTGTGGGACTGGAAATTTTGTGGTGGGGTAACTGGTGGCACTATTAACTTCCACTGTTGACAGAGTCACTGTGTTGGCAGAGCCAGCACCAGGGAGCTAATGATGCCACTGCTCACATTGCTACAAAACTTCCAGGTTGAGATTCCTGGTTAGGGACTCCTTTTGCAGGTGCTGGGGTGAGCTGCAGCAGCATTAACCTCATGGATGCTCACTGCCAAATTTCCAGGTTGAGATTCCCTTTGGAGATGCCTTGCAATGATGATATGGGGGTTAACACCACTGCCACTTGCACTGCCACCATTCAGTCCAGATGTCTCATCAACCAAAATGAGTCAGATAGCCCTGGTCTCAAGAGCTCAGAATAACTGATAGCAATAGTAGATTGTTAACATCCATGTAGATTTCCTATATGGATCACCCAGTAGGAAAGTGATAAAGACACCCAATCTGGGGACATGAAGGTCCACAGATATTTGTCTACAGCAGAAGAATGTCAGATTCCAAGAGCCAGCTCTCAGTTTGGGGGTGTTCTAGCACTTATAGTTCCTTCTTCCACTTTGCTCCCAGCTTTGTCCTCTTCTTCTGTTCAATCTTGCTTCAGCGTCTGTTCCTGTCCCTATCCCTTTTCTGCTCCTATCTTTTCTCATCCCAGTTTCTGGCCCTGTTTTCTTATTCCTATTCATTCAACCACTGGCTCCTGCCCCCTTTTCCACTTATCCCATCTCTTTCCAGTTCTTGTGTTTTTTTCCTTGCTTTTGTCATCCCCTCACATCTGTTAGATCCTCAACACATATATCTTTTTCCAGGTCCTTTTACCTTTTTTCCTATTATTCACTGTCTTCCCCACTTGCTCTTTTGTCTGTTCTATGTTACCTTTCCAGGCTTCCATAACCCTCTGAGCCCTGCAGCATTCCCCTTGAATTTATTAGCCTTCTGCATTCAAATCTCAGGGTTTTTCCTGACAGGGCACTGAGAGTACATGAGTCTGTGTTCCTGTTCTCAATTCTGGTGTTCAGTAATGTAATAGCCTGTGTCATTTGGAAGGAACAATTATAAAGAAAGTCTTGGTCAGCCTCTACATCTTTGGAGTGGAGCAGATCTTATGCTGTTGATAGCTATGGAGAATGGAATAGCCAAACTCTAATGAGTGTCTACTGAACGTGTGTAAATGTCAGATTTTCAAAGGTTTATAACTTAGCCAGAGTTAATGAATTTTCACAGGAACAAGAAAAATCACAAGTCTCTTATAAGGGTTCCTGCTGTACATGAGGATGCAAGAGCTTCTGATAGAACCTAAACTAAACTGGGAAAAAATAATGTATTTTCCCCTTAATCTCATTCTTGAAAATAGCTATACTATTTTAAATGAAACTTTCCAGGAACATTCAGTCTGAAGCAGACACTCAGACTAGACAGCTAATTTCAGGTTAAAGTGCAAGGAGGCACTCCAGCTATTTATACTCTGTTGCAATCCTATTCCATCTGCTTGGCATGTAAACTCTGTATAAATTCAAGAGAAGCTAGTCACAGAAAAATTGCAAGTAATGACTGTTTGATGGGAGGGGAGGGGCTCCCATCTTTTAGCTCCAAAACCTAGTGGTTAAAATACTTGTTCACCCAAAAAGGATTTTAATCTACAGCTCCCACTTCCCAGCATAGGGCCATGTAAATGACCAGGCTGTTGGGTTGGGAATCAAGGGGCAAACTTTTGAAGCTGGGTCTCCAGGCAGCCAGAAGCAGGAGATATGTAGAGCCAGAAGGGTAACAAACCAGAGGGAATATGGCTCAGTGGGATAGACACTGCCTGGAAGGAAGGGGGTGCTGGGTTTGGGTCTTTCCTTCTGTCCCGATTTGCAGAATGGTGACGGAAGCTACCACATTGCTGTCTATCTAATGCATATTAAGTGCAGAAACAATACTAAGTTATCTATGCAAGGGCAATTTACTCATCTGGAGGTGGAAGTGGCTTTGGGCCTATCTGTATGACCAAAGCTAGACCTGTGAAATTAAAGAACTTATCAGGGTGATCTCTGATATGAAGTAGAAAAAAGATTCCTGGATTAAGCAGAATTAAAGGTGTTTCTTAGAACCAGGATTCAGCCATTACCTCAGACAGGAACCTTGAAGTTGTTATTATACTGAAATATCTTTTTTGTCCTCTCTGTTGTCTGTTCTGATTATTATCAGTTCCTTCATTTTGACTGACTGCTTCATTCAGAACCTCTCACCAGTATGGCTCCCCTGACGTCTTAACTAACTTATTTTCTCTCCCTCTCTCCCTCTGCTTTGGATAATGCCTAGCACAGGCTTGCCACTTCACTGACAAGTGGGGGGGATTTGGGTTCAAGCCTTCTTGAAGGGAAGTAGGGCTAGAAGCTGGGCCTCCTGTTCTTTAGGCAAATCCCCTAACTACTAAGATATAGAGTGAAA
>NW_017729033.1:78682995-78687393 GCF_001723915.1 Gavialis gangeticus | reverse complement strand
TTTAGGCAAATCCCCTAACTACTAAGATATAGAGTGAAATGGGAGGAGGACGTTCCTTTTCTGGTTTTCCTTCTGACTGAAGTTTTGGAGACTTACATGGATTACATCCTGACTCAGATAATGCTATTCTGCTCTGGAGCCCAACCGAGCCATGCTACAGCTTTCCAAGCCTGTTCAGAAAGATAGCATAAGGTGAACATAGCTACACAAGTGAAAGAAGAATTTAAACTGTGTGTAACTGTCAAAAATTGCACTTAGCTAGTCACATAAGTGCCACTTAGGTACACAAAGGTGAAATAGGATTTGGCCTATCTAGTGTTTAGGTAACTAGATATTTGAGAAGTGTACATTTGTGGATTTATAAGTTCCCTTTTCCTTTGATTGCACAAGATGCATTTGAGTTCACTATACTGTACTATACTATGCAAACAGAACCTTCTGGCAAGAAATGAACCACTTGAGAAAATATGGAAAATATGAGAACTTGAAAGCAATGGCAGAAAATGAGAACAATATCATATTAATTCCATTTTTAAGGCCTGTGTCACAAAGAAGTTAATATGTTAGACTGGAATGATAAAAAATCAGAAATCAGCTGTAAACATTCTTGTGCATTGTTTGAGCCATTTTGGTATTATTAGCCACCCTCTCACACAGATGTAGAAGAATCCATAGTAAACGATAGGAGAGTAGCCTTCCAAATAAGTAGAGGCACAAAGGAATTTGAGATGATAACCCTAATGAGACACAGAACTTCAGTACTGTGAGAAAATTAAAACTTAGGCCAAGAATCAAAGAGAAGCTCAATAGCCTTCAGAAGGCTTTTTATAGGCTGGGATCAAGAAGGTTTCATCTTTTAGTGTGCAAAGGGCTAATAATGATCTGCTAATCTATGTGGAACATTTATATTGTTTTTCTTGTCATTTCCAAAGGTCTAGTAAAGCTTGCACATAAGGGATTGCAGGCTGGAAATCAGATGCGACTATATGGCCAGTATAACACCACATCAGTGTTATGAGATGTTCATGAGGATGTGGAATGCTTTTAGGACTGTCTAAAGGTTAAAGCCTTTAAACACTGCTACTCACTTCAGTCACATTCTAGGAGCAGAGATGGATAGAGACCAGAACAGAAGCACCTGGAGCATATTTGCTTTTCATTGAGATTTGAGAAACTAGATAATAAAGATCCACAATTTGCTTTTAACATTGTCCTTAACATTTAGGTAATCTAAAATAGATAAAATAATCACAACTTCTAGACCAAGGGCAACAGCTAACAGTTATGTTTCAACATTGTGTCAATTTGAATAGTATTTTGTAATTAAAAGAAAGTGTTTTAAAAATTTATATCTTTAAGTCTTTTCATACAAGTCCTATAGAAACAAAATTTTCAATTAGCAATGGAAATTTAGAAGGCTGGGCCCTTTCACAGTATCTGATGAACACAGCTTCAGCTCATGAAAGCTTGGCTGCATCACACTGAAGACTCCTAATGAGTCTGATCTATCAAGGCTCCCAGATCCTTTTCCATAGTGGTGCCATCCAGCCAGGTGTCTCCCATTTTATATTTGTGTTTTTGATTATTCTTCCTGAGGTGTAGCACCTTGCATTTGTCTGCATTGTATTTCATCCTGCTAGCTTTAGCCTAGCTTTCCAGTCTGTCAAGATCTTTCTGAACTGTATTCCCATCCTTAACATGTTCACAATCCTTTCCAGTTTTGTCATCTACAAACTTAAGAAGCTTTCTATACCAGCACCCAAATAATTAATAAACATGTTGAACAGCACTGGGCTAAAGACAGATCTCTGCGGGACTCCACTTGAAACCTCCTGCCATTCTGACATGGACCCATTAATAATTATCCTTTGCTTAAGGCTGTTGAGGCAGTCTAGTAGTTTTGTCCATCTCACATCTCTCCAGTTTATTTATGAAAAGGTCACACAGGACCTTGTCCAAAGCCTTGCTGAAGTCCAGATATACTATACCCACAGCATTCCCTTCATCCACACAAGTAGTTACTTTGGCAAAAAAAGAGATCAAATCTGTTTGACACAGTATGTTTTTCATAAATCTAAATCCATGCCAGTTGCTTGTGATCCCCCTCCAGATGCTTGCAAATGGCCTTCCTTAGGATATGCTCCAGTAACTTCCCAGGTACTGAGGTGAGACTAACCAGTCTGTATTTCTCTGTGTCCTCCTTTCTGCTTTTTTTTTAAAAGAGGGGCACTATGATGGCCCTTTTCCAGTCCTCTGGTACCTGGCCCATCTCTTATGAAGATCACTGCCAAGGGCTCAGAGATCTCCTCTGCCAGGCCCTTTGGTACCTTGGGATAAAGTTCATCTGGCTCTGCTGACTTGAATTTATTTAGACCCATCAAAAGCTTTCTGACTGTCTCTCTTGTTATCTCATCCCTTAGCTTGCCCCCTTCCTTATCCAAATAATCCTTACTGGGTGTCAGGCTACAGCTTAATTTTTTTGTGAAGACTGAGGCAAGGTAGCTGTGGAGCAGCTCTGTCTTCTGTGCATCTTCTGTTTCGAGTTCCCTCTGGCTTGTCCACAGTGGATCCACAGCTTCCTTTGGCCTTCTTTTCTGGCCAACATACTTAAAGAACCTCTTCTTGTTGTCCTTAACCTCCTATGCCAGGTGCACCTCATTCTTTATGTTTGCCTTCCTGGTTTTGTCCTTGCAGTTTCTTGCTATTTCCTGGTATGCTTCCTTGGTGACCTGCCCATTCTTCCATTGCCTGTATGCTTTCCTTTTGCATTTGGCACAGTTTAGAAGCTACTTGTACAGCCACATTGGTTTCTTGTCATTCTTCTTGTACTTCCATTGTGTCACACAGTTTCTTGTTGGGCTTCCAATACTCTGCCCCTTAGAAGCTCCTAGCTGTCCTGGGTGCCTTTATCCTTCAGTCTGTCTTCCCATGGTACCATGCCTATTAACTCCTTGAGTCAGATGAAATCCCACTTTTTGAAATCTAGCATCCTAATTTTATAGAAAGTGTCCTAATTTTATAGAATGAAGTGGTTACTGATGGTAGAGGATTATGCTGAAGATGTGGGACAACCAGTAGGGGTAAGTATTTCAAGATGAAAAAGACTGCTTTCCTGGAAATCTCTGTGGAGCTCGATCCAGAAGGAAATGACCACCATGGGCACATCCACACATGCAAGCACATGCACTTGCAGCAGCTCAAATAGAAGCAGTGCAAATTTGAGCTGGGGCTTTTTTGCCTCAGTGCACATGCTCAGACATGCACTTCATTGTGGAGCAAATTGTGCCACTTGAGGCAAAATAACCCTGCCTGGCATCTCCCAGATCTGCAGCCAGGGGGAGCTAGAGCCTGTGTCCAGCACCTGTGCTGTCCCTAGTAGTATAAAAAGCTGGCCCATCAGTACAAAAAGCTGCCCTGGCAAGTAGCTCAGGGCTACTCGCTCTCAGGAGCTTCTGGGGCCCAGCCTTGCTCTCAGGAGCTTCTGGGGCCCCACCTGGGGACACTACCCCTTGTGCCAGCTGGACTGCTGAAGCAGCCCTGAGAGTTCCCTGTACCCTTTACACACTGCAGCAGTCTGGCAGTGGGGGCTGCTGCCTGGCTGTGACCTGCTGCGCACCTGCCAGACCTGGATGAGGCATCTGCCCCTCTGGGCCAGCTGCCAGTGGGCTGTGGCTGCAGAGTTGGCCTTTGTGTGGCGCTACTGCCATGTGTGCCCCCTGCCCAGCCATCTGGGCAGCTATCGCCTGGAAAATGTTCTGGGTGTGGTGACCTGCTTTGAACTGTCAAAGCATGTCCTCCTGGCCCCAATTGGCCAGGAGGTCAGCCACAGCCAGCCGGTTCCAAGATGCCAGCTCTGAGCAGGAAGGGTCCTGCTACTGGCCTCCCTAGCAGGAATTCTGGTGTTTCCTATTTGAAAACTGAAAAATCCCTGATAAAAAAATCCTAAAGTCACTCTGTAAAATACCCCAAAATCCATGTTTCTCCACAATTAAAATAAAAGACCCCTAGAGAGAGAGAGAGAGTGAGAGACAACAATTTGTTGGATTATGTTTTATTGATATATCTACAACGTTAAAGCAACTTGGAAGACTACCAGTGTCTCTCATAATAATAAAGTGAATTTTCAATACATGTTCCATGAATACATGAATATATGCTTTCCTGCCCCCCATGGGGGCTACAGCCCTCCAATGGGGCTATGGCCCCCCAACAGGGGTCATGGCTCCCCTACAGGGGTTACAGCCACCCCACAGGAGCTACAACCCCCCCAGGGGCTATGGCCCCCCTGAGGGGCCATGGCTCCCCACTGGGACTACAGACCCCCACAGGGGCTATAGCCCCCCCTTGCAGGGCCAACCCAAAGAGAGACACCGACAGATGTGGAATGAGAGCCTGAAG
>NW_017729033.1:78677730-78677995 GCF_001723915.1 Gavialis gangeticus | reverse complement strand
CCCCCCCAGGGGCTATGGCCCCCCTGAGGGGCCATGGCTCCCCACTGGGACTACAGACCCCCACAGGGGCTATAGCCCCCCCTTGCAGGGCCCATGTACCCCATCCCCACTTGCTCCCTGGATTGCTGGTCCGCCTGGCCCCAACCCCTGCCAGCTCCTGCAGCCCTCCTGATGGGTGCCCCACCCAGCTCCTGCTGGTCTTCCAGACCCCACAATGGCTGCCTGCCCAGCCCCAGCCTCCACTTGTACCCCCAGTCCCCAATGG
>NW_017729033.1:78656513-78677586 GCF_001723915.1 Gavialis gangeticus | reverse complement strand
CCTGGCAGCAGCTGGAACTGCCAGTAGGTGCTAAGGTTCCCCCCCTGGGATGCTGGGGTGGGAGGGCAGGGATCGGGGGGGGCTCAGAGGGCAAGCGGGGAGAGGGACCAGGCTGGGCAGGGCAGGGATCGGGGGGCTTAGGGGACTGGGGGGGGATGAGGCCGGGTGGGGAATTGATCGTGGGGTTCAGGAGGCTGGGGGGGATGGAGCTGGGAGGGACAGGGATTGGAGGGCTGGGGGAGTGGGTGGGGCCAGCGGGAGTCTGCCCCATAGTCCCCTCTCCCCTTCTCCATCCTCTGACCCTTTACTTACCTGCAGAGGACCCTGGGTCCAGCTTCCTGTGGCTGGCACGCTGCCTGCCCTGAACAGGTAGGCATTGTGCTTCAGCACCAGGGTGAGGGCTAACTCTCTGGTAGCCAGAACATCTCTATGGAGAAGCCAGCCTCTGGTTGCCTCAGGGTATGGTCCAGGACCATTGATTTTGGAAGCTCCCCGGTACCAGCTGCTTGGAAGACTTGACTGCGGGAAAAACTAAATGCTCAAGGAAACGTATTTTCTGTGCATGAGTGGGAAGTTGGGCTGGCTAAAGGAGTGGAGCATTCGATTTGGCTTCACGACACCCAACCATTTTGGGAGCATTCCCGAAGAATTGCCCTCTCAGAGATGGAGGATGTGAGGCAGCACATCCAGGAACTCTTGGACCATGGCATCATATCCGAGACACGTAGCCCATATGCCTGCCCAATTGTGGCAGTGCAAAAAAAATCTGGCAAAATTCGGATGTGTATTGATTATCGAACCCTCAACAGCTGCACTATGGTGGAACAATACACCGTTCCCCGAGTGCAAGATGCCCTTGATTGTTTGTTGGGAAGCCAGTGGTTCTTGGTGCTGGATCTGCGGAGTGGTTATTACCAAATTCCGCTGGTGCAAGAGGATAAAGAAAAAACAGCTTTCCTCTGCCCACTGGGGTTCTACCAATTCGAGTGGATGCCCCAGGGGATCTCTGTTGCCCCCGCTACATTTCAACGATTAATGGAAAAGGTAGTGGGAGATACGAACACGACCCAGGTGCTGGTATACCTGGATGACCTCATAGTATTCGGGAAGACATTAGAGGAGCATGAAGAACGTCTGTTGAAAGTCCTGGATCGAGTGCAAGCTGCTGGGCTTAAGCTTGCCCTGGACAAGTGCCAGTTTTGCCAGACGTCTGTCAAATAAGTTGGACATATAGCATCTCAGGAGGGAGTCAGCACAGACCCTGATAAGATCAAGGCCGTGGCAATGTGGCCAAGGCCAAGGAACTTTCAGGAACTTAAGCGATTCTTGGGGTTTGCTGGGTACTATAGATGATTTGTCCAGAACTATGCTAGATTGGCAAAACCCCTAAATGACCTCACTCAGGGATATCAGATGAGAAGGAGCCAGTTCCAAAGTAAAGGAGCTCTGTCTAAGGCAACAGCAGGCAGGCCCCTGGGTTTTCAGGGCCCATTAGAGTTATTTGGACCACGATGGGATAAAAATTGTGAACGGGCATTCAGAGCCCTCATCCTGAGTTTGACATGTGCCCTGGTATTAGTTTATGCAGACCCGCAACGGCCCTTTGTATTGCATACAGGTGCCAGCCTTGAGGGGTTGGGGGCTGTACTATACCAAGAGCACCATGGAAAATTAAAACCCATTGCTTTTGTTAGCTGAGGTTTAGTAGACAGTGAAACTCAGTACCCGAAACACAAGCTAGAGTTCCTTGCGCTCAAGTGGGCAGTGACTGACAAATTCAAGGACTACCTATATGGGACCCAGTTTGAAGTTTGGACTGATAACAATCCACTGACCTATGTGCTAACAAGTGCCAAGCTGGATGCAACAGGGCACCATTGGGTAGCTGCACTGGGCGATTACTGCTTCGGTTTGCATTATAGAGCAGGGAGGAAAAACATAGATGCTGATGCTTTATCGTGACAACCGTATAAATAGGAGAGAGAAATAGCAATGGTAGATGAGGTGCAGAGCATCTGTGGTTTAGAGGAAAGAGGAGCATCTGAGGTAGAAAGTCTACCTGACTATGCTGCAGAAGTGCTGGGCCTGCCACCGGACAGTGTTCCACGGGCCATGGTGGGTTATGTGACTCTAGATCAATCGCCACTGCCACGACTCAATGCCACAGGATGGCGGCGAGCTCAAGAAGCTGACCCTGACATAAAAGAAATTTTAGAAAAAAGAAAAAAGGGGACCTGTCAAAGGAATTCAAGCCTAAAACACTTGGTTGCCAACATCTTCTTCGTGAATGGTCCCGACTGAGGGTGGTAGAGGGAGTGCTGTAGCGAATGGTAACTGTCCCCAATGGGGGCACTCACAAGCAACCAGTGCTGCCCCAAGAATACCGGACACTGGCACTGAGAGCATTGCATGATGACCTAGGGCACCTTGGGGTCAAGCGAACACTGTCATTGGTTTGGGATCGATTTTTTTGCCCTGGGATGGCTAGAGATGTCCAAAAGAAATGTGAAACTTGCGCATGCTGCATGCAGCGGAAAACTTTGCCGACTAGGACGGCTTACCTACACACCATCCGCAGTTGAAAGCCCTTGGAGCTGGTGTGTATTGATTTCCTAACTATTGAAACTGATCATAAAAACATCAGCAATGTACTAGTAGTTACAGATCACTTTACCAGGTATGCCCAGGCCTACCCCACCAGGGACCAAAGGGCCACCACTGTGGCAAAGGTTCTATGGGAAAAGTACTTTGTGGTGTATGGCCTTCTGGAGCAGATCCACTCTGATCAGGGGCGAGACTTTGAAAGTCACCTTTTAAGAGAAAGTTTCCAGATGGCTGGCATCTGGAAGTCACGGACCACCCCCTATCACCCACAAGGGGACCCTCAGCCTGAGAGGTTTAACCGGACTCTCCTTAATATGTTGGGTACACTGAGGAACAAACAGAAGGTTCGTTGGAGCCAACACCTGGCTTTTTTGGTGCTTGTGTACAACGCTAGCAGAAATGATGCCACTGGAGCCAGCCCTTACTCACTCATGTTTGGAAGGGAACCTTGACTACTGATAGATCTCTGCTTTGGGGTTGCCAAGGACCAGGATGAGCCTGAATCATATGGGCAGTATGCTCAAAAGCTGAGAGAGAGACTGCAGCGAGCCTACCAGCTGGCAATGGAAGCTGCCCATTGAAACACAGCCAGGCACAAGAAGAGGTATGACCTTCAAGTGCATCCGCAAGGCCTACAGGTCAGAGATAGGGTGCTGCTGAGGAACCTTGGGGTGATAGGAAAACACAAAATTGCTGATAGGTGGCAGCCCTCTCCTTACGTTATTGAAAGACAACTTGGGAACTTACCAGTCTACAAAATACGCCCTGAAAGTGGAAGGGGTCCAGAAAAGACTGTGCATAGGAACTTGCTCCTTCCAGTAGGGGAGTTGGTGGGACCCCCACTGACAAGAGAAGGGGTTCATGAGTCCCCACGGAAAAGTACCACACAGCGGCGAATCTGTGGTACAAAGCAGGAAGGTCATGAGCTCCCTGGACACTGGCATGAGCCCAATAGTGAGTCCGAAGAGGACTATTCTGAAAGGCTAGACCTAGGTACTGGGGTTGCCTGGTGTCACTTGGAGCCTGAGAACTCCGTGGACCCCAGTGTAGGGCCTATCCCAGGGGGTTCCCCTCAGTCTGGGGAGAGTACTAGTCTGGTTCAGAATACAACAGGAGTCTCCTCAAATCCTACTGCAGGCAGCACTGGTGTGGAACAGGAGGGCGATATTAACTGGGACCAGGAGTTAGAGTCCCTACGTGGTCAGGGTTTGGGTCCTGATGGCACTGAAGAAGTTAGCTCCAAGGAAATAGTGCTCGATACACCCTGGCCCATTTGAATAAGGCGAGGAGTATCCCAACTGACATACGATGCCCTGGGAGTCAGTGGCGAGGTCTCCATTTCTTCGTCATGGAAGTACTGAGGGACTGAGACTGAATTCTTCCCAGTTCGCTGGGACAGCGAACCTTGACGCGGGGGAGGATGTAGCAGCATTTAAAAAATGGACCCACCTGAAAGAATGGAGAGGGCTGCCTGGCAGAGAGACAGTTTGTCCCAGCAGGGACACTGTAGGCTCCGAGGGCAAGTGAAGCTGCCTTGGAGGCAGCTCTGTTGGAAGTGGGAGGGGTGATGTAACCCCAGTGAAGTTTTGAAAGAGAGCCGTTAGCAAAAGCCTGGGAAAGGCTCTGGGCTGGGATTGGCTGAGAGGCTTGGATAAAAGGGGGGAGCAGTTTTCCCATGGGGGGAACAAGAGAGAGAGAGAGGGGGCTGAGGGACAGGCTGGAGACCGGAGGCAGAGTCTCAACACAGCGGTTCCTCAGAGAGCTCCTAGGAGTGTCCTGAGGAGCAGCAGAAAAGGCTGCCATGGGAGAGATACAGTATCCAGTTCCTCTCTCCAGCCCGGGAGCCCGCGGAGGCAGGGTCAGAGAGGGGCTGATTGTGTGGAGACTCCAAGCCAGAAAAGACCTGCTGGCAGCCTGGTGAACAGCTGGGTGAGCACAACAGAGCTGGTGGGGGAGGGAAGAGACTGCCAGAGTCTGCCCTGTTTTCCCTGAGAGGCAGGGAGGGGCTGCGTTTGCCAGGCTGTGAGGCAGGAGAGTTGCTACAGCCTGCAGCTCAGATACTGCTCCCTGCTGAGGTGGGGAAGGGGGTGAAAGGCAGGGGAAGGCTGTCTTTGCAGGGACTGCAGAGGAGGAGCTGCTGCCTGATGCCCAGAGACCCTTGTTGCCCAGAGACCACAAGAGCACAAAGACAGACACCAGCACCAGGGAGTGTCCACAGACGACATGCAGGGACACAGACAGTTCCGCTCCCTGAGACACCCTGCCAGGGGCAGTGCACACGGGATCCCCTGGTACATGTGTGCAAGTGATAGACTGCGTAAATAATTTCTTGAGGGTTTATTAGTTGGTATATCAATGTGTTTATTTAATGGTTATTTGTTATGTTGTAAATAATTAAATCTTGTAAATAGTTTGAGAATTGTCTGCGAGGGTGCTTGATTGTAAGGGGAGGCTCTCCGCTCAGGGGGCATTGCAGCAGCTTCCCGGGGGGCTGGGCAGGGCTACTGGCTACTGGGTACCCCAGGATGCCACTATTCAGGTGAAGGCGCGTGTTGTGCTGCGCCCAGGGTTACATAAGAATAACATTTAATGTTTGTAATGCTGAGTTCTAACTGGTGGCTACTGTGGTCAGTCCTTTCAGATTGCTCTTGGGAGGAGCTTTATTATAATTAAAAGAATGTTTGGTTTCTTTGTAGTATTTCAATGAAAATTAAACAACCATATAAAATGATAGTGTAAACAATTAAAAAAAATCCCTTTCAGTTTGTTTTATATTGTTATGTACCAGTCTAGTTTTATGTTACTACTCAGAAATGTAATGTGGAGACTATATGCTTAAAAAATGATGCAGCAAAAATCAGCAATCATATCTCAAATGCATTAGAATACACTTCATAAAATATGAGGTTTTGAGACAGGTAGATAAATACTATTCACATGTACTTCAAGTGACATCTTAAACTGTTTTATTGGTAATTTAAAAGCAGGGTATATAGCTCTATTGCTATTTAGATCTAGATTGTAGAACTCATTGGCGGCCTCCAGATGAGCACGGACATGTGGTATGTGGTACAGCTGTTCCCCACACATATACAGCTGTTCCCCACACTGCTATCTTGCAGTGTGGGGGAAGTTTTTTAACCTGGGAGATCCCGGGGTCAAAAAACCCACAACAAAAAAAATCAGGGTGGCACATGTGGCAGCAGCACATGCTACCTAAATCCAGAGCCTAGCCAGCTGGAGACACACTCTGGCTGCTGGCTAGTCTTCCTGCTGTGGCTGAAGCCCCTGGAGGCCCCCAAGTAAGGCTGTTGAGGCCAGCACAGTTGCTGGCCCCAGCCTCCCCTACCCCACCCAGGGTAATCTGCTGTGTACCACAGTGTGCGTGGCACAGATATTCTTTGGGGACAAATGGCAGCAGCACAAGGTGTGCTGCTACTACGTGTCTCTCGGGAAACAAACATCTGCACTCATCTGGATGTGGCCATTGAACGCAAAGTTGTGGCCCTACTGAAGCTGGGAGTGAAGCTGAGAGTTTCACTACTTATTTAAAAAAGTATGAGAATTCATATCTTTGTGCATTGTGTTCTGGGATTTGATGCTGCTTTGATCAAATATCACAAACATATTGCCAGTGGATTTCTATTCAAATCACAAATTCTAGATGTGCTATGGTACAATCAGCTCGCCAAGGCACGAATGTAGGTTGAAGAATACAAAGAAGCAACTGCTTTACAGAAAAGCACAATCAAAAGGATGTGGAAAAAATAATGTAGAAAAAAAAAACTAACCTGGGAGACAAAGTAAACCTCAGAGAGAAAAGCAAGCAAGCACAGAAAAACTTTTACACTTAAGTTTATTGCCGTAAGAAACAGAGAAAAATTCTAGAGGAATTGTTACATTTTATTTGCTCATTCTGTTACCAGTAGATAAACCGCTCAATGGGCAATGATTAATGAGCATGTTTGGTTCCTTATCCATGGGGTGAAGAAATCAATCAGTTGTCTTACTCTTTTGTCACCTCTAGGCTATGAATAGACATGGCATTTGTCTCAGGAGAACCCATTTTCTTTTGGGACCAAGTTCCATCCTTCAGAGGTCCACCAGGTCTGTTATCCAGGGACAAACCCTAAAAAGGTTTGCAGAATAAGAAGTACTAACAAATTTGTCTCTGGATATTGTGAAGTGTGTCTGACCGGTTGTCCTGAGATTGCATCATTGGATCAGTGGCAGAAAAGCGGCAGTGCACTCTACTGTTCAGTAACCTCTGATCTGAAAGGTGATGTATGCAAATCCCCCAACTTTTCTGTTCTAGGACAAGCACAGACACAACTGGTCACAGAAGAAATGTAACATCACTCCTACCTCCTAGTGTTCTTTGGGTGTAAAGTAGCATAGGGAGGTGTAAAGTACCTGGCATCAGGCTAAGAATCTAATTTAATTTAGGTCAATTATATACTGGACTAATTTCACTGACAGCACCTGGAGACAGTCCTAGGTTAGACTGGTATGAGTAAGAGGAAATTTAAGACCACTTAATAAAGGAGTGCAGGCCAAAGTAAACGTAAGCTGTTCTAATATTTAAATCTATCCACAGTATCTTGCCTAGAACGTGTATGAACTGTCTGATACAAGATGTATGATCATGAGTCTGATAAAAAGCAGTATTATAAAAATATTAACATATATGACCTTTATATTCTTGCTAGTTACACCTTTTTAATAAGTTCATTTTCTTAAGTTCCACCTACTATTAACATCCTGCTTCCTTATACAGCCACATTACTGACTTAATGTGCCCTTGAAGAAGAATCAGTGTGGCCTGAGGAGCAATCAATATTTGTCTAATCCCCTGAGCCAGATTCTTCATTTAATGATTCATTCCCTGAATGTATTCAGTGGCTAACAAATCAAAAGTATGGATTCCTTCTTAAAGAACAATATCATTGCTTCAGAGTTGTTAATAAGACAAGATTTCCAATTTTGCATTGATTAAAGGGTAGACAATTAATACCTAATCCAATGGCTTTGGGAATTGAGGAAAACAAGTAGGCAATATTGAACAATCTAATAGAAAGGTCTGGATTTTTACCTTAGAGATTCCTTGCTCTCAAAAGCCTCTTCCTCATGAAATGAAAATGTCACACAACCCCCACCACCCCAAAAGAATCAAATTATAGCAGAGATATAAGCTTGATCCTTAATTGTCCAGAACAAACGCTAACAAACTCTGAATTATTTTCCATATCTTGGTAGATTTACCTGATTTTTTTGAGTGTAGAGATATCTTTTTTTTTAAATCACTCTAAAGGTAACTTGCCCTGTGTCCAAACATATTATTAGCTAAAATATATTCAGCATCAAGCAAGTTAAATGGCCATAAATCAGAAGTTGCATATAAGACAAACTTGCAAAACAGGTTGTGTTGCTATATGGCTACAGATATGGTAAAAGAAGGTTTATCTGCAGCTTCTCCTATGATGACTGACTTCTTTAATGTGTGTGGATGTAATTCTGTTCACACCCAGGGGTGGCTGTGATGCTCCCTTTGCACAGCTCTGACTCTAGGATACCCTCCCATTCTTCTTTCCTGCCAAACCTTGATGTAACTGTTGAATGTTAGAAAGGAAGCCTACTTAAGGGTCCTAGAGTGAGCCCTCGGTTCTCACCACCAGCAGGTCCCCACCTTGACCCTGCTGGTCTTAGTCTTACTTTTCGCCTGGTGGGCCCTCTAAGCCCACTTGAGCCCCTCAGAGAACTTGCAGCCTCAAGGACTATTTACAGCCTCCAAACCTCCCCCATTCCTCACAAGTGTTACCAATTAATGCCTTTGGTGGGCACCTGGGCCCCATCTAATACCAGGCCCTCTCAGTCCTTTACACCCTTGTTGGGCCTTCGTCTTTCCAGCCTGAGCCCCTTCTTTCTTGCTGGTTCCTGTGCTAGGCCTGACTTCTGGGTTCCAGCCTGAGTTTCACTCTTTCAGGCTGTGCCCTGCTTGGCCTCCAGGCCACTGTCCCTGATTTTGCCTCTCTGGGGCTGTCTCCACCGTGCCACAGGCGCTGAGCCCACTCTGGCTCCGTTTGGGCCCCTGTATCCTGTTCTTTGTTCTGGCCCCCTAGCCCCCATCTCTGTCCCTCTCATGCATCCCGGCCCTGGCTCTACCCTCCATGGGGACTGGTCCTCCTGGCCCTTGTCCAGCTCTTGTCCATGCTAGGCTTCAGACGTTTTTTCTCTTTCTCTCTAGGTTTCAACCATTTCCCCAAGAAAATTTTGTACAGCAATATTTGAGATATCACAGCTCTATGTCCTCATTTTAAATATTTGGAATGATAAGGAAATCCCAGATGACCTCAGGGATGCCATGATTGTCACTATCTTCCAGAAAGGAGACAAGTCTGACTGTTGACTGTTGAAATTACAGAGGGATCAACTTGTTATCCACATCTTTCCATCATAGTGAGAACCCTCCTGAACTGTCTCCTTTCATTTGCTGAAGAACTGCTCCTGGAATCTCAGTGTGGGACTAGGGCATCAAGAGGCACAACTGACATGATCTTCACAGCTCACCAGCTGCAGGAAAAATGCTGGGAACAACGTAAACCTATCTATATGACCTTCTTTGATCTCATGAAAGCTGTTGAGACTGTCAAGTGAGAAGCACTGTAGAGAAACCTTTTAAAGTACAGATGCCCACCAAAATTCAGCACCATTCTTTCCCTGCTCCATGATGGTATGTGAGTGGTGCTTCTCACACAGATTCCTTTGAGGTGAAGATGGGAGTTAAACAAGGCTGTGTCATTGCTCCAACTTTCTTCTCAATATTCTTTATTATGATGATACATCTGACCACCAACAAGCTTCCAGCTGGAGTGGAGTTAAACTACTGAATAGATGGTAAACTTTTAACCTCAGCTGACTGTGAGCCAAAACCAAGACCATGCTGACCTCAATCGTCAAACTCCAGTATGCTGAGGATGCTGTAGTGTGTGCTTACTTGGAAGCAGATCTCCAGGCAATCCTCAGCTTCTTTATTGAGGCATACAAGAAAATGGAACTGATGCTTAACATTCAGAAGACTAAGGTCCTCCATCAACAAGGTCTTAATGAGCTGTCTCTAGCTCTGGTAATTCAGATTCATGGAAAGACTCTGGAGAACATTGAGTATTTCCTGTACCTTGGAAACCATTTCTTGCAGAGGGCTGACTTTGACTAAGAAATCTAACATTGCCTCAATGTGCAAGTGGAGCCTTCAGACACATGAGGAAATGGGTGTTCAAAGATTGTGACATCAGATCCAAAACCAAACTCATGGTTTATCAAACAGTTGTGATGCTCACCTTACTGGGGGGAGCTGTGAAGTGGGCAACATATGGGAGACACCTTAAGTCATTGGAGAAGTACCACTGGAGCAGGCATGATTGCCTGTGGAAGATCCTTCAAATCCAGTGGAAAGACAGACCCACCAACATTAGCATACTCTCATAAGCAAACACCATGAGCATCAAGGTGATGATCATCTGACTTCAGCTTCATTAGGCTGGCCATATCATCTGGATGTCCAACTCCAGACTCCCAAAACAAGTTTTATTCTCCCAGAAGGGCAGAGAAAGCACTTCAAGTATGTCCTCAGGGACAACTTAAAAAAATGCAATGCTGACTCATGGGAGACTATCATGCAGGACTGCCCCAAATGGAGGAACAGTCTGTTGCAAAGATCTCAGTATTTTGAAACCTTATGATGATAAAAAGAGACAGAAAATTGGTAGCGGGAGAAACAGCATGTCATAGACCTAATCAAGAATTCAGAGCTACCCACCCTGCATGGAAACATGTGCTCAAGTTGCAACAGAGTCTTTTGATCCTGGATCAGCTCATCAGCCATCTTTGCAGCCACAGATATGATAGTCATGGAAAATCATCCTTGACTCTGAGGGATTGCTGTAAACTTGGACTCCAACGCAGACAACACATGGATTTATGAAACTTGTAACAAGCTGTGTCGCTCTCCAGTTGGGTTGTCAGCCACAAGAGGATTCATCAGGCAGCTGACTAGATCTTTTATGCGTACACCATGATCCAGAGGATTGACAGTTGCTTATATAAACAAACTTGGAATTTCTCCAGGAAAAGGCTTTTTGTCTTGGGATCCTACAGATATTAATATCCATTGTCCTACTTGTAGTACCTGTGAAGCAAGGTGGGTTTTATGTTCTAGTTTCCCCCCAGGACATTGCTGTGTGCTGTTTTAACTTAATTACAATCATCCCAGGGACAAGCCTGTTGGGCTGGGTGTTCTCCCTGGCCATCCACTGTCAGAAGAGTAGTGGTGCAGCTTGGAAGAGCTACATGGGTAAAGGGTTGTGCTGCTCTTGCTTTGATTCTAGTCAAGCCCAGGGCAATCAAAATTGTCTAACAAGATGTCTGTTTACAGCAGGGACAGGCAAAATAAGGCCCATGAGCTAGATTTGGCACACCAGGCAATTCTGTCTGGTCCATGGGGCCCCTCCATAAGTTCTCTGTAAGCCCTGGCCCTGGGCTGCCCCTCTGCAAGCCATCACCTCCATGCAGGAGGTGCAGCTCTGGTTGCTAAGCAACCACCCTCCCACCCCAGCCTGGCCTGCCCCCCATCAGCCTTGAGCCAAGGGGCACTAGAGATGAGAAGCCTCTGTCTGGCAGAAGCTTTTGCCTGGCCGCCCCAAGACTGTTCTCAGCCCTCTCTGACTCTGCAAGCCTGGACATGCAGGTGAGGGTCCTGCTGGGAGACCGGGAGCCAGGGACTCCTACTGCGGGAACAGGGGCCAGGAGCGTGGGCTGTGAGGCTGGTCCAGATTGGCCCTGCATGTTGCAGGAGCACAGGAGCTGTGCATTATGGGCCTGGGTGGGGCTGGCCTTACATGCTGCTACTACGTGTGGCCAGAGACTAGGGTGGGAATGTAGGAGCTGCACACTGTGGGGTCAGGTGTGGTTGGCCCTGCATGCTGCCAATATGTGCAGCCAGGGACTTGGACGGGAGTGTTACAGGGCTGGGTGGGGCTGGCCCTGCATGCTGCCACAGCTTGTGGCCAGGGACTTGGGCAGGAGCATGGGAGCTGTATGGGGCTGGGCAGGGCTGGCCCCACACCTTGCCAGCACATGGCTGGGGACATGGGTGGGAGTGGTATTGGCCTGGGTGGGGCTGGGCCCACATGTTGCCGCTACCTGTGGCTGGGGACTGGGGTGGGAGCATGGGGACTTGCATGCTATGGGACCAGGTGGGGCTGGCCCTGCTTGCTCCTATCACATGCAGCTACAGGGACTTGCACATTCCAGGGACTCTGAAGGGCTATAGCCAGGAACAGAGTCTGACTGTAGGTCTTGTGATTTATATTGCTAAGGGAGAAGGCAGAGTAGGTCTGTACTTCTATATACTAAGTAAATGTTTAGCATAAGCTTTTGTAAGCCGAAGACTGAACAGCATCTGATGAAGTAAGCCCTCTGCTTATGACAGTTTATATTATATATCTTTGATTTAGCTAGCTTGTAAAGATGCAGATTAGTCTGCCTTCTGCCTGACTTCAGACTAATACAGGTAGGTACCTTGCTCTTACTTTGTTAAGGACACCAGTGGGCCTGGTACCTAATGCAAAGAAGTCTACAACAGGTTCATCTGCATGTGTGGTTCATTGACTAATTAGCTCCACAGTAAAGCATAACCGTCTACACATGCACCCATATTAAGGCACAGTAAACTAATTAACGTTTCTGTAGGAGAGTACTGTCTTATAGCAGAGTACTTTACTGCACCAAAACATGTGTAGACAGTGACTGGGAGTAAATTGTGACTGGTTAGCCCAGGCACCAGGGGCCAGACCCCTGCCTGCCACCAAGTGACATGGCTCTGCACGTTCCACACTGTCATGCCCCAGCCAGCCCTGCCACTGCCTGACACCACTACCTGGAGCCTGGGACTGACCCCCTGAACCTGCTGCCAGTCCACCTCTGCTCTGCCCTGGTTCAAATTGCTGCTGTCCAAGCTGCACGTGCAGACACTGCACCTGGGAACAGTTTACTCCAGCTCAAACAGCTCCAGAATTTATCACATTGCATTAATTGCATGTACCCCCCCGGAGATTGGCTCCCAATTCAGCAACGCTTAGGATGGGGTGGTGGTATGTTGGGGCGGAGGGAGTACTAAGCCATGGCACAGAAGTATAGGAGTGGATATGGGTCTTTTGGCCTGCCCCCGGGCCTGCCCACAAATTGTCCCTCTCCAGACAAAGGAGGCACCAGTCACCCCTACCTGAAATAATTTATTAATGACATCGAGGCCCTGTTCACACATAGTTATTGCATCAGTGTAAATTACAAAGTTTAATCACAGTTAGTTTAAGAAATATTGTAATTAAACATTTCCTGTGTGGGCATCCTTCTGTCAGTTTTAAATTGATTTATCAATTTAGCTTGTGCTTCTAAATATCCTGACACAGGCTAAACAGAAGCCAGTTTTAGACTGAATTCAAAATGTCCCTGAAGCATTGCACTTGTTTGTATACGTTTGGACTTAATAAGTATACCATTATATGCACTATTTCTCAATGAACTAGGAAGGGAAAAGCTCTTTGCAAAAAAGTGGTTGCAAAAATTAATTTGTTCAATTTCTAAATTATTGTGTAAGGTCCCTCCCAAAGGCATGTTGGAAATTTTTTCATGTCTGATTTTCCCAGTGGCACAACCATGTCTTCTCTCCTTCGTGGATAGGCACATATTTCTCATTTATTTTTTAGTATCTCTGTTTGCTGCCTTTTTGCTAACTGTTGCTCACTTTTCTAAACTGCTATCTGTGGCTAGGTGAGGTAGATGCAGAAAGCCTTGTTTACCTAAACATAAAGTAATAGCAAAGCATGGATTTGCAGAGTTCCAAAATAATCCAATCAGATCAATTAATGGAAAGGTGAATAGTAACTGGACTTGAATACAAACACTGTGTTTGAAGAAAAGAAATTCTGAGGAATTATTTTACCAGAACCTTCTAAAAAATCTGTTGATCTAACCAGCAATAAAACAGCAGTTTGGTTTTAAAAAATATGGAGTTTATTTTATCTGGGTATCTTGTAGTCTCTTGGATTGGAACGTAATACCTAGCTTCACATTTTCTTGAATGTAATTTTCATGTAAGGTAACAGTGCTTTTACAGGTACTCCCTGTAAAGATAATGTTAAATCCCTGGTTTACCTAGTTAATCTAGTGATTCTTTGTAGCCTTAAGTCATTCTTTTTAGATCAATTAGGTGCTGTGCAACATAAGAAGTCACCTGTCACACAGGTTAAAAATATTTACATCAAATTGTCAAAATCTATATGAGCTTCAATCAGCTTCTTTCCAGCAAGCTGTAGCAAGTTACCCTACAACCTTCACAACACAGGAAAATAGAGAGAAACGTTTGTGTTTTGGAACAGATGCTTTGTACTGTCTTATATACATGTGGGTTAATATGTGCCATTTAATGTAGGTGTATATATAGTGGTTATTCATTTTAATCATGGAAAATATGGATTTTGGATTACTTTTTTAAATCTGAAAATTGGGGATTTTTTTTATCAGAGAAAACCAGGATCCCTGGTCATAATTTACCAATGCGGGAGCAGGGGTGGAAAATAAATTTTAATTGATTATTTTCCTGATAATCTGATATAGTTCAATTTTAGTTAAGCCAAAGCTAAATCTCAGCTACGGTGTCACAAGCACTTCTGGAGAGATCACCTGTTCTGGTGAAGTTAGCATTTGAATCCTGTGGATTACAAGCATTTCCTTCTAAATGGAAATGTGGACATCAAATGTGGTTTCTTGAACATTGTGGTTGGGGTTATTTTCCAACCATGGACTCTAAATGCATATTTAGGAAGATGATGTTAAACTAAACACATTTTTGAAAGTGATGCAAAACATGTTTGTTGGGTTTATTTTGAATCACTGACTTGATCAAATAGGTCACAAAAAAGTCACTCAGAAACCATCTCAACATTTTTATTGCTTTGTCCTTTTTTTCTCTCTCATTTTTCTGTGAACTGTGATGCAGGTAATACTCTTCAGACTTTAGCCTTAGATTAAATCCCCCTAAAACCCACATCAACGATATTATGGTCAGGCTTTTTTATGTGCCTGTTGAGCTTATTTCTTACCTGATTCAGTGGTTTTTACATGCAAATCCCTGCTTAAGGATAATAATGCCTCCAGCATCTTCTAACTGTGTGGGCATTAACACGTGACACACTGTGGGCTAAAGGGTGCAAGAGTGTGCATTCTAGAGAAAAATATCAAAGGGAAGTTTTATTTACAGTATTAGCTGAAGTTAAGAAGTGGACTTGTTTGTCCCCCCTTCTACCTCCAACTAGACTTTTTGTTGGTTTTAGGACTTCAATAGGCTTGATTCCCTCCTCAGATCCATATGTGCTGCTCTCATTGTTGTAATGTGATTTGTCAATGGTAGCTCTCTACACAGACTGAATTTCAGTGCTAATGATAAGAGTGATCTGAGATATATTTTACCTGAAGGTAAGTCATATTTTAAACCATTACTGCCAAGTTTTAATATCCACTGGTTAAAAATTTCATAGGTCGCTACTGATTTTTTGGGGAGCTGATTTTTAAATGTCCTACTTGAGATGCCTTAATGGGGTTTTATTTTAAGAGGGTAGATTCTCAATACTTTCTGAAGGAACTTTCCTTTAATGTGTCCAAAAGTTGGACAGATGTATATTAACTAAAACACTAAAAACAGTTAATTACTTTTGAAAGTCTTGGCCAGATCTTAAAACTTCATGGTCTGGGAAGCAGAGATAGGTAAAGAATTTGCCATGCAACTTATTTAAAGGGTTTTATTTGATATTTCCATTACCAAATTATCCATCGCAAATACAACTGCTCAGTGTCTCTGCATAATTCTTGGTCTAAATCTCACTTATGAATAGTTCTTTGCAAATACTTGAGATTTAAAATATGAACAAGGTAACTGAGTCTCAAAACCACATGATTTTCCCCCCTGATTGAACGAATGTAATTCCTAAAATGAGAAGTTTAGTGTGAATTACGGTGGCTACTGGCCATCCCTAGAATACAAGACATTCCTTTGGTGGGAGGGGGACGGACCACCGCCCCCCATGGCCAATAAGTGGTGAGGGGTAGGGGTCAGCAGGCTCCTTGGCCAATCAGCAGAAAGGGGCAGGGCCACCACAACAAGGCCACCTCCCTCCCACCCTGGCTGGCTCCAAGTCCTGCTCACTCCTAGCCGACCACTGGCAAGCCAATAGAATCATGAGGAGAAACGATTGACATATATTTCCACCAGTGAACTGAAAAACAGGACTTATTGCTGTCTATTCCTCATTTAGAAGTGGACAGGGGACAAAGGGTTTAAAAACAGGATGTTTCAGCATAAAAAAGGACCAGTGGCCACTCTAGTGTGCTTATTTAAAATTTCCTCCACAAATATTTTTAGTACTCATTGCAAATTAACTCTATTTTGAAAGTTCCTGGTAGAAACTAACTCAATGTATATATTTTCAAAAAATGGACAAAGTAGGAGAAAGGAAATGGAGACAATCCATGAATTATTTTTATTTGCTATATTCTAATAGAAGCAATGCACAATATAGTTATTTATTCTGTACATATGGCACACTAATGAACTCTTGTCTACTGAAAAAGGATCCATTTTTTTAAAGTGTTTTTCCATCCCATTTTGGTTGTGAAAGTGGTTCACAAATTTAAAATCATAAATATGAAATAATATTAAAATATTCTTTTTTCCTTCAACATGTAACAATAATTATTTGTGATTGTATTAATCAAAATAACAGCTAAATCTTCCTATTGACTTCTACTACTTTTCACTTCCTTCATATTCTCTGGTAAAGAAAACATGCATAGAAGTTGTATGGGACTGTGGAAGCATATCCTATCATAAATTATTGGCCATGGAATTATATCTAAGATACTGATGAAATGGGAAATTGATGTTTAAAAGATGAAAGAAGGATAAATATCACCTATATCACCTGTGTAGAAATAAACTGAAGCTTATGTTTAATTGTTATCTATCACGTAAATAAATAGCATATTACTCCCATCATAGTGTGCTTCTAATTTTATCAGATGTATACATTCTTGGTGTGGTATGGAATGATATTCTTTCCTATTATGGTGTAATATTTTTTCATTCTACATCAACTTGTCAACCCTTGTATTAAACTTCTTCCTTAATTGGATATTATTGGTCTAAGTATCATTGCCTAGTCCTGTTAAAAAGACAGCCAAAATTCTAATGTCAAGTTAGAGAGCTTGCCAGTCCTATTAAAGGAGAGTCTGGTTGTTTGGGGTTTTACTTTTTCCCTTTTCTTCTTTTATTGTGTGATCAATCAAATTATTGACTAATACATTTTGTATATTTTCTTCCCTGAGAGTCTTGCTGTGAAGATTCACTATAGAATAAACAGAGGTTTCAAGACTGAAATATTTCACAAATCCCTTGACTTCAAGAGGAACCCAAGGAGTCTGCCTGCAGCAGAAGAGATGCCCTTCTCCACCAGTGCCACCCATCCCTCCCAGCTCTGAGGGTCTTAGCAGGAAGGGATGGGGAGAGGGAGAGTGAGCTGCCAGCTGGGGTTTGCTGGGCCTGAGCTGGAGAATGGTGCTGGGGTTGGGCCATGCAGTGCAGGGGCTCTGATCCACTTGCCCCCCACTCCAGCTCAGGCCATGCAAACTCCAGCCAGCAGCTTGATCCACCTCTCTCCTTCTACCTCCCTTCCTGCTGACAGCCCTAGGGGTGGGGTTGGGCTACATCAGCTCAGACCAAATCGTGCCACAGATGGACCCTAGGGAACACAAGTTCCCACAGGTGCTCTAAAGTGGAGCATCTTCATTTAATGCCTTATTTGATGAGGGTTAGTTTGTCATGTGATTGGCCACTCTAAAAGCACACTGCAGCTGTGCATGTGTGTCATGGCATGGCTGTAGAGAGCTTTCAGGGGACCGATTGCATGAATAATATAACTTCTGTCTGCACTCCTAATTCCACTTAAGTGCTTATAAGTACCCTTACTCTTTGGATCAAGTTAATTTTATTTATGAGTGTCTACCCTATCTCAGTCCCTTGGAGCAACCACAAACCTTACCTTATTTTTGGAACATGTGTCCAGTTATTTCATTCAACCTTAAGCTATGTCTTATTTTCAAGTGCAGGAGAATATTGTTTTCTTACAATGGCTGCAAGAAGCAACAACTTTGTAATTTCCTTTAGTAAATATTTCAGTCAAGATTTCAATCTTTCAGTTTTCTTTTATATTGGTAACTGAGAACCAGTAGAAGCATGATAGTGTTATTTCAGTGTTACTTCAGTCTTTGTTTTAAAAACAGATCAATGCAACAGAAGTGTAGAGAAATGGACCTTTGTAGTTTTGTGGTATAATTGTTGGAAATAGCTATGGCCCTGATCCTATAACAATTGTGCAATAAATTGGCTTATTTGGGACTACTCAGATCCTTAAAGTTGATTGCATATATACATGATTTAGGATTAGGACCTGTTAGTGCAGTGAAGATGATGGGTTGCTCTATCTGTAGACTTGAAGAAACAGAGTGCAGCCATGTTGTTTGCATCCAAATAGAAATCAATGGATATTAGCACTGGCTGAATATAGAGGAATAATATTCAGATACTCATTTGAATTCCAAACGGCTGTTTTGGGTTTTTTTGACCATTTTCATCATTCCTTTTTATGTACTGTAACAAGCAATTGAGTGAATATATTTAATTTGCATGAATATTTCAGAAATAGTTATTGTTACAAGCCCAAACAATATAAAGTGAATTAAAAGAAGAATCACACACCATGAATGATTGTTCTAAATATCATGAAGATGAGAAATCAGGATCAATTACCATTCATAGGAATCATTTGACTATCTCTAATGACTCTTCAGACTTGGAGACAAACCTACCTGGGTAATCACCTTTCCCAAAAAAGTAAACATAGATGGTGGTATTCATTCTTGGATAAAATCTGTCAGTGCTGCCTTTGGCTGTCTCTGGGTTTGCATCTTTGATGATCATGACATCAGGACCCAAACCACAATCTGGCCTGTTGATGGGTATGAAACTTGGATGACAGATTGGAAACACTTGAAAACTTTGGAACATTACCATCACAATATCTTTGGAAAATCCTATATATCAATTGGAGGGACAGAAGAGCTTAAGTTTTGGCTTAAGTGTACCCCACCAGCATTGAAACAATGTTTATATGGCATCAGCTCTGTTGGAGAGGACATGTCATAATGGTGGCTGACAGCTGGTTCCTGAAATATGTCTTATACTTCCAACTTCCAATGGTTCCTGCATTGATCATTTCCAGCAAATTGATTATGGAGGCACATAGACAAAGGAGACAGAGAGAAAAAGCTGTGACCTGACATCATTGGGATCTACTCCTTCCTTTTAGAACTATTTGCTATGTCTGCAATTGAATATTTGGATTTTGGACTGGCCTTCCTGCTCATCTCTGTATTCACTCAAGAAATCCCTGTTTACTGGAAAACTATCATCCTTATAGCAGGGGGATGCCAATGATGAAGGTGACAGACTGGATGGGATGAGAGCAGTGGATATGATATACCTAGACTTTAGCAAGGCTTTTGACACAGATTAAAGTACTGTAAGGTGGATATATAACTGGTTGGATCATTGTACTCAATGAGTAGTCCCCAGTGGCTCAATGTTTAGTTGGGCGGACATCTCATATGGGGTTCCCCAGGGATCTGTCCTGGGTCCAATATTCTTAAATATTTTTATTAATGATTTGGGTGATGGAATTCAGTGCACACTTAACAGCTTTGTGGCTGACATCAGTTGGGTGGAGCTGCAGGCATTCTAGAGGGTAGTGCTAGGATCCAGAAATACCTGGTTAGATTGGAAAATGGCCTGCAATCAATCAGATGAGATTCAACAAGGACAAATTTAAAGTTCTGCACTTGGGATGAAATAATTGCATGTACAAATACGGATTTGGGAATGACCAGGTAGGCTGCAGTGAAGGACCTGAGGTTTACAACAGACCATAAGCTGAATATGAGCCAGCGGTATGCTTTTGTTGCAAAAAAAGGCCAACAGTATATTGAGTTATATTAAGAGCATTGTCACTTGCAATTCAAAGGAAGCAATTCTTCCACCGTATTCAGCACTGGTGAGGCCTCACCTATAGTTCTGTGTTCAGTTTATAGCTCCACACTTCAAAAAGAATGTGGCCAGATTGGAAAGAGTTCAGCACAAAGCAACAAAATGATTAGGGGCCTGGGAAGCACGACTTATGAGGAAAAGCTGAAAGAGCTAGGGTCATTTAGCCTGAAGAAGAGGAGACTGTGGGGGGAATTTAAGAACAGTCTTCAAATACCTGAAGGATGATTATAGAGAGGATGGAAATGGGCTTTTCTCTGTGGCTGTAGGGCCTAGGGCTAGGAACAATGGCCTCAAATTGAGGACATTTAAGTTGGAGATTAGGAAGAACTTTCTGACTATGAGGGTGCTGAAGTATTGGAACAGAATAGCTGGAGAAATTGTGGAATTTCTATTATTGAAGGTTTTCAAGAGCAGGTTGGACAGACACGTGGCTGAGGTGGCTTAGTCAGGGGTGATCCTGCCTTGATCAGGGGCTGAACTAGACATCTCATGAGGTCTTTTCCAGCCCTACTTTCCCATGATCCTATAAGACAAAAAAATGAACTCTTAGGCTCAGGGAATTAAATAGATACTTTTTTTCCCCCTTATTGCATTTTTTGTGATTAACAGAGACCCTGGCCAGACAATATGGGCGTGGATGGACAAAACACTTAGACTAGTTTACATGTGGTTTAAACACCAAGTGTCCAGATGAACAAGCCAGTTGATAATGGTTTAAACCTCTGGAGCTGTTTCAGCTGGTTCTCCGTGAATGGGTTCAGTGTTCTGAGTGGACATCAAGCTTTCCATGTCTGGTTGGTTCTCCTGGCATCACACACTTCACTGACTCTCAGCCCCCAACCCCAACCCCAACCCCAACCCAACCCCAACCCTATTACAGCAACTGGCTGCTCTGGTACACTGCCAAAACTCTACTGCTCAATCTATGTTGCCTGTAGTTGACAACTGTGTCCCTGGCTGGGGATTCTGGGGGCAGCTCTCCACTGCTTTTAAAGGCTTACAGAAGCAGGGGTCTAGGAAGCCTCCCTTAACCTGGCTACTCCTCCACCCCCAAGTGTTATATCTGTCTGTACTCTATACCAGCTTGCATCCTAGTGTAAAAATGAATGGACAGATGATGGAACCCATAGAATCTCACAGCTCGGATATAATTCTCTAATAAACTCTACAGGACAGGTAAAAAAGGCCCTATAGAAAGCTTATAATTTCCTATTAAATTCTCTGGGACTTTTCCCCTGGGTTTATGAAAATGCATGAGGC
>NW_017729033.1:78649910-78651513 GCF_001723915.1 Gavialis gangeticus | reverse complement strand
CCTAATCCTGCGTAGAATTGCCCCTGAAAGACTAAGCACCAATGGAGATGCCTGTCCATAGCTTAACTAGGGGATTCACTTATACAGAACAAGCAGGCTATTACTGTCTCTTGTTTCACCTAGTGACAAGGTTTTACATTTAATGCCAGAAAAGTATTATATTCAGTGCTTATCCCACAGTAGCTGTTCATCTGCTTGCTTCAGATGCTCATGTAAATTTATATTAGCACACAAAACGTGTAGGTTATATCAGTATAAACATCACCTGTCCAGTCCCAAAGTATTGGCTCCTGTGTGCATAATGGATCAACCACAGTCCTTATTTACACTCCGTGATTCCACAGATTAAAAAAAAAATGTCTGGGTTGTAATTTGTTCAGTGGACCACATATAAGCCTATAATAAAGCCATTTAATACAACAGATGAATTTTGTCCTGGGAAAAGTTCTGTTCTCTGTTAACACTGTGCAAATTCCTTTTAAATCAGCAAGAATGCCTAGATCTAATGGAAAGAAAAATTTGAACCTAGATGAAATTTACCTACTTTCATAAAGAATACTCTTCCTGCTTAGATGTAGGTATTCTCCCATAGTTTTCCTCTGCCTGACAAAAAATTCATGATCTTCTTTTAATATCTTCAAAGTTGCCCTCACTGGGCTGATGTGTGGTAAGAGCTGTATCTCACACAGCTATTGCCAACTGTATTGGCACTAGCTGACTCCTTGTTTACAGTATACTGTATGAAACTGGGCCAGACAAACTACAAAGTAAATGCCATCAAGAATCAATAATACTATCAGGGCACTTGAAACATTCTGTATAATTCTCAATTGTTGTAAGGCAGGTTGCAGAGCTGGCTGTATCTTGTTCTGGGAGTCTACTGTACCTTGCAGGGGAATTACCCTTTGACTATAAGCTGCTTTCTCTTCTTTTAATCAGATAAACTGTCTGGCCTGAAACACAGCCCTTTTCTTTTCTCAGATGGCCCTTTTTTTCTATCCTCAAGGGTTTTTGTACAGCACAGGCCACATTTCAAGTTGAAAGAAAAGAGACCTTGGCAGACTTGCTTTACTTTTGCAACCCTCTGTAGAGCTGATCCAAATTATTATGAAAGTGATAAATCAAAAAAAAAATATTTCAGTTCAAATGGGTAGAGATAGCTAGACCTGTCAAAATACTTTCTATTCTTTCTCCCTCCACCCACTGGTAACAGAAAAAATATATTTTTGCATTTAGGGACATCTACTAATACACTTGCTCATTAAAATCATCAGGCATGTGTTTGTGAACACACACGCACAGACTTATATCCTCTTGACAGAAGCAAAACTTCTGCATTAAAAAACTCACACATTTTTAATGAAACAGAAAGTAATGTGCACCTTTTAGAACCTAGCATAGCAATTTATAGGGTACTGAGAGATGAATCTTTCACAGGAATGCACTAAATAAGACCCAGATATCTGATATGTTTGATATGCTTGCTGATGGTGTGGTTTAGTGGAGAGTCAGCATTTTATCATTTTAGTTAAACTTATGACAGACAAGTTACATTTGCAGTTTACAAACTTTATATTAACTAATATTACCTGTTTAGGCAAAA
>NW_017729033.1:78646400-78649836 GCF_001723915.1 Gavialis gangeticus | reverse complement strand
ATATCTGATATGTTTGATATGCTTGCTGATGGTGTGGTTTAGTGGAGAGTCAGCATTTTACTTTACAAGTGACCTCATTCATTTAATTTCAAGAGCTGTCTAATATGAGTAAGGGCCAAATTTCAATACCCCATGAGATATGATTGTGATTCCTTAGTCACGACCAACAACTCTCCATTGCTGTCTTCATATAGCAATTTTTTCTATACTGTTGAGGTCTCTGTCACTTTTCTGGTGAATTGTTTTCAAATCTGATGCAAGTTTATCTTGAAAAGATACAAAATATTTTGGCATATGCACAGGCATAATGGACATGATAGATTATTTCAAAGTTTTATTGAAAAGTTCTTCTATTAGGCTGCACCAGAAAAGGTTTACAGTAATCTTAAGATGCTAAGGGCCCTTCCCATGAAGTGATACCTCCCCGAACCAGAATGAATTAACAGTGCATCACGCTTTTCCATTTTGACCTCTGCTTTTTAAAAAAGGCATACCTTAGTACCCTGTATTTATATGGATCCTTTAAAGTCACAAGGCTCTAATTGTACCCTCAAAAGCAACATCTGTTTTTTGTGCTATGGCAAATGCTACAACTGAGAAGTAACAAAGTGGCCCCATTATAATTAAACGGTTGAGTAGTTAAATACTGTAAACCAGATTGTAGCAAGCCCTTGTACAGGTGTGAAGTGAACATATGTGTGTGTATGTGCAAGTATAAGCTTTAAAGTGAGGAGCAATGGAAATCTGTGTAGGGGATATAGCAGCTCTGACCAGCCATGTTTTCACAAATAGTAATGCTACTTACTGAGACTTCTGCAGAAGGCATTTCACTACAGTGGCAACAATTCATCTATGTTCTGATTGTGTCATGATAATAGTTTCTTTTTTATCTATTCATGAAAGGATATTAGAGTTGTATGAGTTATATTCTGGAGTAAATGTGTCACCCCATAGTGTAAATTCTGGTTTGGGAATGGGATTCAAGTTCAGCTGCAGGGGAAGGTCTTTTGTTTAGAGACCAGGAGATCTACCTAAGCAACTTTGTCCAAGAGTCCTGCTTTGCTCAGGGTTCCCCACCCTGATTTTTCACCTTTCTTTGGCAGAAGGTGAGGTTTATCTGTTGCAGTCACCTGGGTGTATTACTCCTAATCAACCTAACTAAATCTGGAGCTCGTGTAGACCAATGCTGTGGGATTTCACGTGGTGGAGCCTGAGGAGCTGAGGCAACACAAAGCTGACTTTGCAGTGGGGCTACTGTGGACGTGTGGTGGCCGTGCAGAGCGGCTTCACAGTACAATGGCTGGTTGTAATGAAGAGCTAAAGTGCTCATCCAGGACTGACCAGGCTAGTGATGGCAGAACTGATGTCAAACCTGGATCAGATATTTGCCATGTGTGATTGAGTGTTGCAGCATCCAATGGATCAAGCAAAATGGATGTGAGCCATCCTCTGCTCTGCTTATAGTGAGTCTAATCCAGGACTGAGGTCGCAGGTAAGTAAAAATGGCATTTTGGCTATGAGTTCTGAGCATCAAGTAGCTGGATCATTAATACTTGGAATCTTGATGCTCATAATACATCTGACATATTGCCTGCTTTTTTTTTTCTTATTGTATGGTAGGTAATGATATGTGATTATTATGTTTCTTTTGTTTTTCTCCTTTACATCAAGGACTCTGAATATTTTTGAAGGGGAAAGAAACATCTAAGAAGGTGACCAGAACAATTGTATTTAACTTTTAAGAACCAGAAATAGGAGTGTGTCTTGGGGAAGCTAAAGCTTGAGCTATTGTTCTTCAAAAGACCCCTGCCAGACTGAACTCAGAATCTAAGACAATGGTTACACAAAGATAATTCTCCATCCCAAGCATTTGCATATCCTGCTCAGGAGACATAAAAATCTTGTGATATTTGTGTGTTTTAATGGCCCTCATATACTTGTGACTTAATTCACAATGGCTGTGATTTCCAGTTATTGACAAATGTTCTGAAGCCACAGGAAGTTCTCAGCAAGCAGAGCACTCTTACCTGTGCAGTGTGGACACATAAGCATCCATATGGCTATTGGTCATGCCTGGTAGGCTATGCACTGGAGGGTCAGGTATGCAGCTATGTTCTAGTTCCAATTGCAGAGTTCTTAGGTCATTTGCTTAGAAAGCAGAATATCCACTTTCTAGGTTCTACTCTAGCTCCTAGGTCACAGTTAGGCATTATCTAATCCCTGCTCCAGTTATTTGCACTTTGCATCAGATAAAACAGATAGAGAACCCTAGGCTAGCATCCTTCTGTAGGAACAGCCACCTCCCTGAGCCACACATGTGACCTGCCATTTGCTCATTTCCTTTTGGCCCCACCTGTCTCCCTCTCTTGCCTGATCAGTGGTCCAGCTACAACAGGAGGGCTGGAGAAGAGCCTGGATGGCACTCAGTGGTTAAAATGCTGTTTTGGGAAGTCAGAGAGATACAGATTCAAATGTCCCCTGGGTGAGGGGAATCTAGAATCTGGGCAAGTTCCCTTGCCGTTCAGCTACTGGGGTCAAAACCTGGGAGGGTCCTTTCCACACCCTCAGTAGCCATGGGCTTTTGTCAGGTAGGATTTTGTGATGTAAGCAATGCCCAGCATATGTACATACATAGCCGTGTACTCGGGCTGCGCGAAGCTTCAGGTGCTGATTCGATTCGGAGGAGATTCGGCTCAATTTGGCGGCCGAATCTCCAAATCGAATCAGGAGACCAATAAAAAGGACTGAGTTGATTCGAACCTCTCTGAATCAATTTGGAAAAGATTCGGAGGGCTTTGGAGATTTGGGTAGTCCCCGCTGGCCACCACAGGGAGCTGGACCCGGACTCCATGCTGGTAAGTAGGGGGCAGAGGTGGGGGTGGGAGAAGGGGGGAGAGGACCATGGGGAGACCCTTGCCAGGCCCCATCTCCTGCCTGCTCCCTCAGCTCCCTGAGTGCCCTCTGACCCTTGCCCACTGTCCCAGTCCCCTCCCCATGGCTGCCCTGGCTGGCCCCTGCTTTCGGCTACAAAAAAAAAGAAAAAAAAGCCTCTATTCACCAGCTTCTGCCATGTGGGGGGGCAATCCCCACTGCCCCCCACTGCCCCACACTGTGTGGGGGGCTCTGCCATGAGCTCCCATCCTTTACCTGTTCTCCCAGCCCCCCTCTGGCTGCCCTGACCACCCCAGCCCTCGACTGTTTAAAATAAAAAAAAAGCCTTGCACTTACTGGCTGCTGCAGTGGCCTCAGGGCTTCTGGGGGCTTGTGGCAGAGCCCCCCATGCAGCATGGGGCAGTGGGAGGCAGCAAGGATCATCAGCCCACCTGGCAGGAGCTGGTGAGTTCGGGACTTAAAGAAAAAAAAAAGAGCTGGGGTGGACGGGGCAGCCATTGACAGGGCTGGGGCCATGGGGCAGACATTCAAAAAGTCTGAATCT
>NW_017729033.1:78637393-78641400 GCF_001723915.1 Gavialis gangeticus | reverse complement strand
GGCTGGGAGAGTGGGTGGGGGGTGGGGCCTGTCCAATTTGGATATTCTGCCAATTCGGCAGTGGCCGAATCTCTGAATCAGATTCAGCTGAATCTATTCAGGACAGTGATTCAAATCACCGAATCAAATCACTGTCCCCCAAATCAGCCGAATCCGAATCTGAAGCCAATACTAGCTGCTTTGCACAGGCCTACTGTGTACCCACCCAACCAGTGCAAAGACTCACTAGGCATAGGCACATCCACAGTGTACGGGCAATAGAATCACAAACTGTGCATAGATGTCAAAAATACTACTTACATGGCTGGAAAAGTGCTATTTGGGTATGTAAATCTAAATGTAGACGTTTGCTCCATGTCTCTTCACTTTTGTAGATAAGAGGGTGCCTCAGTCAAAGAGGTCTCAGCAGCATGCTATTTCTGTGTCCACTAAATCAGAGTATAACATAGCTAAATTTGAGTGTCACTGAAATTCCTGTCCTATAGGTATATTTCAATAATGAGGTAACTAGGGCAGGGTGACTGGGCCAACTGTCTTGGGTGCCGACTTCAGAGGGGATGAGGAGAGTAGAAAAAACCAGCTCTTGCCATAGTGACTGCAATCACACAGCTGTGTGTGGAAGGTGCTCTGAGTGCCCATCTGCATCTTTATGTGTCTGTATTTTAACTCCCGTATATTAAAAATGAGTAAATACTTCAAAGCTAATAGTTTACTGATTTTAGTCTTTTTTTCTACCCAGGAAATATCTGTGAGCAGACTATGGATTTACTAAATTTATTTGTGATATTTTACAAAACGTGAAAGTTTTAAACATTTTCTTTGGAAACAGCTGCCTGCATATGTTTGTTATTTGAGTTAGTCCTTGATCAGATAAGTCACATGGAAATCTCTGAGTAAATCAGTGGGACAAAAACATCTAGCATGAGTGCAACTATAAAACTTGGCTTCCATGGCTAGTCACAAATGTAACCTCAAAATTTACTTTTCACCAACATTTGTGCCAGTGACACTTAATCTCATAAAAGTTCCTGAAAACAGAGCTCAAAATGGACACAGACTTGGCTGAAAGAATTTATATGAAAAATTCAAGACCACAAGACTTGTGCTAAAATGTAGATTTTTATAACTAAAGATCTGATTTTTGCAGACCTGTTCAGCACACATCACACAACCTTACACCAAATAGCACACAAATACAGTCTTAAACTGTGTGCCTCAGTTTTTCTATACGTAGAAGAGTAATGATAAGACTTATCTATCTCCTAAGGGGGCTGTGAAATTAAATCCCATAAAATTAGTAAAGAGTTGTGAGGTTCTTAGATGGTGGGTATTACAGATTTGCAAATAACTATTAAAGACATTCTTTTAAATGAAACAATAATTTGCTTTCTAAATTAAGAAACGTTTTATCTTTAAGTGTAATACAAATCCTGTGGCTGTAAAATGACATTAACCAAATAATCTTTAGCTAAATTTGTCTCTAGTACAATTGTCCTGGAACTGGTGCTTTTATTACAGGTTAAAGGACAAACTGTTTATTGACATAATCTCTATACAAATCTTTTGAAGTCATTGAGTTTGCCTAGATATAAATCAGCACACAACTTGAATGTAATAGTTCAAATTTTCTAGGTTTGTGATAACATTTTAAAAGATGCTAGTAGGATTTACAAACTGTGGAAATGCTACACCTGGAGGCCATCTAAAGAACTGCAGTTTTTGATAACAGTAGTGTTGTCTGGTAGAAACCTCTAGGTCAAATTAGTTAAATGCTATGCAACTTCTTCTGAGTTAATGGGGCATTGAGCTATAACAGTTTATAAGTTAGTTTACTGGAATGGTTTTCAGTATTTTTTGAGGTACGGACAAATGGATTTTAAGATCTTTAAGATATATCTTTTTTAAAAAAGAGAGTCACATTACTTGTGTCAGCGCATCTAAGTTTTTTCCCTTCAGACTGTGGTTTTACTTTGAAACTGTCATTCCCAAAACAAAAGGAGTTCTTGAGGAAACTCTTCATCCCTTAAGGCACAGAAAGACATCAAAAATCCAGGTGACAGTTCTGAACAGCACAACATTCCTCGATGGCATACCTGTTCCAAGAGATGTGAAGAGTAAGTCATATTTTACTCTTCCATCTAAACAATGTGTTTCCTAAGAGTATTTATTGCATCTACTTGTTAAAAGTGTGGTGATTCTGAACGGCATGTCAATGGTTTAATGTTCCATAAACTGAATGCTACAGAGCACCATCTCCAATATTTTACTCAACAAAAATCAACAAGCATGCAAAGATATCATTAGCTTGAAATTACTGTGGCAATGATTCCCATGGGACATTAATTTAGTTTCTTAATATGATGAAAGTTACTTCAAAGTTGCCCCCATGTTGGGTTTAAATAGGGTATCTGTTTTAAGTGAGATCACTGAAATAAATTATAGGAGTTTTATATGATTCACATAAAATGTTATATGGTAATAGTATAGAATTTAAAGGGGAAATGAATCAGTTTGAATTGACTTATTTCAGAATCAATAAAGAAATAGAAATGTTTAATTCTAAATGTATCATCTTGGCTGGGATGATATAGTTGGGGATGGTTGAACAAGGGGTTGGGCTAGATGACCTTGTGAGGTCCCTTCCAACCCTAATTTTATATGATTCTATTTAAAGTAATCCTCTACATTATAACAAAATAACAGCTCAGAAACACTGATTTTTATCAGTTTATTAGGACGAGGCCAGCTCCTATGCTTCTAAAACAGCATGCAACAATGATATTAGCTGCATGTCCCTGAGAGTTTACATTACAGAGAGAATATTCACATTATTGATTAAATCATCAGGTGCTAGAAATCAAATTAGATCTACCAGTTTCAACTCAGACTCACTGATTTAAAACTGAGGATTTGATTTTCCAGTTGCATCCAGAAAATTCCTACCACCTGTTAGACTTGTTTATAAATGCAAAAATATATCCCCATCATCTCTAAGTGCTTTGGAAGTACTTAGAATTCATTATTATTGTGTCTACTAAAATCATAGAAAGAAATTGTGTATGCATCTGTGAAGTGATATGATTTTCTTCTGTGAGTTTTTCTAATTCTACAAATGATTTATGCATTGGACTGGCCTCCTGGTCTTAAACTACGCATCACCATAGTGAATAAAGCCCTGCATTGTATGAGGAGAAAGCTTACCTGACTGACAGGTGAAGGGTTTCCAAGAAGGCTCCTTAGACATGAAGGAGATGAAAAAAAAGGAAGCCCCAAGGAAACATACGACATTGAAAACTTATTGAGGGAAAAATATTTCATAAGATCTTGAAGGTGAATCTTCTAGTTATGGCAGCAATTTAAAATAAGCTTTCCCTTTAACTACTATAGGCTACCAGGTTCTCAGCAAAATAAAAGACACGTATCCTTCCATGAGTTTGTTCAACTGTAGCAAACTAGAATTCACCATTTTGTGACATCACCGCATCAAGGGAACTCCGGGCAAGTGCTTAGTCTTGAGAAGGTATTGTTTTAGTACATCAGTGTTTGGAAAAAAATATTCTTTCATAGTCTGCTTAGCTAGACTCAGCCACACTGATGGCCACTGGAAATAGAATTTATTTTGGGCATTTTTTTTCGTAGGATAGCTTTATAATGTCCAGGCTGCCTGCTAGTCTCTATTGTGAGCTTGTTGTACACAGCGGGTGTGTCTACATGAGATGCTTACTATGCAGTAGCCTAATAACACTGCGCGGTAGCATGCTGGGAAAAACCCATGCTAATATACTAATGCACAATGCAATTAGGTTACTGAGCAGTAAGCATCACTAAAAAACCATGTGCTGGCACTACTGCACAGTAGCATGAGTTACTGCACATAGAATTAGTTTTTGGTTAACCAAGTACTAAACTTAGTGTGCAGTAACTAAGGCACATTAATGAATGTGTAGACGCGGCCACCCTGTTTTGCAGAGTGAAACCTGTAACGACAAATCTGGCCCCAAATCCTC
>NW_017729033.1:78630348-78632393 GCF_001723915.1 Gavialis gangeticus | reverse complement strand
AGAATTAGTTTTTGGTTAACCAAGTACTAAACTTAGTGTGCAGTAACTAAGGCACATTAATGAATGTGTAGACGCGGCCACCCTGTTTTGCAGAGTGAAACCTGTAACGACAAATCTGGCCCCAAATCCTCAATAACTCAGCTCATTAGACTGTTTTACTACAAGTACAAATCCAGTGTTCTTCTCTAAGCCATGCCATTGATTTCAGTTGCTGAAGCAACACAGTAGAGTTTTAAATCAGGTAAAGGAGATGGTATAAGACTCGTTTAGCATAGAAGTTCTCTGAAAATTACTAAATGCTGGAACAGCAAGAGAGAATTTTGGAAAGCTAGCACTGTAAGGATTGTAGAACAGCAAGGATATCCCACAGCAACTTTAGTGTAGCATCTCCTGACATGTATTAATTGTACCATGTCTGGGACTAAAATTCTAGGGCTAAGTACAGACAGTCAAAAGCCTAAGACTGAATCGATTCAATCTTCACAGATTAGTTTAACTTGTGTAGATTGAACTGATAAGCAAGTTAACAGACATTCGCTTTTGATTCCAGAAAAGCAGCCACATGCCTGTAGTGGCCCAAGCCAGAAGCCGGGGGTTGTTAGAGCAAGTCTCCCTGCTCAAACTGGAGCAGACAGCTTGGCCAAGGCTAGCCCATTCACCCTGTGTGGTGGGGATTGCTGGGGAAGTGCAAAGCATCCTGGGATGCTGGGATGTGTGATTTAACTTGACTTAACTTGACTCTGGGGCGGATCTGGGACAGATGTTCAATAAACTGATTTAACATAAACCTACATCAGTTAAGTCTGATACTACATTCAGGTTTATCTTAAATTGGTTTTGGCCGTTTTGAAAGCAGTTTATGTGCACTGAACTTTTGTTGTATTACATGTTTGAAGCAGTTTCTGATCACTTATACCAGTTTATGTGTAATTTCCGTTCCTAGCTAGATGCCTAAGATAGGAATAATAGGATAGGAATAATAATTATGGCTGTGAATACTTCATAGATCAGGGGACAGTCCACAGGTTGGATCCAGCCCATGAATAGACTAGTTTTGGCCCACAGCAGCTCAGGGAAAGGTTAGCATGCACCATCAGAAAAAGCAAACCCAGGGTCCTAATGCTTGCCTTTTTACTATCCCTGTTTGGGAATCCTGGGGGATCCCCTCAGTGGGATTTCGGTTTCAAGCATTAGTCTGTGGTTGCAAAAGGCTGCCAGTCACCACCATAGGTTACTGCACAGTTGGCTTCTTAGTCTGTATTAATGTACTACAGTGTAAATTAAACATAAAGCATTAGCTCTAAAAGCATTTTCTAATTTAGTAAGTATTGTATAGATTATAGTCACAAAAATATTTTTTAAATTAAGGACATAACATTTCAGTTTGTATAAATGAGTGTCAAGAAAATTAATTTAAAACCTCTTATTCATTCACATTATATAAATTTATATTCAGTTATAAGCTCACTTTTTTTCTTCTATAAAAGCCCATTCATTATCCAGAAAATATGAAATATGAATACAACATACATGTGTGAGTACAAGTAATCATTGTTCTCTTTAGGAAAACTCTCAATTTCAATTAGTGCCAATATTTGACAGCTTTTTAATCTTTTTCATAAGAAATGCTAAACTAAAAGAAAGAATCTTTAAAAGAAGTTAGGTTTCCAAGTGCATAACAATATGGACATATGTCCATGCACATAGATTCATAGATTCATAGATGTTAGGGTCAGAAGGGGCCTTAACAGATCATCAAGTCTGACCCCTGCCTTAGCAGGAAAGAGTGCTAGGGTCAGATGACCCCAGCCAGATGCCTGTCCAGCCTTGTCTTAAAGACCCCGAAGGTAGATGAGAGCACCACCTCCTTTGGAAGCCCATTCAAATTTTGGCCACCCTTACCGTAAAGAAGTTTTTCTTGATTTCTAGCCTAAATCTGCTCTCTGTCAGTTTGTGACAGTTGTTCCTTGTTACCTCAAGAGGCTCTATTTACCTGGTGAACACAGTATCTCCAATCCCTTGCTGTGTCCCCCTAATGAATTTGT
>NW_017729033.1:78624807-78629901 GCF_001723915.1 Gavialis gangeticus | reverse complement strand
TGTTTTTTGTCTGATTTGGATGAAGCTTGCAGGGGTGGTAGAATTTACTGAGAGCATGAAGTCTGTCAAGGTTCAAGAAGATCGGTGCAGTGGTTTGGGGGGAACTGCATCCCAAATTCCTGAAAGCAAAATTTATGTCACATCTATATGTTACATCACTGGGGGGGTGAAAACTACAAGGGTCGTGGCCCCTAGTGAGGCCTCAAAGCCAGCCAAGTTTCAAGTTGAAAGGTGTAGGGGTTTGGGGGGAACTGCACCTCAAGCTGCTGACAGGCAAAAGTCATGACACAGATGACCCTGTGTGTGTTAAGGTGCAGTGGGCTGAAAACTGCAGGGTTGGTAGCCCCTGCTCAGGCCACAAAGCCTGCCAAGTTTCAGGGAGATAAGTGCAGGGTTTTGGGGGAAATTGCACCTCAAGCTGCGGACAGGCAAAACTCGTGACATGGGTGACATTGTGTGTGTTAAGGTGCAGTGGGCTGAAAGCTGCAGGGATGGTGGCCCCTGCTGCAACCACAAAGCCTGCCAGCTGTTGAAGAGATAGGTGCAGGGAGGTTCTGGGGCCCTGCACCCTTAGCTGCTGACAGACAAAACTGATGACATGGGTGCTTGTGCAACTGACTGTTTCTATCTTGGTGCAGTTGATTGTCTGTATAGATTATTTCCTCTTCTTAGTCTCTGGTTTTGAAGGTGTTAATTGATGCTAATTAACTGGCTACATTAGCTAGCATCTATATATTGAGCTGGTCCTTGAGTGAATCATGATTGATTGGTAACTGGTAACACAGTAGCTTAGGAGCCAGGCCTGCAGTAGTTCCCCACCCCTCACCCTGTACCTCAAGAATTCCAAGTCTTGTTTTTCCTCTTGGTGTGGCGGTCTGTAGCAGACCTCCACTGCCAAGTCCCTTTCCCCATGACCTCCATGTATCCTAACCCACAATGCCTCAACTTTCTCCTCCTCTGATCTCATTTTGATTAGGGTGGGTGTATAATGCTCCTTTACATAGAGAGCTACCCCACCCCCTTTCCTCCCTGCTCCGTCCCTTCTGTACAACCTGTCGCCCTCAATGTGTAGTGACCAGTCATGGGTAGGGTCCCACCAGGTTTCTGTTAGCTCCACTAAATCAAAGTTATTACCTGCAAGCAGGAGTGCAAGTTCTCCCTGCTTGTTCCCCATGCTCCTAGCATTAGTATAGAGGCACTTGAGCCCTCTGAATGGTGCTCCCCCAGTCTGATGCCCAAAGGGCCCCTTGGTACTTACCTGGGGTATATTGCTGCATGTCTCATAGTTTGTAGGTTCTAGACTCTCTCCATCTCCTGCCTCCCCATTCTCTACCGTACTTAGTTTAAAGCCCAATGTAGGAGGTCAGCCAACCTGTAAGAAAAGCGACTCTTACCTTTTGTGGAGAGATGAAGCCCATCATGTTCCAGGAGGTCCCTTGCACGGAAGTGTGGATCATTGTCCAGGAAGCATTATTATTAAAATATAAGATTTCTTATTAAAAAAAAAATAGTGTTAGAAACAAAGGAAATATTGCATGATTCTGCTTGTCAGAGCTGTACAAAAATTAGTCTTTGATTCTGAATTTAGTTTATCAGTTTTGCGGCCACCATGGTTTTTTTGTGCATCTGTCCATGTGTGCGAAATCTTGAGTTGGGGAACCTGTTTTTTTTTTTAATTTAAAACAAAGAAACAACAAACTATGGAAAAAGTAGTATTTCTCCATAAGGGAAGGAAAAACATTCTTTGCCATAAAACCCACTAACAATGCATACGGTTTAGGAAAAGTTATTAGTCAAGACACAAAAGAAGAATTCTATTCTAAACAGAACCAAGCCTTATAATCTGGCTCCAAAGAAGAAAAATTCATTTGTCCTGGGGATTTTAGTGTTAGAATGGTCTGGGATTCTGCACTATCGAAAGGAACACTCTGAAAGGAAGAGGTGAGGAAAGTCAATTCAAATGGAATTTTTCTCCAGAGCAAGTGTTTGGAACCTGATCATTATATATATCTGGAACTAAGATCATTATAAACTTCTTAATCTGCCAAAACAATAAATGGAAGTCTTCCATTGGAAGACATCATGAGTGCATCCTGTGACAAAAAGAACAAACTCCCAAGGCCCAGCCTCAGTATTGGCCCGCCCCTTTTGTCTATGGGCAAACTTCCTGCCTCATTCGCCTTCCATGCCTTGTTGTAAATCATTACAGATGTTAAATAGGCAGGAGGCTGCCCTTCGAGCACCCTGATGTCCATGCGCACACCCTCTGACCTACACTTGACGTGTCCCATGCCTCGCAGATAACACACTCAGTTTGGTAGATCTCTGGTTTGAGGCCGGGACAAACTCAGCACATAGTTAGGCCTCTGACATACCACCCAGTTGTGGGCCACACTTACACCACCCCTCTCTCACCGGGGCCTCTTTCACTCAGCTGAAGGGCCATCAAGCTTGACTCTGCACTCCTAGGGCAGCCCTGACGTTGCTTTTTGGATCTCTCCAGCAACCCTGATCTGAGCAGTGGCTAGGTGATTAGCCAAACTCTGGGCTGACTTTGCCTCTAGCTCCTCACTGGGCCACTCCACCCTTCTCTTGGGCTAACTTCTTCAACTCCCTCTCTGCCAGGTCTCTCAACTATGCCCCCTCACCAGGGCCTTTCAACTACGCCCCTCACCAGGGCATGGGTTTGAACATTTATGTAGACTCAGGTGCCTCCTACGTGCTATGCCTGGCCCACCACACCGTAACTGGCCTGGCATTTCTTGGGGACTCCCTCATCACAAGGAGTCCCACCAGGCCATCCTTCCCTGGCAAGGTCCTGTTTCCAGTCATGCACAGGACCATGGGGGCTCCTTCCCCATAGCTTCACCCTTATCTCCAAGACGTTTCACGAGCAATAGCTCCACTGGATGATGTTACTCCAAGGATGGCTGCTAACAAACTACCTCCTCAGCCCAGAGAGCTCGGCTCTAAAATGTGCACCCTAATCAAACACCTGCTGGCTGCCTGCTCCAGCCCTTAAAGTGATGGAGCACTGAAGCTGCTCTGTCACACACCCCTACTCAAAACATTAGCACCTGACTGACTGCATCATAGTTTGTGCCTTGGACCATTGAGACATCCATATCACCAGAGCTCAGATCAGTGCAGACAACTGCTGAATGGATCATTGTTTGATATGTCCCATTATGTCCATTTGTATAATCTCAAAACAACAAACAAAAGAAACACCCAAGAAAGAGTTGCTGATAGACCTCCACCTGGAGTCAGCATCCTATATTGGATGAATGGGAATCTCTTTAATATCAACCAGTTACATCCCAAATCTAAGATAACCAACACTTCCATTATTGCTCTTCAATAAAATTAAGATTGTGTTGTGTATGCTCACTCAATGGAGCTCCAGGTCATTCTTGACTGCTTCTGTGAAGTGTATGTAATGCTTGCCCTACCTATCAACTTCATAAAAATCTGCCAGTGCTGCCTTTGGATTTCTCTTAAATTGTGGCTTTGATTAGGACCCAAATCAAAACTCTGGCCTACCAAGATGTTGTCATCCCTATCCTATTGTACATATGTGAAACTTGGATGACATATCAGAAACAACTGAAAGCTTCAGAACATTAACATCAGTGATATCTTTGAAAAATTCTCCATATCAATTGGAAGGACAGAAGAACAAAAGCCAGCATTTTGGTGCAAAAAAATGTCACTAGTCTTGAAGTCCATATAGCATGAGCTCCATTGGACAGGGCATGTCATAAGGATCACTGACAACCAGCTCCCAAAGTGGGTGCTATATTGACAACTCACCGATGGTCACTGGTCTAGATATGGATAATAGAAGAGATTCAAGGGCAACTTGAAAGGCAATCTGAAGAAATGGGGTATTGACATCAATACTGGAGAGACTCAAGCACTGATTGTCCCCAGTGGTGCTGTGATATGCAACAAAGCATCTGTCATTTCAAGCAAACTTTCCTCATATGGAAGTGGATACATGAGGAAGACAAAAGGAAAGAGTTATGACCCAACATCACCAGGATGTATTCTTTTCTCATAGAATTATTTGCCATATCTGTAACTAAACATGCGGATCTTGGATAGTCTCTTTGGTCATCTATGGATTCACCAATGACATTCTTATTTACTTGAAAACAGTCATCCTTGTGTTATGTGACTGCCAACCATGATAGCAGTTATATACATTGCTTCTATAAGCAGGGTCAGCTTCACAGACTGCAATACTGTGTCATTCACATAACATGTCCAACCTCCAAAACATCTTCAGTGTGGCTTCATTAGTTGTGGATATCAGCTGTAAATTTAAGTTCATGAGATATTATTTCTGCATTTACACTACTCTATAATAGCTTATTTACAGTTGCCATCTCATAATCTACAGCATGTATTTCCATGCTTCATTTAGTTATGAAATATTCTGGAATGGTCTTTTATGACGATATTATTCAAAAAGTAAATTGCATTGTGAGCTATTAACTTGGCATGGCAATTCAACCATGGGTGAATCCCATTTTCTTTTTTAATGTATGAAATCTGCAGAAATACTAAGCACAGGGTTCCTATTTTGGATCGTATGCTGCTACTAAACAAGTCAATAAGTAATTCTTTCAGGCACATTACTCTGGAAGCAGAGGTGAAAATATTGATTGGAATGTACATAAATCATTGCAGTAATCATTGCAAATCTATCAACTCCTACAGATTTGTAGCAGGGGAATCAGAAATGATAGGTGATTTGAACTTAATTAGAGACTGTCTTATTAGTATTTTAATAGGGATCAGCCATCAAAGGTCAACCTGAAAACTTATTTTGTATCTGATCACCTAATGTCATTACCATTGATTAAAAGGGAGGTAAATGCTAAGATTGCTGAAAAAGGTATTGATTGCAATAATTTCTGAAAATAAAGCATCAATCATTTGTCAGCTAGAGCCCCCCAATGCATATGGTACACAATTCCTTAATTTTAACCATTGAATGTTTCATGTTGATTTACATTAGCGTATAAATATATATAGTTTCATAGTTTCACTGGTCAGGCCACAGCTGGAGTACTGCATCCAGTTCTG
>NW_017729033.1:78615562-78619807 GCF_001723915.1 Gavialis gangeticus | reverse complement strand
TTTTTTTTTAAACAAAAATAGGAATTCAAACTGCTGGATGTTCAAGATGATCAGCAAAACTTTGAACCCCACAAGTATGTCCCTTGGCCCATATCAAGCCCCTTGACTAGTCCCTGTACAGATCTTATTGTGTGTTTTAGGCCATAGCCGTCTTCTGAAAAAAAAATCTTAAAGAGATTAATAATTTTAAATTCTATGTTGAACGTAGTCCATTTGTGAAGAGGAAGTTGGATGCATACGGTCAATGAGATCTCACCAAATTCAGAGAGAAACATCAAAGAATTTGTGATGACACTGACATATCCTGCAAACCCCCTGAGTTGTATGTGCACCTCTAACTAATTTGAGATGGAAATTGGAATCTCGTTTTTGTACAGTATACCACAGCAAACTACCCCAAGGCATATGCCTGCTACAGAGAGCAGTGGATTTTTTTTTTTTAAAGAGACATTTTTCTAAACTTTGTAAGCTATTCTCAGGAGGTAGTAATAAGGTAGGCTAGAAATTGCCCATAAACTAGATACAAATTTGTTCTATTTTGAAATTTGAAAGGAAAGCAGTATCTCAAATTGATAAAAACCTCGACAACAATACACTTTTGGTGGCTTCACTAGAATAGTTTGTGTGGTTTTGAAAAAAAAAAGGAGTTTTACTTGGCATTGTAGTAATAAAATGGTAGCACTGTTTTCTGGGTGAGAGAGAGACAAGTACAAGTTTTCATATAAGTTTTTATATTTTGCTGAAGGAGTTAATGTTTTCTTTTCAAAAAATGTTATATCACATAGGTTGAACTGCACCAACTGATCTGATTGCCTTCTAGTGCATGTGGCAGAAAGCCACCTTGGTCTCTCCCCAAAAATCTCTGCCCTGTGACACTGTGATTTAAATCTCTGTGCTGTGACCATTCAGTTAGGATGGGCCCAGCACACAGGGGACCACACCCTCAGCCTGTCTCTTTAGGGAACTGGAGCTGGCTGCATTCCTGAGGGAGGGGGAAACCTGCTCCCTCTGCTTACGTGACTTGCATCACTTACCTGGGTAAGGGGTTTCTACCTGGGGAGCTGGGATCTGCCCGGTAACAGGTGATGCATTTCAGATTGGTTGGCTGACAGCCAACTGGGGCTGACCTCCGCTGGCCCAGGTGAATGAGGTCACAGGGGCTATATAAGTTAGGACGGGGAAGGAGGCGGTCTCTCCTCTCCGGCCATGAGGTGACGCAGCAGCCAGGCAGGGGACAGAGAAGCCTTAACATCTGAAACTGGCTCTCTCCCCCCAAACTCACGAGCTAGGAACCGCCTGCCTCCAAAGGGAAACTTCACCTGCCTTTGGAAGATGCTTGTGAGTAAGCTACTCAATCTGATTAGATATTTAGCTGGAAGTATCACAGATGCGTAATCAAAAGGCTACCACAGCCAGACTGTTTGCTCTTTAGGATTTCTAGATATTGCTCTATCCTGTACCCTAGTTTACCCTACCCCCTGTAATCAATAAAGTTCTCCTTTTTGACTGGTGTGGGAGACTTATTGAGGGGTGGGTCTAAATTATGCCTAAGAGACCCCTTAGGTCTGTGGACTAAGGGAGACTATACCTTTTTGCCCCCGGACTTGGGGAAGTACCCCAAGTGCCTGTACTGGGTTGAGTACCCGTGGGACTTTAGGCCTGTGTTACCCCAAGGACACAGGGCCGCGAGACAGTCCATTCTTGGGGTGGTGGCGGCACGTTACCCCCAGACTAGCGAGTGTGCTCTGGGAAAGGGGTCGGCCGGACATAAGGCGCCCCTAGGGAGGCATTCGGAGCCTGGAAGGTGGTCGGGCGCAGGGAGGTGGGTGGCTCAAAGCAGGAGCACCCCCTACTGGCCCGCCTCACGTGGTGGAAACAGCGGAGGGATACAAATACCCAGCTGTGTTCCTGAGGTGGGATCTCTGCACCCACCACAGTGCACACCTATATGACCTTTAACTCTTGAGGTATTCTTCTGAAAACAATAAAATGAAGGATATGGGTATGAACAGTTACCTGTTATGTTATTCAGAACCTAAACAGAGCCAGTGAACTTCAGGGATTTAACATGACTTCTACCTGACAGAGCTTTACAGAGATCAAAAGATGGTGGTTAGCGATTTAGAAAATACAACAGCTTAAGTTAAAGCCCAGATAGTACATAACTATTGACATACACAAAATTTCCCTGCCAAAATTTGAAACAGAGGCAAATTATAAATTGATGGGGTTACAGAAAACAAATTAACCTTAAAATTCTGCTATTGATAAATAGAAATCTTCAGCAGATTTACATATATTACTCTTGACAAAGCAGGACAGCTTGCAAGATGGTCTGTAACTCCAAAATAATTTCTAAGGACTTTCCCATTTTATACCTCCTCCTGCCTTAGAAGAATGAATTTCAGTGTTCATGAAAGCTGAACAGCATATATTAGTTTTCCAGTTAAAACAGATAGTTTTGTCAAAAGATCAACAATAAATCTGATTTAGAGTTTCCATGTATTAGCAAGGGGAATTTAGATTTTATAAGCTACTAGTCAGTATGTGTAACATGTTCTCCTCTATGCGTTCTCCTTAGAGCACTGATTCTCAACCAAGGAGCCACACAATGCTTACTGTTAGGTGTGTAAATATGATTCAGAAGATAAACCTAGAGATTTTGTAGAATCATAGAAAATTAGAGTTGGAAAGGACATCAGTTGGTCTAGTCCAGTGGTCTCCAACCTTTTAAAGTAGGAGATCACCTTTGGCATTTAAAAAGCAACCCAAGATCTACCATGCACCACCACCACTGCCCCCTGCCCTCCCCATAACCCAGCAGGTAAGTCTGTGGGGAGAGAAGGGTGTGTGGGGGGGTGTGCAGCTTGAGACAGAGGGAGAAAAAAATTATTTGGGGGTGTGCCTCCCCAGTAGGTAAGTCCCACCTGGCTGGGGCCTCACTCAACTTACCCCTGCTTCTGCCTATGCGTTACTGTCCTTCACCATGGGGGCTTCAATCTAGCCCCCTCCCCATCCCTTCCACATGGACTTTCCTCAGGGGCTGGGTCACACACATGCATGCATGTGGGCACTCAGCCCCCCACCCCAGCCTTGGATCAACTGCAAGAGGCTATGAAATCTACTGGTGGATTGAGATCCACTGGTTGGTGACCACTAGTCTAGTCTAACCCCTGCTTAAAGCAGGATCATCCCCAACTAGATCATTCTAGCCAGGGCTTTGTCAAGCCAGGCCTTAAAAACCATCAAGGATGGAGATCCTACCACCTCTCTATATAACCTGTTCCAGTGCTTCACCACACTCCTACTGAAAAAGTTTTTCCTAATATACAACCTAAACTTCCCCTGCTGCAACTTGAGAGCATTGTTTCTTGTTCTGTCATCTATCACCACTGAGAACAGTCTAACTCTATCCTCTTTGGAAACACCCTTCAGGTAGTTAAACACTACAATCAAATCCCGCCCCCAATCTTTTGTTCTGCAGACTAAATAAGCCCAGTTCCCTCAGCCTCTCCTCAGAGGTCATATGCCCCAGCCCCAAAACCATTTTTGTTGCCCTCTACTGGACTCTCTCCAACTTGTCCACATCCTTTCTGTAGTGGGGGCACAAAACTGGACACAGTACTCCAGATATGGCTTCACCAGTGCCATATTGTCACGGGGGCACTCGGGTGCCCCATGCCTAAGTAGGAATTGGGGCATCTGCTAATTGCCAGGGCAGCTCAGGTGCGGGTTGCTGGAGCAACCAGGTTGGTCAGGTGACCAGAAGGGGGCAGGGCTGGGCCCTTATAAACAGCCAGGCCAGAGCCTGGCTAGCAGTTCCCTTCTGGCAGCCTGAGGTGTAGGAGCTCTGCGGGAGAGCTAAGCCAAGCAGTGCAGCCTGAGCACCCAGAGGGCTGCATGATGGTTAGGGGGAGAGAAGCCTGACCGGGAGGCTTTGGGCCAGAGAGCCAGGTGGGTCTGGACTTTATGTTGTGGCCGGTAGGCTTATTGTTTTGTTATAGCCGGTAGGCTTATTGTTTTGGTATAGCCAGTAGGCCTATTGTTTTGTTACAGCTGGGTGGGCTTATGGTTCTGTTGTGTATATAATCTGGAGGACTGGGTGAGGCTGTAGGGGTGTGAGGAGGCCTCACAGGAGATCCCCAGTAGTCTGGGGGTTCCTGGGTGCCCTGTTTGGGGCACAGAGCAGTGCCTGAAGGCACGGTGGCTTGGCACCAGTGTGGTGCGGGGTGTGGGGTTGAGACC
>NW_017729033.1:78610004-78610562 GCF_001723915.1 Gavialis gangeticus | reverse complement strand
TCAAGGATGGAGATCCTACCACCTCTCTATATAACCTGTTCCAGTGCTTCACCACACTCCTACTGAAAAAGTTTTTCCTAATATACAACCTAAACTTCCCCTGCTGCAACTTGAGAGCATTGTTTCTTGTTCTGTCATCTATCACCACTGAGAACAGTCTAACTCTATCCTCTTTGGAAACACCCTTCAGGTAGTTAAACACTACAATCAAATCCCGCCCCCAATCTTTTGTTCTGCAGACTAAATAAGCCCAGTTCCCTCAGCCTCTCCTCAGAGGTCATATGCCCCAGCCCCAAAACCATTTTTGTTGCCCTCTACTGGACTCTCTCCAACTTGTCCACATCCTTTCTGTAGTGGGGGCACAAAACTGGACACAGTACTCCAGATATGGCTTCACCAGTGCCATATTGTCACGGGGGCACTCGGGTGCCCCATGCCTAAGTAGGAATTGGGGCATCTGCTAATTGCCAGGGCAGCTCAGGTGCGGGTTGCTGGAGCAACCAGGTTGGTCAGGTGACCAGAAGGGGGCAGGGCTGGGCCCTTATAAACAGCCAGGCC
>NW_017729033.1:78602571-78609936 GCF_001723915.1 Gavialis gangeticus | reverse complement strand
AATTGGCACGGCAGGGGGCGGTAGCGGGATCACGGCCGCTCCTAGGCCCCACTCCGTGCCACAAATACAGGGGAAGAATTACCTCCTTTGATCTGCTGGCAATGCTCCTACTAATGCAGCCCAGTATGCAGTTAGTTCCCTTGGCAACAACAGCATACTAACTCATATCCAGTTTATTGTTCACAGTAATCTTGAGGTCCTTTTCTGCAGGGCTGCTGCTTAGCCAAATGGTCCCAAGCCTGTAGCAGTTTGTGGGATTGTTCCATCCTAAGCACAGGACTTTGCACTTGTCTTTGCTGAATGTCATGACATTTCTTTTGACCCAATCCTCCAATTTGTCTAGGTCATTCTGAATCCTAGCCCTACCTTCCAACATATCTACTATAACCCCCATCTTGGTGTCATCTGCTAACTTGCTTAGGGTGCTCTCCATCCCATCTTCCAGATAGTTAATGAAGATATTGAACAAAACCAGCCCCAGGACTAACTCCTGGGGCAATCCACTTATACCGGCTAGCGGTGGACATTGAGCCATTGATCACTACCCACCGAGCCTGACAATCCAGCCATCTTTCTATCTACCTTACAGTCCATTCATTCAACCCATACTTCCTCAGCTTGCTTGCAAGAATGCTGTGGGAGACGATCAAAATCCTAGCTAAATTCAAGGTATATTATGTCCACTGCTTTCCCTGCATCCACAGATTCAGTCATCTCATCATAGAAAGCAATCAGGTTGGTCAGGCATGACTTGGTTTTGGTGAATCTAGGCAGATTGTTCCTGATCACTTTTTTCCCTCTATGTGCTTAGTAATGTTTCATAGTTTCATAGTTGTTGTTAGGGTTGGAAGGGACCTCAACAGATCATAGAGCTCTACTCCCAAATTGATCAGGAAGACCTGATCTATGACTTTTTCAGAGGCTGAAGTGAGGCTGACTCTGCTGTAGTTGTCTGGATCCTCCTTCTTCCCGTTCTTAAAGATAGGCACTATATATGCCCTTTTCCAATCAGCTGAAACCTCCCCTGATTGCCCCAAGTTTTCAAAGATGATGGCCAGGGGCTCTGCAATCACATCAGCCAACTCCCTCAGCACGCTTGGATACATTGCATCCAGCCTCCTGGACTTGTACACATTCAGCTTTTCTAAATAGTCCTTAACTGTTTTTTACCGGTGCTCACCTTCTCCCCAAATAGGAGAAAATAGGACTTATTTTAAATAGAAAAAATTCAAATAAGGAGCAATAGTGTTAAAAACATTGTGATCTGTTGTGGGTGTTCGGAGTTTTTTGCAACAGAAAATCTACTGTCTTTTCTGTAGTTAAAAAACAAGTGAAAACTAAGAGCTGGCATTTTCCAAGGTGTGCCTTGACTCTATTAAGGGTTCCCTTGAGTTTAAAAAGGTTGAGAACCATTGCCTTAGAGTATATGAAACTGTTACATCTCTAGACAAACTTCCTTTTAGCTATGGAAAACCTAGAATCAGTTGTCAGCTAACAGGGCAGTCAATTCACACATATATTTTCATGCTCTATCAGTGCTATAAGATAGATGCCGATTTGGAACTGATGGTTCTGTGTTTTTTACATAGCATTCTATAGATTAATACAAGACATTGAGTGACATATTGCTCAACATTCAAACTAAAAGTGTTATCGAAGTGCCAGACAGACACCAAACTTAGGTTAAGTTTTGAAATTTTGAACAAGCTCCAGTTATTGTTGATCTCCTCCCTCTCTTATTTTATTTGTGCTTATGAGTGATGCTTTTGTTCTGTGGGCTAGTGATATTTAGTGGGAGACTCAGTTCATTGTAAGATTTGTATATTCTCATCTTTGTACTACTGGAAACTTCTGAGAAGTCTAAAGCAGATAGAGCTCCAGAAACACATACCTAAGATGAGGCCCCAGCTTATCCTCTTTCTGGAGTTTGGGCCTTATTACTAACACATTCATAAACAGCAAGAGTTTCAACCTACGAGTGTGTACAGAACTTGGTTTTTCGTAATTTAAAGCTCTTTACTGTGTTGACTTAACAGAAGTGCACAGCTTTACAGCACTTAAAATGGATACTGCCCTTCTTAAATGAGGTATTAAATTTGAAGCACTGTATTTTACAGCACTTTAGCAGCCTACAGGGATTTAAATAACTTCTGTATGCTGGTTAAATTTCTGACTAGTAGAGAAGCCCCAGGAAGCTATGCACCCTTGCCTCCTAGCCTGGAAAGTGCAGGGAGACTCAGAAGCCCTCCTCCCCCAAACACTGCACTTCTGTCATGTTTAAAAGCACTGTAACTTTATACTGCTATACAAAGTGCTCTAAGTTACAACACTATCAAAGGTGCACAGAGCACTTCTCTGCACACTCATATTTCCTCCACAAAGCTGGGTTACTCTTAGGCTTTTATCTTATGTTTAGAAGAATCATTTTAGCCTTTCTTGTAACTTGTTGGATGCATCTCTTACTGTATCTTTCAACAGAGCATTTGTCATTAGAGTGATTCTGTCTACCATCTTGTTGTAGTGTCAGAGTTCATACATATTATGATTGCAGACTTAAATGATAATTGGGAAATAATAATAGCTCCGAAACAGGCACCCATAATTACAAGAAATAAAAGTTTGCCTTATTGAGAACTGGTGTCATACACTTGGTTAACAAATTACTCTTCAGGTCATATTTACATTTGCACTCTGCTAAATAGCGGAAAATTATTTTGTTTCCTTTCTCACAAGTGTCCTCTCACTCAGATCTTTGTCATTATGTTTGAATTCTCTTTTCCTGAAATAGAGCCCTTGAGAAATTGAGAGTGTATCTCTGACCTGGTTTTCATCTCCTAGACAACACAGGAGTACATCTGGATGGCAGAAAGATGAAAGATATTTACAAGATAGTATTCCTTCTTTGAGGACATTGAGTCTATAAGGTACCACTCTTACCCGCCTTTTGCCATTCTTTCATGATGGATGAAGGCAGTAACACCATCATATATATTTATGAAATAACTTGCTGTAACACAAAACACTAGCCCTGTTACTAAGAGGCAGGGTTACCCCTTTAAGACCTGGGGATACAGGAAACCCAAGCACCAGGAGGGTAGGGGTTAATAGCCCAACCATCTGGGCCAGTCAGCTGACTGGAAGAAGGCAGGGTCCTGGGCATATGTAAACCCAGGGCTGGGACTAGAGCGTTAGTTCTCTGGCAGTAGCCAAGAGGGAAGGAGCTCTCATAGAAGAAGCTAGCTGGCGATGCTTGACTGCCTGTTCTGATAGGATAAAGGGGCTATAGGAGCTCATACGTACTGGGGGGCAGGGGGAGCAGTAAAGTGAGAGAGAAGCTTGTCTTCTAAAAGGGGTTAGAGTGTGGCTTATAGGACTTCTATTATGTTATAGCCCAGGGACTCATATTTATGTTATTGTTTGTCTGGGGGACCAGGCTGAGACTATTTGAGGATGAGGAGGCCTCAGTGGGACACACTACTGTGCAAAGCCCCAGTGCCAGGTGGGGCTTAGTGACAGGGGGTGCTCAGACCCCAGCACCAAGTGGGGGGTGCAGCAACAGAGAGTGAGCCGACTCAATTCCCTAGGGTGTAGGTTGACATCTATACCATCTGCGAGGTGTGGGCCACTGTGTAGGGGAGGCTTGGAGCGGTAGATAGTGACCCCTTGTCTTGGGGTATTAAATGGGGAGCCTCCCACCTATGTACCATCATAATTATTGTTCCATCAAGGCATGGCAGAAGAGATAGGTGGGCGGGTAGCCCAGAGACAGAAGGTCAGATCTCTGTTAGACAGGCGTGGGAATGGACCCCTGTCACACCTGCCCATACTGGAGTTTCTTCTTAAATTTCCATTATCAGATTATCATCAGCAGAACCATAATTTTTCCCCTTTCTAACAAAGAATCATATGTTAGAAGGAAAATGATCCAGGGCAAACTGTCTGGTGTAAAGACAAGACTTGATGAGATACTGAAAACTAAGTAGGAAAAACAAAATATCAAATTGTAGTAGACAGGAAACATTGTCATTGGGATTCAGGGGCCATGTTTCAAGTAGAAGGCATGAGGCAATGGCTAGACCAACATATGGACAAGGTAGAGCGCTATATCTAATGAGTCCATAGGTGGAACTGCATACTGGATGATCAGACCTATATGAAAATATTCAGTTTTTCTTTACTAGAAAAATGTACTTAAGGGCCAGTTTAGTACTGGGCTTAAAAGTTCTGCCACCCTTCCACTCCCCCCATACCCAATTGTTTTTTTGCTGCTTTGCATCAAAACATGACCCCAAAGTGGGCCCAATAAATTTATCAGTTCAGTACATTAGGATTTTGGTAAAATATACTTGTGGTATGTAATGGTTAACATCAAAGATACTCACAGGAAGCAAATTTTTTTAAAATGATGTGCATGGAAACAGTATTTTAATACACATGTGAGTACTCAGGCAATATGTGTTTTCAGACAAGTCCATGGTCAAAATAATACTAGGCACAACTATATAACCAAACAACTATATATAACTCACAAGTACAAGGTAAGATAGAAGAACTGCCCTGTTCTGACTGGGTAGTGCTTTCAATGTGGCAATGCTTTTTCTGCACTATACCATATTTAATATATACAAGGTACAAAGAAACAATGAGTTTGACCTTCTGCTCAATCTGTATCTAACAAAGGTAATCTAATAAGATTGACTGATTAAATATGCAGAAAAGTATTATCTTCTGAATGTTCCCTAATTGAGAAAAATAATTTTGTTTAATAAATTATTGATCAGATATTATTTAATCCAGTTTACTATCATAGAGTCGTGACCGTATCATCACTGAGTTTTAATCAGCATTGAAACTATGGGTGCAACTGTATGCTCTTTTGAGGTACACTACACACCTGCACAGGTATAGCTCAGGATATGGAAATGGGGTTAAGTGGCTTCTGGCCACCTTTGTATCTTTCTGTTCCTAAACTGTTCTGGGACTTCAACTCCTGCAAAATGTGGGAAGCCCATCTCAGACTGTTTGTAGTGTCTGCAAGGAGAATCTCTGTAGTGCTTCTTGCTTTGGTGCTGTCATTGTTTGCTCTCTATGGATGTGTCCAGACAAGCATGGGCGTTTGGTTCCTTGGGGACTAATAGCAGCAGTGCACCTTGCGCCACAGATACTTGTCCCCAGGGAATGCCAGTGCCACATGACCATGAGGACAACTCAAAGACATAAAATTGTCCAACTACATCTTGCTAATCACATTAGTTATGAGATTGTGTCAATGTAAAATGTTTTTTAAGTATCTCCTTGTTGTTTTTTTAAAATCAATTTTGATACAAACTAATTGGGATTTTCTGAGGCAGAACAAGGAGAGTTTCATTCTGAAAAATACCAAGTAAAGCAAAAAAATTAAACCTGACTGGTGAGAAGCTCATTGTATTGACTTGTACTTTTTGTTCTGGGCACCTGAGCAGTGAACAATGTGCCACTTATCAGTAGAACAAAAGATTCCTTCATTGGACAAAGGCTGGGAAAGATGACAACTGCAAAATCAGGCAAGCTACCTGTCCTCATAGGCTCTGAGACCTAATAAGGAATGGACTATTCATGCAGACTTTAATGTCTAACCTATCTAATTCAAACTGAAGTAAGATTAACCTCCTTTAACAACATGTACATGTTTAATGGTAACCCTAGATGATCATAGTTTTGAGTGACTAGGTTCACAAGTGGAGAATATAAATTGGAGTATGTTGAATATAAATTGGAGTATGTATATGTTAGAAACCAGGGTTAGCTTTAATATATAGTTAACTACTTTTCTAACTCTTTGCTGAATTTGAATTCAAAGACAGCACAGTCGATTGCATTTGAATCCCACCTTTAACATAAACAGTTACCACAAACATTATTATTCTGTTACACAAAATTTAGCTGTGTCAGTACAGGAGTATCGGCAGATTTTGAAGGCAATATACTGAATTAATTACAATTTAAGGAACTGGGAAAAACATTGCTTATTTGATTTTAAATTAATGTGTAAGCCTGCACTTTACAGAGGTCTCCAAGGTTTTAGGTTAGGAAAATTGTTAATGTGCCAAACTGTCTTCTCCTGGTTGGAGAAGAAGGTAAAGGGAGGCCACCAAATATCCCCATGCAGCACTATCTTGGACTACCAACCATTCAAGAAGGTTCTACGGATGGGGACTGCCTTTCACACCATCCAGGACATTACTGTTCTGAGCAGTCAGCACCAATGTGACCATTTTTAGCATGTACATTTCCTTTCAAAAGAACAGCATGTGTGCTATCCTTTATATCTAGTGCAAGTTTCTCCCTGAGTTGTGTGACTTTATGCTAGCAGCATGGTTTTTGTAACACATCCTGGGCGCCACTCCAACAGTTCTCAGCACTAACTGCATCATTTGGCTTTGAGCAATTTACTTGTTTTTAATGCATTTTGGCTTTAATGAAGTTTTGTGTGGGAATATGTGAACAGAAATATTTCAATTGCACAACAAACAGCAGTGGGTAAAACTCTGCTTCACCACATGCTGTGAATCCATAGTCATTGACGCAGAAATCGGCAGATTAGCTCTGGATTTACATGGTTTTAACTATGAGAAAAATCTTCTCCTACGTTATCAAAACTTATACACTTTTCCTTAGGATTCAACAATTTGCCTTGCTTGGTTTTGTTATTAGTTCTGTGGAGTGTGAGTTTAAACTTTTTCTGAAGTCTCTGATAGACAACTGTGCTATCCACAATGTACAACAATGGCCATTCAAAACAGGATTCAAGATGTATTGTCCACTCTGAATTTACTATCTTCTTTGGTTTTGGCATAGGAATTAAAGTATGATAGTTTAAAGTAGGGTTAGAGTTCTTTAGCCAGGATGGTCCAGGGAATGTATAGAAAGCATAGTTTTTTTTGTGGTATCTTTTATTTGAACAACTGGATAGTTAGAAGAGACTATACAGTGCTCCAGTTAAAGATACTTAATTTTTAAAGCCATTTATTGTATATGAAATTTCTTCTGTTTAAACTATCAAGTTTTGCTTTAATGTATATAAAATAGGTCAAAGAAGGATACAGAGAACCCACTGGCATGGCTGGTGGCAGTTAGATAGCAGGTACCAAACCTGCGATCTCAAATCTGGAGGTTAGGTAGTTATGCAATGACTTGATTGCTTGTGGCAATGGACTGCAAAGGGGGAAGCTTATGGAGGCAAGAGAAGAAATGCATCCTGTCTCCAGCAGGATCATAATTGGGCATCTGAGAGTGCATGTGGGAATTCCATTTCGGGAGGGATGTGGACAACATGGAGAGGGTCCAGAGGAGGGCCACCTGTATGATCCGGTGACAACAGGGCAG
>NW_017729033.1:78584680-78602342 GCF_001723915.1 Gavialis gangeticus | reverse complement strand
AACTACTTCACAGTTAGGGCGGCTAGGAGCTGGAACCAACTTCCAAGGGAAGTGGTGCTGGCCCCTACCCTGGGGGTCTTTAAGAAGAGGCTGGATGCCTACCTGGCTGGACTCATTTGAGTCCCATTTTTGTTTTGGGGTTTTGTTGTTCTCTCACCCTGGCGGGGGGTCGGGCTAGAAGATCTACTGGGTCCCTTCCGACCCTAAATCTATGAAACTATGTGTACAAGCAGCGGATGCAATTTGGTAGTATCTTTCCATTCTTACCAATGCAGCCATTTGCAGCCAAAATCATATTGGTTACACAAGCTTTCCATTTAGGGGTTGCAGTGCTTAAAAATCAAGTTGTCAGACTTGAGGGTGATACAAATAGACAGGATTAAGTACTTGTAGTATCTAAATAATGAATGGGGAGAGTTAACTCCCTCCAAGGGTTGCTGCAGAAAGCTAAGAGCCATGAAAGTCTAGCTAATAGGAAACATAGCACCAGATTATGTTTGAACTTCTGTATCTCTGTGGAGCATAACAGCTTAATTTGTGGCTTTACATTAAGTGCTTCCATTTACTTGGGCTCCATTGCACCTGTAGCCCAGGTGCACCAGGGTAAGTGCTCCAATGGAAGAAAAGTATTGGCTAGGCAGCCCAGTTTTCCCCTGCTCCCTACAGAGACAGGCCAGGACAATATGGACTTAACTATATACCGATTTATTAATAAAAATAGACCAAGAGAGGTATATTAATAGACTTATTTACAGATATACAACTGTCCTAGGAGGTGAAGTAACGCAGGGCACTTACCAGCAGCTCAGGACGAGATGCATGTGGGGCGGAAAGAGGGACCTGCACGGTTCGTTAGCCTCCTCTTTGTACAATTATGGCTGGCCAGTGACGTCACCATCAGACGCCGGCTGGCAAAAATAAAAATGGTGGCTACAGCTGCGGAGGGGGTGGATAGCCAGGAGATGGAGCTTTGGCTGACACCGGTGGCAGAGTGGACTACATGAGCGGATCCTGGGGAGCCTGATGAGCAGGAGGTGATGCTGGCTGGGGAGAGAGGAGCACCCTGTCAAAGACCCTTGCTGAACAATGGAGGAGCGACCGGCTGGCGGAGTGGAGGGAGAGCTGAAGTGGCACCTGGAAGCGCAGCAGGACCCAGGTGGGAGTGCTGGGATGATGGGGTGTGGAGGATGACACGCCAAGGGGCGAAGACCCGGGGACAGCCCTGAAGGGGGCTGTGATCAGGGTGGGTATCGCCGCCGGGGCCCCGTGTGTTAAGTGATGGACAGGAGCTAGTCTTGGGAGTGATGTAAGGAGAGCTATCCCTCTCCTTAAGGGTTCGGGGAAGGGTAAATGTCATGGGTCGTTTTTTTTTTTTTGTGTATTCATTTTGTTTTGTCACCCCGAGCCAAGGGCATAGGAGATAGGGATAAGCGTCCCTGTGGCGGGGCTGCAGGGAAGCCTCGGTAGGGTGCCATAGTGGGGAAGGTACCCCTGAAAGAAGGGACTGAGGTGCAAAGGGTGGTAGGGGCTGGCCCGCGAGGGCAAGCAGAGTCTCTAGCCATTGGCTATGGGATGCGGAGCGGTGAATGTGACCCATGGGAGAGACCGTGAATAATGGCTAGGTGGCTCACCAAAGGTGGCATGAGGCCGGGGTGTAGGGGTGGTGGAGCCCCGTGAGCAACTGTCGGGCACGGCACGTGCCACCGAGGGACCCGTTACCTGACCCTGCCTACTGAAGATCACCAAGTTGTGGCAGGTGAGAATGGGGGTGGCGACGCAGGGAGGAGAGAACTACCTCGATGACAAACAGGCCTGGAAGGGGCGTGACATCTGCCAGTAGATCAAAAGCTGCCCAAGAGCGGCTAGTCGAAGCCCGGTGGTTGTAACAACTTTGACATGAATTTATACTCTGATAGCAGAAGCTGGGGGGAGACTATACACTACCACTAGAGATTTCACTCAGGAACCGATAAGTAACAAATCAATACAGGTAAGCACAAATCGGGAACAGGTAAATAGTACAACCAGTACAGATGAGCACAAACCAAGAACAGGTGAGTAACAAACCCATACAGGTAAGCACAAATCAAAAACAGATAAACAACAGGTGGGTGACAGGGAGAGGTCCCAGCAAGAATTTCAGTGGAATCATATTTCAATGGATTAACAATTATCATTACACAGGAATAAGAAAATATAACACGTAATCTTACAAAATATGAGGCGCATAGCATCAGAAATAAAACTTAACTCCCCAAGGCTTTGATGGGTCCTGAGGATTTGCCAGTGTTCCAGGGACCAGTGGGGGAAAACCCTAATGTCCCTTGGGCCTTTAAAACCCCCAAGGTGGCCCCTAAACTGAAGGGCCCTCTCCTTTTGCTTTCCTCCTAGCAGCCCCCTACTAGCTGGGAGGAATTGCCCCTCTCCTGTGGGAATCCTTTTCCTTAGCAACTCATGACTCCAGGGGATAGATAGATGGTCCTTGTCCCCCTTGGCCGAGTTGCTCCTCACATGTGAGGCCTCCAAGGCCACTGACTCCCCTTGAGCCGCTGGCTGCTGGTGGCCCTGTGCACCCTTGTGTGCACTGAGGGCTCTGCCTTCTGCTAGGGGTTGGAGGCCTGAGCCACTGCATGCAGTGCCAGGGCTCAGTCTGTTCCCAGACCCTCCATGCAGCATTGCCTGCACCGAGCCACTGGCCCTGTGCCAGTGATTATAGACCTGCACTGCCTCGAGTGGCTCTTGGGGGTCCCAAGTCCTCCCAGATCACTCCATGCTGTGCTCTTGGCACCACATCCTGGCTGCTTGCCAGGGATTGGGGACCCGAGCTGCCTCGTGCAGCTCCCAGACTCCCGGCTCTGTGCATTATTTCATACACTGACTGGGGATGCAGACCCAAGCTGCCTCGTGCTGCTCCTAGGGTCTCATCCTATGCACCGATCCATGCACCAACAGTGTGCTTCTCAGCAGCGGGGCTCTGGGTCATGGTCACTCACCACTCCCGTCCAGTGAGGAAGGTCTTTGGATGCTTTGGGGTAACAGCTTCGCCCCTGCTGGCCAGCTCTTGCCAGCTCTTCTTTGTCCAGTCCTCTTCTTTGTCCCTCTATGCAGCTGCCCATGTGCCAGGCACGCTGCTCTTCTATTCCCTCCAGAGGCTACACCCCTGGATTGCAAACGGATCCATCAGGTTGAAGCAGCAAGCCCCTCCCCAGCATTTGCCTGATTGGAAGTGTTCTACCAATCACAAGAAGGATTCTCTGAGCCCAGACACGCCAGTCTGCTATCGGTAAGCCCGCCACACACCTATCTTTTTTTCTGACTGCACATAGTGTCTATTTTTTTTTTAAGATAGCTTGGTGATTACAACACTTACCCAGGATGTGGGAGACTCTCCTCTTTTCACCCTGAGGCAACTCAAACTCACATTTTCACTTTCCAGAACAGAGTTCTAACCACCATACTGCTGGCCTGAAGTGATTCTTCATCCATTTCTTTGAAGAAAATGACCCAAGAGTCATGGAGTGAGAGGTTAGGATTCTGTAGTCCAGTGGTTAGGATACTTAGGTGGGGTGGGGGATGTAGGGAGGATGCAGGCACCCTATGGGCTACAACAGGGATGGGCAAAATATCACCCTCCAAGCAACTCTATCTGGCCTGCAGATGCCCTTCTGAAAGAAAGTTATCTTTGGCCTGTGGCTGCCCCTGTGAAAGCTGCTGCCTCTCTGCCCTCCATTCAGTATGCACCAGCTGTATCTTCAGCTCTAGTTGCTAGGCAGCCAACCCTCTTCCTTGTCTGATGCTTGACCCACCCAGCCCCAAGGCAGGGGGCACTGAAGACAGGAAGCTTCTGCCTGGCCAGGCTTCTGCCCAGTGACTCTATGGTTATTTGCAGAGGAAACATCCCAGCCCTTGGAGAGAGTCAAATGGCAGCTGTGGGTCCAACCCAGCTGCTGGTGGGGACTTGTGTTTGGAGGAACAGAAAGCTGTAGGTGATTTGTGCCAGGCCCGGCCCCGCTGTATACCTCCATGTGCAGATGCGGTTGAAACCTGGCTTCACATTCAGGACTTCGGCTGGGAGTTGAAAGCAATCCAGGCCAGGCCCCACCACATGCAGCTGGTGCAATAATCTGCCCATATTCCTGTGACTTGAGGCCCACTATCCAGGGCCACCAGCTTCAGCTTTGGTCATGCTTCATGCAACAGAAGTTAGGCATTCAAAAATTTGTTGACTTCTGAGCACATGAGGAAGCCTAAATTTAGCACCTTTAAATTCCAAAATAAAGTTGCCCACTGAGTTTTTTGACTGCTAGGGGACGGCCATTCTGGATTCGTCTTTGGAACTTAGGTGCCTAAGTCAGAACTAAGTTCCATTCAAGCATCTTTGGGACCCATCTAAATCTGACCCATGGACTTGATTGTACTAGAGCATCTGCCATATAGATCAAAATGGGAGGTCCCAGAGCTCTTCCCTAGTTAAAAAAAAACCCAAACAAACAAGACTATTGGGATTCCCTGCATCTTACAAGACCTAAAATATTTCAAAGGAGAGAACTGGGAAATAAATATATTCTGCATTATTCTTTCTTCACAGAAAGGATGGGGGGGTATTGCTGCTGATCTTTCACGTTTCCACTCCTGTTTTATATAGGGGATTCTGGCAGGGCAATCTTTGACACATACTTCTGCTCCTCCTCCCCAAGTCTTGGCAATCAGAAAAGGGTTGCTACTTCTTGTGCAACACTTTAGAGATCCAACACATTCTTTCTCTCCTCACTGCCAAATGGCTTTTCACACTAACCTTCTTCCTTCCAGTGCATCTAAAATGTGGATGCTAAAATGATCTTTCTCACTCATCACTTTAATGCAGATACTACCCTGTGAGCCTGTATCCCAACTTTTGCTCAAGTCAATCAGAGTAATTTTTTGGCTTAAAAGGAACTGGATTAAGCTCCAAAAAAAATTCATTTGCTCTCTTTGTAAAATTCCTTGGTTTTCTTTTTTTTTATGTTCTTCATTATGTAGCATCTGCCTATATCTCTGTCCTGGCCTCCTTTTTGCTCAGCTAATGTCCAGCTTCAAAGCATCCCTTGTCTCAGTGATGTCTGCATTGCTTCTATGCTGTGCTACGTTAGTCAAGTTGCTTACTTCACCTTATTAATATAATTCCTATAATTTTCTGCCAGAAATTCTGAGAGAGAGAAGGTAATTGAAAAATTTTAAGAGGTTTTAGGAAGTGAAGCAATCATGATCTTTTATGGCATAATCATGTGGTTATATTATAGTTACCACTATCCTCCTCACTTTTTGTCAGTTTTGATCTTGGCTTGCAGTGCTATCTTGAATTTAGCCTGTAAACTCTTCAAGGCATGAGTTGTGTATTTCAGTTTTTCTGTGAGGTACTTAGTGTTCTTGACTGTTTAAATATTATCAGAACAATTAAAGTAATCATAAGCAGTCATCCCAAATAATGGTGGATTTATCTTGAAATGAATTCTCCATTTAAGGATTATTTTGATACCAGTCCTCACATAGATTAATTGTGGATGTTGTGGAGACCTACTGAAATCACTATTGTGCAATCTTTAATGAGAATTTTTTTTTTCCAGAAACTCTGATTTTGGGCAGACTCTGCAAAAAACCCCAAACCATAGTCTCTGTGCTTTTGGTGTGCTTGCTGAGGGGGGAAAAATAAAAAAACTTACAGGCAAGCAGAGAAAAATGCCTGTGGTGTTGGAGCACAGTGAGGAAGGCAGACCGGGGAGGGAGGGAAATAGGGGGCAGGGAGAAAGTGGGGTTGGGGGGGTTCCCAGCAGCAGCTCATTGTGATCAGCCCCACCATGCCCTGCCCTCCTCCTCCTCCCCCCTGCCCTCCCCTCTGCCTTCCCCCCTGTGCTCCAAGACTGCAGGGCTTGCTGAAGGCTTTTCTTTGCTTGCTGATAATTTTTTTTCTCAGCTTGGGGATGGCCCAAAACCAAGCTTAATTACCCTAATTAAGCCTTGGGAAGTTATTAATCCATGCTTAATAACACATGGATTAAGGGTTTCCGTGGGCTTAATCCAGGTAATTAAGATGCAGTTTTGGGCCATGTGGCAACTTGTGGGGAGGGGTGGGACAGTTGGGGCCCTTCAGCCAGTCAGAGGTGTGTATTGGGGGTGGGGGGAGGACTGGATTTAGCTTGCAAAAATGGTGGCTAGCCCTGGGATCTGCCTATGAAATTGGCCAGCTGCCTCCCTGAGTTTGGTAGACCCCTCTCTATGTGGCATGTAATACAGACCCCTAGGGACCCATTTTGTTGCTTCCCTAATGAACAAAGACAATTTTTTGAAGAATTGGGAGGTAGAACTGAGAATAATTCCTCTATGGGAAAGGAAAGAAAGCTGTAGGACATTTTTCAAATGCAGGTATAAGGAAGCAGACTGCCCCCTTTCCAAGATGGTATGGAAAGCTGCTACAAATGCTGGAAGAAATGTACTTCATATGTTATGAGGGAGCCTCTTCTTGTTTATGGTGTGAACCTTGCTCATGAAGTCTGTGAAACTGCATGAATGGAATTTTACAGCAATGCATTGGACTGAGGAAAAACTGCGAAGCACCTAGAAATGAATGTGCCTGTATCTGCAAAGTCTCAACCCAAACCAAAAAGGTAATGAGATACTTTTTGTTGTAGCAAGTATGGAGGCCTTTTTACTCAGTCTTCTGTTTGTCTTGGCTTATTTGGCTTCTGCGTGGCCTAGTTTTTTCAGGTATTCAGTAGAAAGATAAAGCCTTGTGAATACATGTAACCAATGGTTTGAGAGGGGTGGCAGCTTCAGCAGCACAAAAACAGGCACCTTTGCCCACCAGAGGAGACCATGGGTGGATTGGATTCTTGCCCTTTCACCTCCCAGGTGCAATGCCCAACCCCGAGTTACTGGGCAGCTGATGCTCTCACACTCCTTTATGTTGTCCTGACGAGGGTCTTGGTTGGCCCAAAAGATTTTTATTCTTTTTTTTCTTCAGAAAAAAGGCTACTGTCCATCAAGACTATAGGTAGCTTGAACTCATTGGCCCAACACCCAACCACAGAGCTACCAAGCAAGTGTGCAAAGTTCCTGTTCTTCTCAGGGGTTTTGAACACATGGCTTAGGCCCCAGAAGACCAACATGCTCATCACTGCACTGCAGCTACTGGTGCTTTGGCTTGTTTTCTGCTCTATCTAGTCTAGCAGCTGGGGTCCCTCTGACAGGGCTGGATGAGCAGGGGCTGTGGGTGGGGAGCGAGGGGCACCAGCAAGGCTGTGGTAGCTGTGAATGGGAAGTGAGTGGCACCAGCAGGGCTGGAGGGACTGTGGGGAGGGGGGCTTTAATTTTAAAAATGGATTTTGGTTTTTTAGTAGAGAATTTGATATTTTTTTTATCAGGGAAAAACAGGATCTCTGGTCATGTATTTAATATAAATAAACTGGTATTTAGAACATAAATATGTATTTTCTTTTAATCATTTGGATATCAAAACAAGGAGGTAGGAGATCCTTGTTCTTCTGAGTCTGCTTTCATACCTATTTTTTGACCGGGTTCTTCTGGCTTTAGACCTGTATTGGTATGTTCTATCAAAACTAAAATCACATTGTCAGCCTGTGAAAGTGGTTGCTTTCTTATCTATGCTTGCAGGTAGCCTAGATATACAGGTGGTCCTCGGTCTTATGACACAATTGGTTCCTGAAAAGCACGTCTTAAGTCTAAATGTCATAACTCAGAATCAATTTTCTCTTAAGAAACAAGGTTATAAAAGGGGGATTTGGTTCCTGAACCAAAACCCAATACCCTGTTTTCACTAAAAATACCCCAGAATTTTGTACTTGATCAATTATAGATGAGCAATACAGCTACATTAATGTATCTGTATTATATTGTAAGTAGCAATCATATTGATTTGGAAGAACTTCTTTGAGGTGACTTTGCTGGACTTTTGGAAGGCTCTTGGTTGGACATTTTGAAGGGTTCTTGGCTGGAGTCTTCTCAGGAGTCTTGCCTGCAGGTTTTTCTAGAGTCTTGTTTGCTTTCTTAAAGCATGTGGAAGGAAGTTTAGATAGATATTCTCCAGGGAGATGGATGACATGGCAAACTTGTTCACTGGCATGGCATTGCATCAGATCAAACTTTGTAAAGTTGAAACTGACGTCAGAAAGTTGAAACAGGGTGTCCATTTATAAATGTTGTAATTTGAAACGTTGTAAGTCAAGGACTGCCTGTAGTTAGAGTTCAAAGATATAGAGAGAGCTGTATTTAGTTCTGGAATCCTTGGATCCAGGTGGCTTGGTACATGTCAAATCAAATGCTGAGGAAATTGTTTTGTTTTGTGAGCTGCTGTGAGTGCTGACAGTGACTATAAATGTTTTACAGATCTGCCTGGCTAATATGGAAGAAAAGCAATCCCTGTTTTTATGAGAATTGCACACTGGGGTTTGTGTTGTTCTCCTGCCCCTCCCTCTGCAAAAATGCTTTAAAAAGTCCAATTGATAGAAAAGCAGTATGTTGACTCCTTCTGAGATATCATTTACTTTCTATGGTGTTACTCAAGTTTTGCTATTCTAAGAGTATTCCCATTAGAAGTCTTAAAATGACTCTTAATCATGAAGTAGTCCACTCTGCAAGCTTCTGTTAGTGCACTTTCTGAAGGAGGATAAAAACTGCTAGAAACCCTTGGACACACGAAGGGAGGCTGCTCCAATGCTCTGTAATTCCAGCGCATTGGAGCAGACTTGATTAATTGAGTCTGCTGGAGTGTGGAAATTACTGTGCTCCAGCAGGCTCCAGTGTCATGTGTATCAGAATCCCCACACTGAAAAATGGTGGCAGAGTGCTTTAAATTAAAGCTTGTGCAATGAGCTTTAGTTCAAAGTGCCCCACTGCCATTTTTCAGTGCAGGGACACTGCTACACATGACACTCTGGACGCTTTAAATTAATGTGGCTTTTGGAGCTCCTCTAATTAAAGTTCCCCTCTCTCTCCTAGAGCACATCTATAAATGCCCCCAAGGTCCAAAGGAAGGCTAGGTACAGATATTAAAAGGCCCAAGGCATAATCAATCTAAGTTATGCGATTTTTCTGTAAGTGGCATAGTTTAGATTGGTAGTGAACAGAACACATTTCACCCTTCAGTATGTGTGGCGCAGGGGCAAACCTTAAACTGGGTTCTGCCATTTTAAAACTAGTCTGTATGTGCCAAATACTGTTCTGTTATAGGTATAGACCAGTTTCTGATCACTTATACTGATAAAGGTGTAATGTCTGTACCTGGCCAAAGTGTACTACCTATTAGGTATTTTGTTTCTGTTACTTAGACTACTGATAACTTGCCTATTGTAAAAATGAAGTTTTATATTACTTGCCTCCTTTTACAATGGGTATCTTGACATTTTATTGAAAATGGAAGGAATTTAGAAAAACAACACAGAGGGGAAATAATTTAAATGTGGTGAAATCTGTGTTGTTTTGACAGAACTGAAATGTCAAAAGACAAATATGCATTCATTTTCACTTTCATGTGCCAGAAAGCAAGTACTTTATTTCCAAATAAATGAATTGTATTACATGGAACAGTCAAATAGACATAGTGACTGAAGAATCATCCTGGCCATGTCAAAAGATATGATATAGTGTGATATGAATAATGTGAAAACATGATGCTTTTATGTTACTGTACAATTCTTTTCCCTAGTACAATAAACAACAGTTTTGATTGCTTTCTTATATGAAAGGGGAGGTAGAAAGTCAGTCCTCTAGTAATACAAGCTCCCCAGTAGCTTTTTAAAGACCAAATTGTATGTGCCTTTTATTTTAACCAAAAGATTGGGCAGGAGGAAAGGAGTATGGAAGCTCTTTAGCTGGATTCAGTAAAGCCTCATAAGCAGAGCAAAAGGGGTGAGGGCTTTATTAATATTTCTCTCTTGAGGCAGATGGAGAAAACCTATGCAGGGAAACAGGTGGATTAATATATGGGCCAGCTGGGCCCAGGGCCCCCTACCTGCTCAGATGCCTGCGGGGATGGTGTTGCCAGGTACAGGCAGTCCTCAGACTTACAACGCAATTGGTTCCTGAAAACTGTCTTAAGTTGAAATGTCAGAATTAGGAACCAATTTTCCCATAGGAACAATTTAAAAAATAGGGGATTGGTTCATCTGTGATGCTGGATACAGCTGTGTCCAGCTGGTAAGTCTGACATGGTGGAAGGGGAGAGGGAAGAGGGGGCTATGCCCTCCTGCCACTCACCCAGCCAGCAGGGTGGGATGGGTGTGGGATGGGACTGCTGAGCTGCCTGTGGACAAGCGGCGCACTGTGGCAGGAGCCCCCTCCTGGACAAGCCGCGGCTCTGACCTGTACCCACCCTGCCCTGGTTGGGTGGGCAATGGGAGGGCATGGGGTGGGGGGGCGTGTGCCCCCAGATTCGGGTGGGTGGTGGGGCAGGTGATGGAGTGGAGGATATGAGGGGGCAATAGCCCCCCCCATAGGCCCTGCCATCTGCCCAGAGCGTTGTCTGGCACAGCCCCAGCCCTGCCTGCCTGCCCACCTGGGTGCAGGCAGGTGCACAGAGGTGGGAGCCACACCCTCCCTGCCGGATGAGCTGCGGCTCCATCCCTCAGGCAGGCAGGCTGGCCCTTAGGCCTTGTGTTGCTGAGGGCCCCAAAGCATCTTAATCTGCCTCTGCAGGGAAATGTATGCAGATCTTTGGGGGAAATCAGAGAAATACTGCCTCTAGGTTTATTTTCTAAAAAATGAATAGAAGAAAATGGCACATTTGTAACAATCCTCTTTGTGGTTAATGGTGTACATAGCAGATCTTTCCATCAGGATAGATAAAGCTCAGGTTTGACTACTGATGACTGGTCTCAAACTATATAATATAATAAGCAAGCTGTTGAGTGGCAAAGATTTTTTTTTAAAAATGTTTATAAAACATTATACATCCACATTTTTGATTCCCAGGTATTTTGTTAATGCATAGTTTTGTCTATTTTCCTGCTGCTTTAAGACCTCAAGCTTGGAGGACATTTTTGCATAGCAATAACATGAGCAACAGCATTTGTAGTAATTTTATCTAAAAGCTGATAGTTCCATGCAAACAGTTGGACATATTTTAGGTTGAACAGTGGAAGAGTTCAAGGAGTACCTTGCAAAAGATGCTAAAGTTAAGAACCATTTTTAAAAAAATACATCCAAAGCTGGAAGCCAGCAAGATCAGTGGAACCATTAGATGACCAATGTGTAAAAGGTGCACCCAGGATGATAGGGCTATAGCAGAGAAGCTAAACAAAGTATTTGAACCAGTTTTTTCTGCAGAAGATATTGGGGGGAATTCTCATACTAGATCAATTTTTCCTACCAGATGTTTCAAGAGTTGGATCACCTTGAGTAAAATAGAAAATGAATTAGAACAAATTGAGAAGTGAAATAATAAGTCACCAGGACCAGATGAAATTGCAGAACTGTTAGCAATTCATTCAATTTAATTCAATTCAGTTTATTAAGGCTTCTGGCTCAAAGCCATGCTCCTGAAAACAATACAACAAACATACAACCATAACATAAATTTAAACAAAAATGCAAATATAATAATAAAATAAATTCTAATAATAAAATAAATTCTAACAACCATTATAAAAGCATTATTCCTACTCCTAGAATTAACATAATCAAGTAAAAATATAGTGATTAAATCAGATCATGAATCTTTAAAAATGTTGTGCATGGGTCCACAATTAACACAGTAAAAAAACCCCATAGTGATAAAATTCATCAGTCATTTCAAGAGTAAAGGATATTTAGTTCTGATTGCTTCAGCCTTGTAAACAAAGATTGCAAGATGGTTTACTAAATATGGATCTGTTTGCTGGAGGAGCCATATGAACTGTTGGCAATGATATACAACTTATTTCAAACAGCCTCTGTGCCAAAAGACTGCTGGCTGCCAACACAACACCCATATTAAAAAATGCCTCCAGAGGTGATTCTGGGAACTACAGACTGGAGAGTTTTACTTCCATCGCTGGCAAGTTGATAGAATCTATGATAAACAGTGATGCCACATGGACAGGTGTGATCTGTTGGGGAAGACTCAACATGGCTTTTGTAAATGGAAATCCTGTCTCACCAAGCTACTGGAATTCTCTGAGAGTGTTAACGAGCACATGGACAAGGGGATCCAGTTGACAAATTTGAATTTTAAAAAGGCTCCTGAAAAAGTTCCTGACCAAAGTCTTTTAAAAAAACTGAATTACCACGGGATTGGAGGGAAGGGTCTTTCACTGACTGAGAGCTGGTTAAAAGATAGAAAAGAAAGAACTACGTACGTACAGTGCTGGGTTCTGAACTAACTGTTATGACTCAGAAGCACTCAGGGATCAATCCGCTTGAGACCTATGGAAAGGGGAGCCATCAATGTCCATTGGAAGAACAGTTTTGAAGACCTTTTCAATGAAGTCTGTATTGTGGAGGAGAGTATTTTCAACTGCATCCTGCAACACCCAGTCATAGATGATGTTGGACCCCTGCAGCACTTGATGAGGTAAGGAAAGCCATCAAGCAAATGAAGAACAACAAGGCACCTGGAGCTGATGAAATCCCTTCCAAACTCTTCAAGCAGGGGGAAAAGGAGCTCACATTACAGCTCCATGTTCTCATCTTAAGGATTTAGAATGATAAGGAAACCCCAGGTAACCTCAGGGATGCCATGATTGTCACAATCTTCAAGAAAGGAGACAAGTCTGACTCTGGAAATTACAGAGAGATTGCCTTGTTGTCTACCATAGGAAAGATAATTGTGGGCACAACTACAGATGCAAATGCTTTGGAGCAGATTTACTGTAGGGTAATTTACTCAACAAATTCATGATGCATCCCCATATTCAACTTTGTGTTTTAGTTTTGGTCTGAAAAAGGATGTAATATAATTAGAAAAAAGTACAGAGAAGAGCAACTGCATTGATCAAGGATATGGAGCAGTTGCCATAGCAGGAGATACTAAAAGGCTAGGACTTGAGTTTGGAAAGGAGAAAGTTGTGGGGATGGGAGGTGGGAGAGGCAGGGGATATGAGAAGCATATAAAATCATGAAGGATGTGGATAAAATGAATAGGGAACTATAACACGGATCCAGGGACTCCTGTTACTTTAAGAAGAGAGAACTGAATTGTGGGTCAGGTGCATTTTTGGATAAGGAGCCAGGAGAAGGTCTGCATCCCTGCTGTTGCAGACTTTGAGGCCTGGGACTGCTGGTAAGCAGGGAGGACTGGAGGGCAGGGGAGTCCCCACAGATTGCCACTGTTGGGATACTGAGTCAGACCTGATCCGTCTAGTCCAGTACGGCACTTCTTACATTCTTATATAGATTCATTGCAACTTATGAAACTTAGTGTTTGGCATTTCTATAACCCCTATTATCCAAGGATTACAAAGTACTTACCAAAAATAAACTTAACTGAGCCCTTAAGTACTTCTCTTACATCATTGTTGTTACCTGTCAGCTCTGTGTTCTTGGGGAACCCTAGTGCAGTACACAGCCTGTCTGACTCACAAAGGACTCGGCACCCCGCCTCCTCCCCACCTCGCCTGAACAAGAACTGATTATAAGAAGGACTTACAAAAGACAATGAAGATGCAGTGGGAGATGCACCTAAAATGTCTCCAGACAAGGGTGAAAGGAGTGAAGCAACTCCCCTGGTCTTATTTACATTGGAGATGGAACTGGATGACAACTCACTTACATGGGAGATAGGACAGGAAAGCACCTTTATTAGCATTCAGGGCAGAGAGTCCAAGGCAAGGACCACACTGAATTCTGGGCCCCGAGAAGCAGGGGAGCACTGCATGATGGGGGATCTCTACTCCAAATGCTAATCAACCCGTGTCTGCACACACCCTGCTCAGCATGTATCAGACCAATTCTAGTAATGACGTCTTTATTGGTACCCAAAACACTGAATCTGCTTGTCTTTATTGTGAGCTCCCTCAGAGTAATCCCACCTGTAGCCAGGAGTGCTCAGTTCCTATTATCCAGCATATGAGCCATGGTTTACCCATAAACAAACCTAGTGATCTCCCTTGAGCCATTGTTAGTTCTCTACAGAAATTCCTACCCAAGCTCAAGTTTCTGTCCTGGTGCTTGGATACAAAAGCTGCATCAGTTCAACTCACTTTTTACCTGGAATCGTGCTAAGGCCTCTGCTTGTCTGCGAGATGCAACAACACCTGGGAACCTCGACTGGTTCAAGCTCTGCTGAGTGGTGAGACTGCAACTCTATTTTTTTTTTCTTTCTCTCTCTGACTTCAGGAACCTGACTTCTGTTTTCTTACTCAGGCACAGTTTCTAAACTGGACTTCTGCTGATCAAACTTGAGCTAGACTTCCCTTAATACCTAACTGAGACTATTTAATATCGTAACTCTTTTATTTGTCTCTCTTGGATGGCTATTACTATTGGTATCATCATAATTTCATATACCTGGCAATAAATAACTTTTATGGTCAAGCTGGTTGCTATATTCTCTCTGAACCTCACTTCCTCTTCCTTGCTCTTGGCCTCCCCATTTGCTCTGCAGCAACACTTCTTTTACCTAAGCCAAAGATCCCTGTAATGCCCAAAACTACGGTTGGGTCCGCTCATCAAGGGAGTTACTACTAGGACCATTGTGACAGGAGACTGGGATGTGCTGAGTTTTGAGGCGTATGTGGATAGCACCTGAAAGTGTTGATTGGACCCAGCCTGCTCAGATGTACTCTGTTAGTGTATGTGTAACTGCATTTATTATTGTCCTGCTGCAATTAGGAATGAACTGAGTTCAAGGCATATGAGGGTGTTAGCTTATCAATGCTGAATAACCCAGCCTGGCTCAGGCATGCCCTGTTAACGTGTGTGTGTATGGGCGCATATATGTTTGACTGATTTGGTGGTTGGAGGAACCCAGCCCCACCGAACCTGAGTCCTGCAGGATAACTCCACTGGGGGTGAGGACTTGAAGAAGGGAGAGATTCAGCTCCATATAGAAACACAAGTAACACAAGCAGCACATTGATAGAATTACAGAGATCCCAGAAATGTACCCCTAATAAATGAGTGCACCCCAAAGTGATGGGCAAATCTGGTTTCATTGCAAACTTTATTCTATCTGTTTCACTGACAACAAGACTGAATGTGATTCTCAAACCACAACAGTTGTGAAAACTGTGTACAGGCATACCTTGTTTTATTGCGCTTCGCTTTATTGCGCTTCGCAGATATTGTGGTTTTTACAAATTGAGGCAAGACCCTCCACCAGCAAAAAGATTACGACTCGCTGAAGGCTCAGATGGTGGTTAGCATTTTTTAGCAATAAAGTATTTTTAATTAAGGTATGTACATTGTTTTTTTTAGACCTAATGCTATTGCACACTTAATAGACTACAGTATAGTGTAAACATAACTTTTATATGCACTGGGAAACCAAAAAATTTGTGTGACTCGCTTTATTGCGATATTCGCTTTATTGTGGTGGTCTGGAACCGAACCCGCAATATCTCCGAGGTATGCCTGTAATTACCACATCAGTGGGACTACTTGTATCTGTAGAGCTTTGCAGGTTTTGTTTTAGCCCAGTTTACATTGATGGAAGGGATGCGACCAATTTTAATAGCTTGGTGGTAGAGTCTTGGGGTAAAACCTTGGCCCCAATAAAATCAGTGGGGGCACATACGTGCAGAGGTGTGCATTTGCCATGGCAAAAATAGCAGTGGCACAAATTTGTGCTGCTGCTTTTTGCTGCAGTGCATGCCCCTGTTCGTGGGCTTTGGTGCAGGGCAAAATGACCTGCCTTGGGGAAATTGTCATTTCTCTGCTCTCCCTTGCTCCCACCCACAGTTCAATGTGCCCAGGCCTTTGTCCTAGAAATCTGTCTTTCTCTTAGTTCCCTGTTCTAATTATTGGCTAACCTTTAAACAGTGGCATTTTCATGTCCAAATGGCTTGGGAGAAGTTACTTTTAAGAGGCTTGGAACTTTCTCTACCAGTTGCTGCCTCAAAACTATCCAAAATTGAGGATGAAAGTTATTACCACTTAATAGTCTAGATGGAATAAATTAGTGCTTTCATAGAGAACAGGTGACTATCACAGTTGCCCCCACCATAACACTATTTGCCCAACTTGACAGAGTTCATGAACAGAGTGAACATGGAGATGGAAATATCCTCCACGTTAGGGTTGAAGCTAATGGTCAGGGGAGGATAGTTGTCTTGTCCGCTCACCTTTACACTAAATCTGTTTCATGGCTCCAACCTTTAGGCTGGTTACATTCATAAGTAATATATTTCATTCAATTCCTTTTGTATAATAATAAAATTCTTGCATCTGTGTATTTCATATAGATTCAAAATGATATATTTTGTTAGTGTTTTAGTAACAAGAAGAACTGCAACAGTGACAAGGCACAGTTACCTGGTAACCTTTATAAGAGTAATAACAAAGTTTTTTCTTTCACCTGGGATTCTTACACATTTCAATAGCACATAATTACATTACAGGGGAAAAAAAGAAGAGGGAAACATTGGTACTGCATTGTGTGCAATTTCACACTGAAGTGCATGGTCATCAGCAGATAAGGTTTTTCCTGCTGGAGCTTTTATACAATCAGGAATGTAAGCATAACACAAAGTATGTAATGTAAATTGTGCTACTTCCTGACAGTATAAAATGTCACTAAGCACAATAGCAGTGCTTCTCTCAAAATGACTGCTGACTTACTTTTGTCCGACTCTGAAGATAAATCACATAAGCTTCTTAAAGTTGGAATAATAATCTTTGGTGATTAAAACATTTGATGAAACTTTAGAAATTGGCCTCTTGCCAGCTGCTGATTTCCTGTCGTGCCATGTAATGCTGTTTGGCCAATTACCGGCAAAGTTTCCTTCTCAAGCTCAAGCTGATGGGGAGGAACTCAAGAATGAAGCTTTAGTTGATTTTAGGAACTAATAAGACTGAATACTTTTAGGGTCTAATTGATCCAAAAATGTCTTAAATCCTTGCTTAACTATTAACTAGATCTTGTAAGTGTGGGTGTGCACATATATGCACACACAAGTTATTTTGAGAGAAGCACTGCTATTGTGCTTAGTGATATTTTATACTGCTTGGAAGTAGGACAATTTACATTATTACATATATGTATTGTAAGCATGATGCTAATACAATTTGATCGTTATAGCTTTAAATATGAAGAATGCTCATTTGTTGTATTAAAGGTAAGATATGTATCAAGGCAATTTCTGTTATAGAGTTAATCCCTGGCTAGAAGCAGCCATGTACAGGCTTGTTTTGTTCATCCTCTCATAATACAGCAATGCTGGGACCAGTTTCTCAAACTCCTTGTTAAGAATTGCATTTCCATGACCTACTTTCAGGTTGCTAGTTCACCACTCTAAATTTCCCTATGTAGTTCATCATTATGTTCCCCTCTTCCTTTTCTGTTAGGGAAGCAGTATACTGGGAGTCATGTAATTCTTTAGTGTCATGAACCCACCTCAAAAGCAGGAAAGATTTGGGGTTTACAGTGTCTCCCACAAATACATCTTTCCCAAGGTGGATTTGAGTAATCTTGTGTTTGGTTTCATTGAAAGCCTTTATTCATTTTGGTGGAGACTCCTTTAACTTCCCGGGTGTC
>NW_017729033.1:78531824-78579680 GCF_001723915.1 Gavialis gangeticus | reverse complement strand
ATGTCCATTTTTATCAGTATATAGATTATGTTATGCTGTCTGTGTGTATCTTTACAATTTTGGGATATAGGTTACTTAAAAGTTTATGGCCAGACCTATCATTAAGAGCTCTTATGTCAAATGAATTGAGGCATGCCTACCTAAGAAATTTCTATGTATCCCTTGCCAATTGTGTTAGTAGGGCAAGAACAATTGCTACTCCCAACCACAAGCAGAAAGAGCTATTTTTGGGGTCAGCAAAACTATCCAACACAAAGTATTATCTGCCTGTAATCAGAAAATCGCCCCCACAACAGTGAAGCCAGCTCAGGGAGATGAGTAATTAGGGAATTCCATATGCCCCAGGAAGAAAAGATTTTCTGGAGAATTTTGAGACGTTTTAACAAAGTGAACAAGGCTGGTGGGGCTCGGGTACCGGCTTAGCAGAATTTAAGAGTTACCTATGGGATAGTCACTGTCTCTGGATTGTCCCAGGCTTTGGGTTGAATCCAAGTCCTTAGTGGTCAGGGGTGACAGGGTCAGCAGGAAGGATGATGATCTCTGGCAAAACTGTCCAGACTCTCAGAAGGATTAGGCTGTAGCCAGATGAGGGGGTGATAAGCTTTACTTGTCTCTTTGTTCTGCTTTTAAACTATATGGTCAATTTTTCTTGTATGGTTCTTTTCTTCTGTGGAAGATATCCTTACTGACTGCCTGGGGTAAAGCATGATTTCAGGGCAAGTGATGTTCCAGGCTAGCCCCTTCTATGGAGGGTGGACCTAGAGTTCTTGCACACTGAAGGGGTTATCAGGATCGCTTGGAGCAGGCAAAGATTCCCCTCCTGCAGCTGTGGGATCCAGTATAATGGGAACTGTGGGAGTTGTTTTGAGGCAATTTTTCATCTGTTTTTTGGCATAAGCAGTGGGCCAGTGGGAAGCAGCTTGGAGGTCTGGGGTACTCTGTGGACAATTCTGTGACAGGCTGGGCATTTCTTCTTAAAAAGATCAGCAGTGAAATAATCATTAATCAATGATGCTTGCATATAAGCTGCTATCTTGCAAGGATAACTCTGTGTATGTGTGGGACAGGGGGTGGGCTGGGAAATGGGACTGCTAGGGTAGGTACAGATATTCAAAAAGTCTGAGGTGGAACCTATCTAAATTACACAGTTTTTCTGTAAGTGGCATAATTTAGCTAGTTTAAGGCTGCTATCTTGCAACTAGAATCCATAGGCTCTGAAGATCTTGACTTTTATTGAACTGATATTTATTTGTTTGAGGTTTTGGGTTTTTTTCTGTATTTCTCCTGTAGAAAGGCTGAGTTCTCCAAATGTAGTGTTAGGAACCAGGATAAATTACCCTCAACTGTCCTTGCTTACTAAATAGTCTGGGTTGCTGGTGGCCGAACTACCCCCAGCTGGCCTCAGTTGCCTGGTTGGGTCTTGCTTCTTGCTCATAAGCAGAAGCATTTTCATGCTTGAAAGCAGAATAGCCCAGCGGGCTATTCAACAAGACATATGCTAATCTGTCTAATCTTAGACTTCTGATTCCATGTTCTTAGTTTTTTGTTTCTAAACATATATTCCTAGTTTCCCACTTCCTGTTCCTTGTTGGCTTCTGGGCATCATCCTTTTGTTCCTACATACTGATTCTTGGTTCCAGCCTCCAGCCCAGACCTCAAATACTGTTGCCAGCTCCAGACGGAAGTCCAGACCCCAGTTCTCTGACAGCCAGCTCTGATAGCATGTGGCTTAGCTTCAGGATTGCCCACATCCTGATCCTATATAGATATAGCTGCCAGCTCCAAGCTCCCCCTGGCTAGTGACACTGGTCTGGATCCCTGCCTTCTATTCCTTACTCCATTCCTTCCTGCTTCCATTAGGGTGACTGCCTTTGTCTCGGTCCCTTACATACTGCAGTATCCTGACCAGCTTGCTCCTGATACCCTGACTCTCATTGGGACTGTTGCTTTCTTGACCTCTGTTCCTGATCCTTTTTTTTGAACTCTTTCTATTTTTATATATTTTTGAGGTAAAAAAGACCAAAACTGAATATGTTTTCTTGAAATGTTCCTTTTTGTTGTTATGTATCTTTGATATTATTTTCTAGTTTTTTTAAACTCGGTGCAAGTATTTTATTTAATTTATGGAAGCATTTTTTTTGGCCATTAACAATCCAGATCCCTTGCTATTTAATTTTGCTCATCAGATTTATTATATGCATATAAGTACAAAAAAAATCCATGGATTTTTTTCCATGGATACATTTCAGTTAAGCAAGATATTAGAGCAAATTTCTTCATTAAAAGCATAATATTTTATTTTCAGTAGAATCATAATGTAGTGCTCAGGAATCAAGTTCAGGAGCTGTCCTCAAATAAAAGTTTTTAGTCAGTAATAAACACAGAATTGATTCAATCTGTTACACACTAACCAATTTTCAGGTTTCCCCATTTTAGCAGGATTAATACATTGACCAAATAAAAATGGATATGTTTCTGTAGATTACAAATAACTGAGAAAACACTGGAGATGATCATCTTCTTCTCTGTCAAGACAACACAAGACAACTTTTAACATTATGTTTCAGGTAAGACTGGAAATGCAAGTGACTGAATGGAAGTCTTAGATACCTGAAATTAAGCTCCAGGATACACAAGACTTGTTTTATGGTGTTATAGCTGGTGCTAATTTCATTTCATTTGGTGGAGAGGGAATTTACTTTAATTAATAGTAATTATAAAATTTAGCTTGTAATGTGTTTTCCCAACTCTCAGCTTTTATTCTCGGCTAGTTCTCTGCTCTACTGAGCCTCTAGAGTTCTTGGTCTCTGGTCCTCATCCTTTGCTGCCATTTAGTTTTTTCTTTTTAAAAAAACATTGCTTTACTTTAGACAATAACTGCTTTAAAATTATCATCTTTAATTCTTCCTAAATGAAGTTACTTCCCCTCTTAATTAATTGATGGACAAGGTATTAAAACCTCTCAGTTGCATTGCTATGTTAAGCCATATTTTCTGCATGAATGGTGGTAAAATTAAACTTTTCAAATAGTGAAATGTTAATGATGTTTATTATCTTACCGTGGGATCTTTCTGCTCCAGCTTAGTTTATTGGTACAAACAATCCATAATGTATAGCAAATGTAGGTTGCACATTTTTTTAAATATCCTAAAGACATTTGCTTCATATTTTATATTATACTTGCATACTTTGTCAAGATAGTACATGGCCTGAAAAAAAATTTAATTGTAAACTCGGACAAGTTCCCTTTCTGGTCCTGATTTTCTACTGCCCTGGTCTTTTTTTTCCAGATTACACCAAGTGTTCATAACAAATATAACTGGTGGCATCATTAAATTGACCTTGAGGTTTTCATGTTGTTGGGTCCCTGAAGAATTATCAATCAAAGCTGTTTTTGTTATGTTTTGCCACAGTGCCAAACATAGCCAGACTCTGATCCCTGATTGGGGGAGCGCTAGGGCTAAGCAGAGACAGTCAAAAGCCTGAGGCTGAGTTAATTCAATCTTTGCAGGTTTTTTTAAACTGCATAGATTGAACCAATAAGCAAGTGAACTGACATTCACTTTTCAAACAGGAGAGGCAGTCAGACCCTTGCAGTGGCCCATACTAATAGCCAGGGAGTGCTAGAGCACATCTCCCAGCCTGCTGGTCACTGCAGTGAGCTGGAGCCCTCTGAGTCCCCAAGCCACTCACCCTCTTCTGCCTCCCTGCTGTCTGAGCAAGGGATTGGAGGGAGGGGAACTCACCTGTCCCGCCTGGCACTGGATCCCCAGGTGAGAACAGTTTGGGTGGGGGAGGGGAAGCTGAAACTGGGGGCTTTACTGTGCCCCTTCTCCCAGCTGGGAGTGGAGCAGAATCTCCTAGCCATGCCCCCTTCTCAGCCTCCAGCTGGCTGAGGCAGTGGGGGAGGGACATCTGCACCCGGGCCTAGTTCTGTCCCCAGCGCTGGGAGCCAGAAGCCATGGTCATTGCTTAGCTTGGGGCTGGCTGAGGGGAGGGGAAAGGGAGGCCCGCAGCAGGGGCTTGGTTCTGTCCCCAGAGCTGGAGGCCAGGAGTCACACCCACTCCTCAGCCACCAGGCTGGATCGGGTGGGGGGGAAGCCCATAGTGGGGCTTGGCTTTGCCCTCCTTCCCCAGAGCTAGGAGTGGGGGCTGGAGTCCCTTAGTCATGCCCTAGCGTGGGGTTTTCCTGAGTGTGGGGTTTTCCCCATCCCTTGCCCTCAGCTAGCCAGGAGACTGAGAAGGGGGCATGGCTCCCAAGTCCCAGCTCTGGAGGTGTGGAGTTAAGCCCCCATTGCAGACTCCCCCTTGCTTCCCCAGACTGGCAGCACCCAGCTGGGGGTCTGCTTCCCTCCTCTCCCCCCACATCACTCCAACATCCAGTGGGGGGTCTGGTGCTTTCTCCCCAGCCCCTCCCCAGCTACCTAGAGTGATGTTGCTCTGGCTAGGAAGCAGAGGGGTAGGGAAGACCCTGCTTGTTGAAGCAGGCAGCACAGCCCAGGGCTGCAAAGTATGATGTTATCCTGGGGGCCTGTGAGTTCACTTAAACCAGGAGGGGGTCTGAGACAATCTCCATAAACCAGTTTGACCTAAATCAGTTAAGCCTGATACTACATCCAACCAGGTTTATCTTAATCCATTTTTTTCAGCATTTTGGAAGTGGTTTATGTGCACTGAACTTCTGTTCTGTTACAGGTTTAAACCAGTTTTTGATCACTTAAACTGGTTTATGTGTAACTTCTGTCCCTAGCCTAGATGTTACCACAGCACTAATAAGTGCTCAACATTGATTGATACATATGTAAATATTAGAACAAGGTACTAGGCAATTGTGAATCAGAGAGTTGGGCTTCCCCACATGTAAAATGAGAGAATAATTCTTTCTTACATATGAATTCCTGCTTCACTGGTGGTTTGGTGAGGACTTCTTTGAGGTGTTGGAACTGCTCAGTTCCCAATTGCAATACAGAGCTGGTGCCAGAATGCCTATCAGGCAGCCTTTGTCAAGGGTAGTGAGGAAAGAGAAAAAAAATGATCGCATTGGTCTATGCTTCCTATGTGATGGCAAGGAGAAAGACAAAATTAAGTTGCCCCTTCTAAAAAAGCAAGAGAGAGCAAGTGAGATAATGAGTCATCTGGTTGCAACTTGCTTTCTCATCTGCTTGTCCATCTGAAATAAGCACTTATAGGTATTAATGTAGATTGTTGGAATTTCTACTAGACATCTTCAGGAAACTTCAAAAAGTTTTCCCAACGAATTTCCAGGACAGTATCCTTTTTGTTCCTCCTACCAAGACCATACAACATTGTCTTTAGAATCCTTATATAAGCAATCAACACTGGCTTTAAATGAAAGGCTTTTAGAGAGTTTTTCTGCTAGCAGTGCTTTAGGCATGGTCCAGAGAGCAATTAGTGGGCTGCCTGTAGATGTGCTCTGACTTGTCCTAATCAGAATGCTGTAGAATCACCTCAGCATCATATGACATACGAGCTTTAGTTAAAATGCCCCCACAGCCATTTTGAAATGCAGCAGGGAAGGGTGGGAGTACTTAATACATGTGACACTGAGCCATTTTAATTAGAGCAGCTGTCTGGGAACCAGTGTAATTTAAAACAGCTCCCTCCCCACCTCCAAGCATGTGTATAGGCAGCTATGGTGACCATCTACTCTTTTAGGAAATTCGGGACACAGGTACAAAAATAAGACAACTTATTTTCATAAGAGTACTTATCAGGAATAAAATACTGCCTTAAACCTTTGCATCATAGTGCCTGATCCTTCAAGTAATTATTGCTTGAAAAACACACATGCACATATATGTTAGCTTCTTGTTCAATATGGATCATAGTAACTTGTTATTCAAAATGGTCCCAAATAAGAAATATTTTTAAAAATATGTGATGAGTGTTTAGTACCTAAGTCTAAGGAAGACATTATTGCCTTGTGGAGGCCAGGTGCATATTTTTAAACCAGAGATGCTAGTTGAACAAAAATGTAGAACAAGTTCAGTGTTTAAATTCACATTCAGGTCTTTGGTCACTGATGCAGGTTTACTTACAAGTCTATGAAAAGTAATAGATCTGACATTTAGCTACAAATGCTAATGGCAAAGCCAGCAATACAAATTTGAGTTTGAAAAGGTTTAACAGGGCTTGGTTAACTGAACTGACTGGCTTGAGTTGCTTCTGTTCAAGTGACTTGCTATACACTTCACTGCTACTTATTGTAACTTTGTGCCAGCCAGTCCGTCCCATCTGTTCCATGGCACACCCATTAAAATATATCATTTACCAGAAGTAAATCTATCTTACAATGGTCATCTTTCAAGCAACGTAGAAAAAGACTGTAGGTAGCAATTATTCAACTTATTGCTCTACCAACTTAAGCATTTTAGCTTTAATGGGCTGCCAAACTATAGAGAAGAAGTGCTTGTGGCATGACTAGAAAGAAGAGAATGAGCTGGGAGTTAGAAAAGCAAATTGCGTTCCTTCAGGCTATAGCTAAAATAGCTGACTGTTAGATTTTCTTTTCCTGTGTAGATCCCCTATAATGGTAGCTTTAATTGGGTATTTCCACCCTTTTTATCACTTGTCTATGTTAACACGGATTCTCACTGCTCTTTCTTTGCAAGTGAGCAATGCACAGTTAGAGGAAGCTCATGTAATTGATATAATTAACAGGTAGAAAAGTTATGGTACAGAAAAGAAGAATAAATCCAGCAGAATATTTTGTACAGTTTGACAGCTCTGGCATATGTCACACACTAGGAGTATGTGTGCTACCTGCAATAAACTAGACATATTTTATCAGCTAATGCTTCTGGTACAACTTACCTAAGCAACTCTTGAAGTTGAGACATCAGTCACTTGAAGCTGAGATATGCATGAATAATGACCTATCTGAATTTACAGCAACCTATTGTCATTGTCAGCAAAATATCAAGCCATTAAATAAGCCCCTATAATTTAAAAAAAGGTATCCAGTCCAGGCAGATAACATTATCTATTCCTTAACCTGTTTTACTTCGGTTTTTTTTTTGTTGCAAAGTCGTTATAGTTTAGTGGGTCACACTGAGTGCTGGTGGTTCTATGTTAAAGCAGGACATAAAGTTATGTAATAAAATCAAGGCCAGAGGAATAGGCAGGCAAAGTGATTTGACATTTGGGGTAATGGCAAGTAGGCATTAGCTTGTACATGATAGTTGAGGGGCAGAAAAAAGAAGCGAAGAATTTGAATTCATTCTCAAAGTCATGAATGAGAAGCAAAAGGGAAGGTCCGGTTACTTGTCACTCAGCTGTTTGTTACTGTAACAGCTGTGTTCCACATAAAAAGAATGAGGTGGAATTGAGGGTTTGTTTTTTGTCAATAATGGGGTTGTCTTTGTTCTGTACCTACCACAATGGGATCATGGTCAATGACTTGGGCTCCTAGGAGTGCTGATAACACATTGCCTCACACAAGGTTGGCAACATGTCAGCAAATGTCCATGGAACAGGACATTAGTCTTCAGTTTTCTGTTTGTATTCAAGAAGTACAATATGGATCTATCACTCGTCTGTTAAAAATCTTCCATAATCTCTTTGAGGAAAACAGCTTCTCCAAATCAGCTTCTGAATGTAGGATGTCTGCCATGTCAGCTGTTGGCATCATGGAGAAGTGAAAAAATTCAGTATACATTCTTCACTTTGGCAGGTTCTACAACTCTAGCTATCATCTGCTGTTTATGGAAGGGGCCCTCAGATTGCCAGTGATAACTTTCCTCCCACTTTCTTTTAAGTTTCTGTCTGTCAGCACTGGCTTACTTCACCTGTGTAAATGCTCTCATCCTTGTTCTCAATTGTACTGGGAGTTCAGGCTGACCAACCTCCCCTTTGTCTTGGACTTCAGAAGACCCATAAAAGAGATGGGATGAAAGACAGAACTGTGGTTCATCACTTCTTAAAATATCTGAATTCATATTAAGTTGTAGGGTGTACACATGCGAGTGTGTGTACTGAGATTGAGAATTAGAGAATGAGAACAAACTATTATGTGATCATGAAACTGTAAGGGAGATGGAGATTGGGTTGGGCAGTTATATGGTACTGTGAAGTACAAACCTGAGGATCAGCAGTCTCACCATATTTTGATTATTCCAATAACTGAGTTTTGCTGCTGTCTTTTTAAAGCAAACATGATCTTTGTAGGGAGCTACACAAATCTTATATTTTGTGAAATGTTATTTTACATGTGTTGTTTTAGTAGACTTTATTAGTATTTCTAGGCTAGTGTCCTTTTTACACTGTGGGTGCATCTACACATGCATTAATGCACTTTTCCTAATGCGCATTAAATTTAGTATCTCCAATGTGAGGTACTAAATAAACGCACATTAGGCTGCCCTAATGCACAGTAGCAAAAGCGCATGCTTTTTTTTAGTGATGCTTAATGCACAGTAGCCTATTTTACTGCTCATTAGCATATTTACACAGTTTTTTATGTGACGCTTTAAGGCACAGTAAAATAGGCTACTGTACATTAAAGTACACATGTAGATGTGCCCAGTGATATCCAATAAAGTGTAAATATAAACATTATACAGAAAAAAATCTCAAACCTATTAGGGGAAGAATACTTGTAGACACTGTCCCTGACCACAATGCAAGACTGTCTACAGAAGGAAGGGAATAGCTGGCTCCCTGATCATTTCTACCTCCTCTTGCACTGATTGGATGTTGTTGGATGGGGGAAAGTAGCTCCAGTCTAGCGTGGCATGTGTATCATACCAGATAGAGATTCCAGGTTATTTGACATACCTATATTTTTCTATGGACACTAGAAATGGGGCACTTGCAGAGCAATGAAAGTAAAGGAATACATCAAGGATGAAAGGAAGAGCATATTGTTTCATAGACAGTGAGAGAAGCATAGTAAGGATATCATCCAGATTTTCAAAGCGGCCTCTTGATATTACATCAGTTAACTTCTGGCCTTGCTTATGAATATTAACAGCAGTCATTCAACAAAGGAACATTCATATCCTTCTCCATCTATGCTAAACTTCTACTATAAACTCACTGCAGTTTTTACATTGAAGTGTTAAAGGTACACTAAAATTATTTTGCTCTTGCCTAAACAAGCTGATATAACCAGTGATATTGCTTATATATGCTTTTGCTAAATGCATCATGTGTTATATGTGCACCTATATTTGATTACTAACCTCTACCTTTACCGTGCAAGACAGGAAAAAGTAATTTAATAGATGCCTTTATCATCCGGGTAGGGAGAGGGAGAAATAATTAAAACTGTGTCTTTTAAATGATGATACATGATGCTTGCCACTCAGGTGCTCTCTAGGCTTTTAATGAATAGGGTTTAATACAGCGTTCTCTTAGATTATTGATGAGACTTAACAGTCCTCAAAACACTTGCTCTCATCACCTCAGCTAGCAGGAAATAGATTCAGATTTGTCAATAATTTCTTCCTGGGCTATCACTGAAGTATTGTGATTTAAGAAGTTCTTATGCTGGTATAACAAATTCAGCAGGCAAGTGGGTATGAAATTACAGCCACTCCATTTAGAGAGAGAGAGAGAGAGAGAGAGAGAGAGAGAGAGAGAGAGACTCTATTAGCACACAACCTGGAAAAAGAGTGGAAGTGAAATGAATCCTACCTCCTGCATCTTCCTTCAGCAAGAAAGTAGTTAAATGCTTCTGCTGAATATGCTCAGAGACTCCTAAAAGAAGGCTTCTTGTGCTATTTCTATCTGTATCCAGCATGAGGAACTAAGGCCAGCTGTCCAATCTTTCTATCATCATTGCTGTCATTTACATTTTGAGATGAAACAAAGCTAGAGCAATGAAGAAAGGGGGTAAAAAGAGACTTGCTCTGCACTCAAGACTTATGTCAAAAATGTTTCAGTCCTCAGATAATTTGCTCAGTTCTGGCTCCCTTCATATTTACTTCAAAGCTTCAGTGAAAATGAAAGGGAGGAAAAATGGTATTTAGGTTTGCAGATAGATGTATCTTGCATTCTTGTGACCATATCTAACCTTGCTGATAGGTGTCTTCCTCTTAAGTTAGAAGCTTGCTACTAACCTTGAAGAAATCTATTTGGAAAGTAAGTCAAGGATACTGCTATCCTACTAAATGTTAAGATATACATCAACTTTGTTGGGTATTGTATATTGTTAATTAATCTAACATTTTAGCTGCATTCATATATATATCATGTGTATAAACTTAGTATTAAGCAGTTTTAATATGAATTTTATTTTTGATCAATTAATAGGTTCATACACATGTTTAGAACACCAGAAGAAGACTATAATCAACAAGAACATACAGGCTGAATACTCATGTTGATGATGCTTGTCAGTTACTTTCCAATCAATTTAAACAATCTTGATCTTAAACATTGTTGCCTTCTTGACTTACCACTATTAAAAAAAATCAAATTCCTTTCCTAACCAACCCAAACGCCAAATACCCACCTCCAATACTTAAGCACGAAAGAATGTTTATTCTAGAGCTGCATTAAAGTGCAAACACTTTGCATTAAAGCTATTTTCTTTAGAAATAAAATCCAAATTAAAAGAACATAATGGTCTCGAAGTCAAACATCTAAATTGGAAAAGCCAGAATTAAGATGGCACATGCTATCATAATTTGCCACCATCTTGAGCATCCACCTGGTCCAGACATCCCAATTCCATTCCTCAATCTTCTCCATGCTTTCTGGATGCCCTCAGGGGGAGTATTGAGTATCCCCATGGGAGCATGCCGAGGTAGCAGTTGCATCATAATAGCTAATGTTTGCTTTCTGGTAGCAGCATAATAGACACAATCCTTCCTGCTGCTGGGGAAGTTGGGGATTGGTGATGTCACTAACTATATATTTTGGCAGCAAAATGATAAGAGACAGATGTAGTTCCTGAAACTCTTGTTGGAATCAGTCGGTACCTATACACATGCTCCAATGCATTCTGATTAGAATATGTTGGAGCAGACTCGATTAATTATGCTGCAGCATCACATGTATTCAGCATCCCACATTTCAAAATGGCAGCAGAGGTGATTTAATTAAAGCTCGTTTGATGAGCTTTATTTAAAGCACCCCTGCTGCCATTTTGAAACAAGGGACGCTGAATACACGAGACATTGTGGCTGTTTTAATTGAAGCGGCATCTAAGAGCCGCTGCAATTAAAATGCCCTCCCTCACCTCAGAGCACATGTATAGGCATCCAATAGGACCTGCATGAATTGCATCCATCTTCACAGGCTTCCCATATTGGTTTTTACCCCAATACGTATATTTAAGTGCCCTACACTAGCCAATTATATATTTTTGTTTCTTCTGGAACTATTCTAGGTTATTTGTATATTGGTCTTCTCTTTTAAGATAAAACATTTTCAATGTTATGAAGTTTTTTAATTTTAGTGTGTATTTGTTTGACAAGCAGTGTGAATGCTTCATAAATCACACAACTTCTATGGTCCACAACAGCACAGTAAATTCATGAATTCATCCCTCCTAACTGTGTGTTATAACTTGTTCCTTGTTCCTTTTTCTGGCAGAATAGAAAAGCTGTCCCTTATAGCTTTGGTCTTAATCCTTAGTACCTTATAAACTGTGAGGCATGGGATTCAATAACCCTTGCAGAAGACAATTGCTTAACATAGTACAGACAGCCTTGGGTCTGTGACATGCACTGAAAAATATTAATTCCCTAAAAACTGTCAGTTCATAATAGCTGGGTTTTTTGTGCCTCCAGAAATATCCCCACTATGCTGCCATACTCGATACTCCCTGTTCACTTAACCATCTTTCCTACCTGCAATTCTAGCTTCAAGACCTTCATTATAATGTTTCTCCTGCATCCTATGAGCCGTGCCCTGATTCTGTTTTATTAAATTGTATATTTGCTTGAGGAACTTCAAAAGTTTGGTCTCATATGCTGTTCATTAAGCCTGATCCTGTACTATTAATATCACTGACACTTTTGCTATAGACTTCCTGAAAGGAGGAAAAAGGCTTGTTACAGAGAAGGCTTGCCAAAATCAGGAATATGGGCATTTGTATTAGGCTAACATGTTTTACATTTCTCAGTGAAAACATTTAGGTACAAACACATATCCTGAACTACTTGAATGTCTCATTGATATTTAATATGAAAGTGTAATAAATGTATATAACTTTGCGTCTTCATTTAGATTTAGCAATTGTTGCCAATTTTGCCACAGTAATGCTGCATTTAAGAAATGATCCAAATGCGCCCTACTTATCAAGATAAGTGGTTAAGTGATGTGAGCCTCAGGCTAGTCTTCCAGTGAATCAGTCAGTATTTGTACGACAACCTGCGTCCTTTGTATCCATCGCTTTGAACTGAAGGCAAAATGAAGCTGTCTCACCCTCAGACCCAGGCAGACAGTTTTTTTTTTCCTTTTACTATCCCTAAGACAAATTAGGAATGTAGGAAACCTTTCACTCTGAACAAAACAATGATTATAGCAGGTAACAGGACCTCACATTAATCAGTGCTTTCAAAGAAAAGGCCTCGACCTGCGCCCTTTGTCTAGCCTACTGGTAGGTAGGGTTTTTTCAGCCTCTTTCAGTGTCAGGGCTTTCTTTTTCTGTGCAATACATTCTCCTGGAAAATGTTACTCTTTTCAGACGGCTCTTCTGCATTGATCAAAAACCCTCCAGAAAGCCACTGTAGAAATCTGAACTTATAATGATGTTCTTTTATATTTTCTTACAATGAACAATGGTTCCCTTAATGCTAATGGCAACGGTGCACGGATAGAAGCAAAAGCGCAAAGAGTTGGGAGGGAAATAGCCATTATTGCAAGACATGCTGTATCATGTCCTGAAAAAAAAAATCCTGTTTTCTGTAGCCAAATCTTTACTGCCTCTTGTTGAAAGCATTCAAGGCCTTTGCAAACCAATGCTGAGATGAGGAAAGATAAGGGTGGATTAACATTTTTCTTCTCTTTAGGAGAAAACATTACTGACAATTAAATGGCAAAAGATCTTAGTTCACCAGCCCCCTAGAAAAAGAAAGAGAAAACATTTCTCCTGATATCCTTTCTGCCTGCTGGCCTTGACCTTTGAATCAATTGTACCTCAGACATCAAGGTTAAAAGTAAATGAGTTGAGTGAAATGGAGTTTGTTCACATCAAATAAATGGCTCCCTCTACTGACCATGAGCAAGATTGTCAAATGTTTGTTTATATAGGAACAAGCAAAAATTTAAGGTGAGAGTGTAACACTTTTCTACGTTTAGTCAGAGCTCCTCATTTTACAGGGTTTTTTTTTTGGTAATGGATTTAAAATAAGAGCAATGCATACCACTTAGGAAGCAGTCCAGTTTCATAGACAGCTGTTCAACAGCTCACTGATTTAAAACCAAGGCTGCAATTCAGCCTTCTCTTAGTCCTTTCTTAGAGAGAGGTGGTTAGCTGTGTTAGTGCCATTCATGAGTAGATCCTCCTTCCTGTTTTCCTTATACAGTAAAAGCTGTATTATCTGGCATCCATGGGGAATGGGGAGTGCCAGTGAATCAAATATCCTAGTTACCTCAGAGGCGTCTTTGCCTGTTCAGGCCACCACCCCGTCTGGTGCACCAGGGCCTTCACTCCCTGGCATCAGTGTGCTGGGGGACAGGGAGGGGGGCCCCATGCAGGCTGCTTTGCCTTGGAATGTGGTCCAAAGTTGGCAAAGTGGGACTTGGCAAAACCAGAAGTGCTGTGGTGGGACGTCGGGTTTCACTTTTGCCCCATCGATTGGCATGCTGGTTAATAGAGCATGCCGGTTAATAAAGTGCTGGATAACATAGCTTTTACTGTACTTTGTATTTAAAAAAATATTAAGTATTTAGTAGCCATATTTTCTTCAGTCCACGTATGCCATCTGATAAAGTAGACTTTCACCTATGGAAGCTTATGCCTCTCTGAACAAGTTAGTCTCTAAGATGCCACACTGCCCTGTCTGCTGCTCTACATCTTTATTGGTAACCGTTCATGAGTGTGAGAATGGCTGATATGTAGCACTAATAAATGCTTCAAGGAAAAACTAATTTTGGTTCTTCAGTTCATTTTTATTCTGAAATAAACGTTTTTGTTTAATGGGTACAGAAGTAGCTTATAAGCACTGAGTCATTTAGTCAGGAGTCAGAAGTAATACTGCAGCATGAAGATGTAGAGATGAAGGGTGCTGACAGATATGCAGGCCCCCACTCTAACTCACAGCACTTCACCTAAAGTGCCATGAGTTAAAGTGTCCTCCTGACCCAACAGATGTTCACCTGTTGGGTTTAGGGGGTAGGGGGAGGGACTGAGTTCTACCTTGAAGCCAATCAAGCCCAAGGAGCCTGCCTGCAGTCTCTCTCTCCTAGTCCCCCCCCGCCCCCAGCTCAGGTGCTATCTGCTTGAAGGGAGCGGGGGAAGGGAAGGGGAGCAAGTTGTGATCTGGGGTTTTCCCAGCCTGAGCTGAAGAAGGAGGGTTGAGGGGGGGCAGGGGCTCCAAGGTGGTGGTGGGGGTATGGTTCCACACTATTCACCCCCCTTCCAGCTCAAGCCAGGCAAACCCTGTACTACACCTCATTCCCTCTCCCCCCTGCCCTTCCTTCAGGCAGCATTAGGGGTGGGTTGCGCAGCACCATCTCAGCCCCAGTCATATGACAGATTAACCCTAGGAAACAGAAGTTCCCTAACATGCTCCAAAGTGGAGCATGTTCATCTGATCCCACATTTGATGAGGGGTAATTGGTCATGTGATTGGCCACTTTTAAAGCACTCTTCAGCTGTGCACTTTTGTCATGGCATAGCTGTAGAGCACCTTCAGGGGGCCAATCACATGAGAAATGTAACTTCTATCTGTACCTGAAGTGCCTCCATAGGATGACACACTTCAGGTTCCAGGCTGCCTTAAATCTGGCTCCAAGGTGACATTTACAAGACTTCTACATTGACTCTGTAATCAAATTCTATTACTTCTCTGGTTTAAAATGGTAGTGCCACTTGGTTGTGTGCCAGGGGGAACATGGCAGCATGTCTAGGGGGTCCATGAAAGGTGGGTGGCTCTACTGCTGCTTTAGCAGTAGCAGGCAGCCCAGCATTAGCAGATAGAGCCTGTTGTAGCTCCCTCCGTGGCCAGAGGACACCTGAGCACCAGCATCAGAGCATGACCAGGTAGCAGTACCTCATCCTGTCCCCACCACTGCCTCACTTAGGATCTGGGTCTGGAGAAAGAGAGAGAGAGATGCAGTCCATGCCTTAATTCGCAATATTTTTAGGAGCCTACAACTAAAAAAAGGTTTACAACCATTTGTTTGTTTCAAAACTGTCAGACAGTAATAACATAATCAATGGGTGTCTTTGACTTTTCACCTTAATAAATGTTCTTGTGTGACTTTCACTTTTTGAGTCAGCATGAGATTTGCAAATGTGTTCATTAAGTCTTAGAATTCTATTACATTTTTTACTTATTTTTCTGAAAAGTAGGTTGAGGATAATCTATATGTAAACTAATTTAATAATGTACCTGTAATTGGTTTTGTGCAATGGCAAAAAGACAATTAAGTTTGCACTTTTTCTACAGGAAGAAAGAAAATCACCAACACCAAGTACATCAGGAACTGAACTTGAAGGTCCATATCAGCCAGTAATTGATTTTCCAGCCAGTGCTCACAGGAACAAAACCACAAAATTCAGACAAGTGTGGTGTAATGAGTATAAGTGGTTTGAATACAGTTTTTGTGATGTCAAAGCTTTCTGCTTTCATTGTCAAGCATTTGGCAATGGGCCAAACAGGGAAGCAGCATTTCAAATTACTGGTTTTAAGAAATGGAAGATAGCAAAGGAAAGATTTCATGAACATTCAAAGTGTGAATCCTATCCAGAACCTGTTTCTAAGTGGAAGGGTAGGCTACATGTAAAACAGGAAGTGTTGTGTCCCAACTTGACAGTCAAAATAATAAAACAGTGTAGAATAACTGAGCATATTGTAAGTGGGTGTTCCTAAAGCAGTTATAAAAAGAAACACTTTGACTCTGAATTTCCCTCCTGTGTTTTTCTCTCCTGCCATGACTTGATGGGAGTTAATTAAGAAAAAAGAACACACGGGCAACTATATTATAGTTAAAGTCAAAAAAGTGTTCTTGCTTTAATTCTCTTAATATTTCTGAATCCAGAGGTCTGTTCACTTCACACCAAAAAACATGGTCCTGGGCATTAGTGAACCTGACCTTTTTATTTTTTTTATTTTTTTATAACTCTGGGGCCCCTACTGGACACACAAGAACACAAAAGAAAAAAAAAACAATTAAAGAACAACTTCTTCACCAGAAAAAATTCTTCTCCTGACTCCAAGTGAAAACCCTCTGAGCACAGTCTCTACAGTCCAGACCCCCAACCAGTAATTTACTACGAAGTCTCTAATTAATTCTTGATACCTGATCTGGTGTTCACTGTGACGACTGTAGTTATTATAGGGCTTGCTAGCACTGCCCTGAGCTCATCTGCCTACAGGTGGCAACAGGGTGGACCTTGGCTTGGGATCACCTGGTCTGCCAGGAAGTGGATCTTACGTTTTCTCGCCTGCCACGACTTTGACATATATATTCCCAGGAGGCACTGCCCACAGTGATCCTGCCTGGTTTTGATCCCTGTTTCTTCTGTAGGGCTCCAAAAACCACCACTTTACCCCAGTCTAGCCTCTCCAGATGGTGTTCATAATATTCTTCTGCAGCTAGGTCGCAGTGCTGCCTGTTGTGGCCTTAATTTGGCCCCCCTACCCCAGGGTGTCCTTGGACTTCTTCTGGGTACACCCTGCCAGGGGCCGGTCTTGGCCTGTGCTCAAGAAAATCAAAACAAACAGCAAAAAACCCCCCACAGAAAATCTCGGCTGCTTATCAGTCTTCTTGTCAGGCTCCAGCAATGTCCCTTTTACTTGGGATTAGGTGCTTAACATCCCAATCACCATAATCCAAATGAAAATCCCTTAGTCCATTCTTGACTATGTACTAGCCTGCCCTGCGCCCCTATGAACGTTCACAAACTCTTTGGGGTCTCCCCCATGTGCAGGGAGGCTCTACCTGTGGCTGGAGTTTCCCTCAGGCCCTCCTCTGGATCCTCTGTTGAAAAACTCCACTCCAGAGATTCTCTCAGGCCTTGTGGACTCCCTCATTCTGGAACCTCAGCTGCAGCTCCACTCCGGAGATTGACACTGGCCACTTGTGTGCAGGCCTCCGCCTGCCTCAGGGTTACTCCCTCAGCATTCCTCAGGCACATTCTGCAATTTCTGCCTGCCAAGATGCTCAGCCGCTCCTCTCTCTCTGCTGCCTGCAGGGAACTGACCCCTCTCTGCTCCTCTCTGGGGCTGGAAATACCTTTGGGCGGCCTCCCTCCTCCAATCCTGAGTGAGAGGCTGCTCCAGAAGTTGGGTGGCTATCTTCCTTCCTTTCCAGTCTCCTTCACATTCACCAACCAGTCCTTGGTTGCTTTGAAACATGTTGATATCCTTGAAGTCTGTTTCCTGAGGGATGCCACCCTCTGTTGCTCTTGTGCCTCTGCACAAAAATCAGCTCCGTTGCTCACTTATCGCGCCTTTCGGTTCCCCTTCTGAGAGTTTTCTATTCATTCATCATTTCTTTTTATCCGTCATTTCCATTTCTTAATTAATGATGTTTCACTGTCTCCCAGGTGCAGCGAATGCTTCTGGCGCTAGCTGATGACATCAGCATTTCCTGTTGTCTCAGTGCCAGTAGGGTACTTTCTTCAGTTTTGCTCAAGAAACAGGGACCAACACACATTTAGAAACTGCAATAGAGTGCTTTATTTTGTGCTTTCCATGGTATACCTTTGGGGGGATATGATGAGGGAATAGATTCCACAAATCAAGGAAATTTGCAGGAATTGATGAAACTGCATAGTACAGACAACTAACTTGATTCAAGGATTTATGGTTAACTGTGAGAAGTACTTCACCTACCTACACAGCTCATGTCAGAATGAAATAAATGAAATTATGGCTTCACAAGTGTTAGATTCAGTCGTAACTGAAATCAAAGAAGCTGCATTGTTTTCCATCATTGCAGGTGAATGTAATAATGGATCTGTCAAAATACAAACAAGTCACTCTCATAGTGCGTTATGTCTACTGAAATACAAGAGCAGTATATTGTCTTCTACAAGATGCTGGAGATGGACAGTGCTTCACTTGCCACGCTGATCAAGAGTATGTTATCAGCCTTGAGACTTGATATTTCAGCTCTAAGATGTCAATGCTATGATGGAGCTACCAGGACCCTATGAGAGGACCCTATAAAGGAGTGGCCGCACAGATACTTAGCAAAAATCTTCTATCTTACTATATTCACTGCTATGCTCATATATTAAATCTATGCATAGTGGACAGGGTTCCCTGCATTCCGGTTGTCCAAAATGCTTTCAGAATTCTCCAGGCTCTACAAACTTTTATTGAAGTAAGCTCAAAAAGACATGTTGTCTTTGAAAAAATAAGGTCAGAAGTTTTTTTTTCTGGGGGGCCAACTACTCTTAAATCACTAAATGACACTGGTTGGAACTGTAAAGTAGAGACTATCAGAGCTGTTTTGGAAAAAATTGATGAAATAGTTGAAGCTTTGAATGAAATCACACATGGGGGTTTGAAAGCTGGAGCTGAAGCTTATGCAGTTGTCAGAAATGTGCAAGATTTCAACTTTCTGTACTATATGTTTCTTAAGTGGAGAGTGCTAATGTAAACAAACCATCTGTCCAAACTTTTTCAGTCAAAAGACTACATATCACACAGTAATGGTGATGGCCAAATCCACAGTGTCTATTCTTACAGGAAATGAGAGGTGATGATTTTGCACTCTATACCTTTAATTATGTTAATAAACTGTGGCAGAAAATAGTTATCCTGGCCCTTGTGTGCCTTGCAAACAGGTTATTCCCACAAAACTGGGGGGAGGGGAAAAGTCTTCTTTTGAGAAACACTATTATAGGAGAGAAATATTGGACAGCATTCTGGATACCCTTATTAAGGGGACAGAAGACTGCTTTTCTGAGAATGACCTGTTCATTTTCAAGTCTCTTGCAGATGTTCTGTCTTATAAGAGCCTATCAGATGAAAGTGTAGGAACTATTTGCACCATTTACAGTATTGATCAAGATGATCAAAATTTGGGAGCCTGAATCCGAGACACTGTGGAGAAGATCCCTAAGATCTTCTGGCCCACTGACCAGTACCCTATGCTCCTTATCCATGTGGGCACAAATGACATGGCTGGGAGCAATCCCAGTCAGGTCATGTAGTGCTACAGTGGACAGAGGTGGAGGCCATCCCTTCCCAGCAGCTCACTGCCTCTCTCACCAAAGAGCGGACTGTGGCAATGGAAGCCAAAGCCTTCAGGATGACATCAGTGCCACAGTCTTTGTTTTACTACCTCTGCCTGCTGGGGAGGAGTTCTCAGCCAGACTGGCTGACCTGCTCCACTGGGCTTTAAACTAAGCCCACCAGGGGATGGGGGGCTACTGCCACTGCTGGCCCACTGAGCAACCCTTGCAAAGCCAGCAGACCAAGGCACTTAAGGGAGCCCACCCCTGCCCCAGCCCTGGAATGATCTGTAGGCAAGGCAAGTGCCCCCAAAGGGACACTTGTGTGCCTGTACACAAATGCCAGGAACTTGTCCTCCTGCTTAACACAAATAATTATGGTGCACATGAGACGCCAATGCCAGACCGCAGCCAGCAAGGGCAGCCATACCTTGTCATGCATCCAAAGATGCATCTCAAGCTGGTCCAGATACTTCCCCTCTATGCAACTTTGGTCAGGCTGTAGTTGGAGTACTGTGTCCAGTACTGGGCACCGCACTTCAAGAGGGATGTGGCCAGTCTGGAGAGGGTTCAGAGGAAGGCCACCCACTTGCTGAGAGGGCAGCAGGACAGGTCCTATGAGGAGAGACTGAGGGACCTGAACCTGTTCAGCTTCAGCAAGAGGAGGCTGAGGGGGGACCTGGTGGCTGCCTACAAACTCATCAGGGGAGATCAACAGCAAATAGGTAGAACCCCTTTCTCCCCAGCACCACCTGGGGTGCTGAGGAACAATGGTAATAAGCTGATGAAGAATAGATTTAGGTTAGAGATCAGAAGGCAATTTTTTACAGTTAAGGGGGCCAAAATCTGGAACCAACTTCCCAGGGAAGTGGTCCTCGCCCCTACCTTGGGCAAATTCAGGAGGAGGTTGGATGATCACCTGTCTGGGGTCTTGTGAACCCAGCATTTATTCCTGTCTGTGGCAGGGGGTCAGGCTAGATGATCTGTTCAGGTTCCTCCTGACCCTAGCTACTATGAAATTATGACATCATAGGGATAACAGAGACCTGGTGGGGCTCCAGGTATAGGCAGCTATACCCTGCACAGCAGAGATTGAGTGGACAAAAGGGGCGAGGCTGGAGCTCTCTATGTCAAGGAAAGCTATGTGTCCCTGCAAGCTGACATTGGTGCCCAGGGTGGATGACTGGAAACCCTCTGGGTTAAAATCTATGGGGAACATGGCACTTGAGACACAATGGTGGGAGTCTTCTACAGACCTCCTGTGGCAGAAGGCCACCTCTGTTTCTCCCCAAAAACTCTGCTCTGTGACAATTTTGTTAAGATGGGCCCTGCAGAGGGTACACACCTTACCCTATCTCTTTAGGTAACCTGAGCTGGATACATTCCTGAGGGAGGGGGGACACCTGCTCCCTCTGCCTACGTGACTGGCATCACATACCTGGGTGAGGGGCTTGGACTCCCTGGGGAGCTAGGAACTGCCAGTCTGCCCAGCAGCTAGTGATGCATTTCAAATTGGTTGGCTGACAGCCAACAGGTGCTGGTCTCCATTGGACCAGGTAAATGAGGTCATAAGGACTTTATAAGTTAAGCACTGCCCAGGAGGAGGAGGCAGCAGCCATGAGGAAGACTCAGAGAGAGAGAGAGAAGAGGTGGACCATCTGAAACTTGCTCTGTCTCTCAAAACTCATGATTTAGGAACTGCCTGCCTCCAGAGGAAATCTCCACCTGCCTCTGGATGATACTTGTGAGTAAGCTACCTGAGATCTAACTAGATATATAACTTGCAGTAACTCAGATGAGTGATCAAAGGCTACCCAGCCATGCCCATTTGCTCTATGGGATTTCTCTGATATTGCTCTACCCTGTACTCTATTGCAACCCTACCCCTTGTAACCAATAAAGTTCTCCTTTGTACCTAGCATGGGAGACTTATTGGGTGTGGGTCTAGATTATGCCTTAGTTCAGCTGACAAAGGGAGACCTTACTTGTGCTTCCGATTGAGAGAAGCACCCCCAAGTGTTTGAAGTGAGCCATGTACCCTCGAGGGCTACTAGGCCGGTGTTTCTCAGGGTGCACAGAGCCAGAATAAAGCCCAGCCCTGGGTGGTAGCAGTTTTTACCTCAGGCTAGCAGGTAGCAGGAAGTGGGTTGGCCAGACATGAGGTGCCCCCAGGGAGGCATTCATTGCCTGGAAGGTGGTCGGGCGTAGTGGGTGGCTCAACACAGGAGCACCCCCTACTGGCCAGCCACACCTCCTATCCAGGATCAATAGCTTGACCAGGCGTTCACCAGGGAATTGGCTGAGGCCACATGCTCCCAGTGCATGGTGTCATGGGAGACTTCAACTACCCAGACATCTCGTGGGAAGAGTGCTCAGCCAAATCCAGATGATTGCTAAGCTTTCTCTCATTTGTGGATGAGCTCTGACACAAGAAGCCTATGGGCCGATAAGGGGTAAAGCGCTGCTCAACCTGGTACTGGCAATGGCGGGTGACCTAATTAGTAACCTAACAATTGAAGGGAAGCTGGGTGACAGTGACCATGAGCTGATCACCTTCACCATTTGCTGTAAAGCTAGCAAGTCATTCAGCAATACAGAAGTCCTCAACTTCAGGAAAGCTGACTTTGACAAGCTCAGGAGGCTTGTCAGTGAGGCCCTAAAGGATGACAACAAAAAGGGGAGGGGAGTTCAGGGTGAGCGGTTGCTCCTCAAGGAGTGATTCTGGATGCACATGCAAAGTCTGTCCCATCCTGGAGGAAAGGCAGCAAAAGGACATAGCAGCTTCCTTGGCTCTGCAGGGAATTAACATACCTCCTATGTCTAAAAAGAAAGGCCTACAAAGGATGGAGGACTAGATCCACCTCCAAGGAGAAATACTCTGTACTGGTCTGGACCTGCAGGGAGTGAACCAGGAAAGTCAAGGCTGCGACTGAACTCCAACTAGCTACAAGTATCAAGGACAATAAAAAGTCCTTTTTTAGATATGTGGGGAGCTGGAGAAAAAGCAAGGGCAACGTTGGACCCCTGCTACACCAGATGGGACAACTGACAACTGATGCCCAGGAAAAAGCCAACTTGCTAAATGGGTACTTTGCGTCATTTTTTCACCAGTCCCATGGGATGCCCCTGCCCATTATGGGACGGGAAGGCCCAGGTGAGGGAGATTCCTTATGCTCGAACAATGGTGACCTTGTGAAGGAACACCTTGAGAGGCTGGACACCTTCAAGTCAGCCAGCCATGACAGTTTACACCCCAGGGTACTCAAGGCAAGCATTATAGCTCAGGCCCTGGTATGGATCTTTGAGAACTTCTGGAGCTCTGGTGAAGTGCCCAAAGATTGGAAGAAGGCCAGTGTGGTGCCTATCTTCAAGAAAGGGAAGAAAGTGGATCTGGCAAACTACAGGCCCATCAGCCTGACTCTATCCCAGGGAAGGTCTTGGAAAAGATTATCAAAGAGGCCATTCTTAACAGACTGTCTGATGGCAACATCCTGAGGGATAGCCAGTATGGGTTTGTTGCAGGTAGGTCTTGCTTGACCAATCTTATTTCCTTTTACATCCAGGTGATTTATCACCTGGACAAGGGAGAAGAGATTGATGTCATATATCTTGACTTTAAAAAAACCCTTCGATTTGGTATCCCACGATCACCTCTTAGCAAAACTAGCTAACTGCGGCCTCAGCCTCACCACGATCCACTGGCGGGGGAACGGTGATTGATGGAAGTCAGAGGGTGGTGACTGATGGAAGTCGATCGTTGTGGTGCACTGTGACCAGTGTGGTCCCTCAAGCCTCTGTCCTTGGGCCTATACTATTCAACATCTTCATTAATAAAGTGGACATTGGTGTCAAAAGCAGACTGGCGAAATTTGCCGACGACACCAAACTTTAGGGTAAGCCATCAATGCAGCTAGTAAAGTGAGCAAAATGCTAGCTTGCATCCATAGATGCTTCTCAAGCAACTCCCAGGACGTCATTCTCCCTTTGTACTCGGCCTTGGTGAGGCCACAGCTGGAGTACTACGTCCAGTTTTAGTTTGCACAATTCAAAAAGGATGTGGAGAAGCTCAAGAGAGTCCAGAGGCATGATCAGAGGTCAGGAAAACAGACCTTATGATGACAGGCTGAGAGCTATGGGACTCTTCATCCTAGAAAAGTGCAGGCTCAGGGGTGATCTGGTGGCCGCCTATAAGATTATCAGGCGTGCTCACCAGGATCTGGGGGAATGTCTGTTCTCCAGAGCGCCCCAAGGGATGATAAGATTGACTGGTCACAAACTCCTCCATGACCTTTTCAGGCAGGACATAAGGAAGAACTTCTTTACTGTCTGAGCCCTCAAGGTTTGGAGTAGACTGCCACCAGAGGTGGTTCAAGCACCTACTTCGAACACCTTCAAGAGACATTTGGATGTTTATCTTGTTGGGATCCTATGACCCCTGCTGACTTCCTGCATGTGGGGCAGGGGGCTGCACTTGATATTCTTCTGAGGTCCCTTCCAGCCCTAATGTCTATGAAATGTATGATCTGGACTCTGAAATCAAAATATTTTCCTGGGTGTTCAAAGATGGCAATGCTGACAAGAGTAATGAGGAAAGGAGCCCACCCAACTTGAAAAAAGACTGCAATTCCTTTGTGAAAAGGCACTGTGTGACATCCTTCCAAACCTGTCAAAACTCTATGTGCTTTGCTAAACTATTCCAGTGACTACAGCATCACCTGAGAGAAGCTTTTCTTCTTTGTGGCAACTGAAAACTTATCTGAGGACTACTATGGAAGACACTCATGTTTAACCTGGAATACTTGATCAATCTTGATACTACAGATCAAAAAAGGACAAGCTGTTAATGTATTGGACATTATTATGAGGTTCACAAGCAGAAAGGACCAACACCTACAATTTTTTTTGACACGGTAAGGTCATTACTTTTTAAAGCACTTACATTTGTTATTGCTTAACAGTCAGTTGCCACAAAAGTATAGTTGTACATGGACAGGAAACCAGGAGAATGGTTCCACTGTGAACTTAACTATATATTAAGACAACTTTCTTGTTAAGGTTTTAAATGCATGTATGAACCATACAACCACAATCTTATTCATGTGTAACTTTCTTTTAGAACAGTTTTCATCTGCTATTACATAATATCGTAAAACATGACATCAAAATTAGCTTTAGAAATCAAAACACTTGTCTCTTGAGTACCTTCCCTGAGCCCTACTGCATACAACCACAACCTCTAAATTGTGACCCTCCACAATCAACAATTACAAGTCACGTATGTTATGTTGGTGGATTTGGAAGATACACACACAATTGCAGGGGTTGGGGGAGCCGGCATGGTGTGGGGTGAGACGGACAAGGAAGGTGATGTTGATGGTGGTTATAGTTGTTATTCCGTCATTCCAGTGTGCGTGAGCATTTAATGTTACTAAATACCAAAAGGTGTATGTTAACACCAGCAACACTTTTGTCAGTTTTTTTCCAGAAAATATTTTGTGCTAAAACATTAGAGAAACATAGAACAGCCCAACTGTACACTTGTCTATGACAAAAAATCACTACAAATGATGGCCGGTGTTGTTCTCTTCCATGTGCAACCAAAATGAAGTCGGTGTTCAATGATTTGGTACTTTATAGAATTTAAATATTGCAAACTCATTTGTATATTAGCAAATCTGGGTAAGCAATTTTGCATTTATGCGCATCCAAATATTCAATTGAATATTTGGCTTTAGGTTCTTTGGATATGCCAAATTAAATGAGTAATAATCTTACTCAGAGAGGAAATATCATAGTTAGAAACACATAAGCAGCACTTGTAAAACGCAACTGGAGGGGGTGGAAATCCATATTTTTGTTAAAGTTGCAATGGAGAGATGTGATGTTTATTTAAGAATAAACTCTTATTTTTATTATAGAAGATGTAAAAGTAAGGCACATAGGTCAGCTTTAGAATAACTAATGGCATCATTATTGGCTGTAAAATCCTAATCTTATACCTTTTAAAAGGGATTATAGACAATGTTAGCACCTAAAATGACAGATAATATTTGTTAACAGGACAATATAAATCCCCTTAAAACTTCACTAGCTGTAAGTTGGCCATGAAGCCAAAGAGGGGAGCCATAAGGCAGCCTTGCCTGCAGCTACTGTACAGATGAAATACTTCAGATAGATTGTGGGGGGAGGGGCTGGTGGGTTTGCAGATCCCCTCCAGATTCAAGTTAACTCAGTCCCCCAGCATCCCAGGATGCTTTGCACCTTCCCCGGACACGCCCCTCTTGCAGGGTGGGTGGGCTAGCCTTGGCCCAAGCTACCTGTTTTAGTTGAGTAGGGAGGCATGCTCTAACGCCCCTTCACTTCTGGCCTTGGGCCACTGCAGACATATGGCTGCATTTCCAGAATCAAAAGTGAACATCTGTTCACTTGCCAAGTATGTACATGTATTCGATAGACAGGGCTAACCCATTCCGATCTAAGTTAGTTGACCTTTTCAAGTGAACAAACTTAAATCAGGCTCACCATTTTTTACCGAATTTTACCTCCCTGAACACCCTAAATGATCTTAGGCATTTAAATCAACTTAACCCTAACTCATGACAGCCCTCTCTCTAAATTGAAGAAACTGCCTTTACCCAGGAAGAAATAAGGATTTCCAAGGGTGATATCTTTTCCTTGATCAACTGCAATGTTAGAAGGAGATAGACTGTATCTTTGGATGAGCCACCCAAGTACCCCACAACAACTTACTTACATCATTAGAAGTAAACACCCTGTGAAGGTAATGGGACCCAGCCCTGCATTGGCAGTAAATGCAAGACCTGTCAACTCATCTCCACTGCCACAACAATCAATTCTCCCTACAACAAACTCTTCAGAATCCTCAGATCACAGTTCTCAAAGGAAATCTATCAAACATCTTTGAAAGACAGGTCTGGGCAAGTAAAATCATTAGCTTATTGTATACTAAGTACAAGGGACTTAACATAGACAGTGACTTCAGGCCCATTATAATCACCTGATTATATCTCTGCACTTCAAAACTAAGAATTTCGAATTAGTTAAATTTTAAAATTTATGTGAAACTCAAAAATTGCCACAGGATTTTCCTTTGAGTTTTTTAGAAGCATAATCTTTTACCTTTTGATTGAACTGGGCAATTTTCAGGTGAATTCCATTTTCCACGGGGTGTAATAGTGGAAATTGGTAGAAACTCTAGGCCTCATCATTCAGTTGGATATAATTAATAATTACAAAAACTGAACTGCAAAATTCCTTTTGTACAGAGAAACCAAAGTGCCAGAATTTGACTCCCTTTGACTGCAAGATGAAAGGCTAAAAACTGTGCCTATTATTTTCCTGTCTGACTCTTCCTTCTTGTCACCGAGTCTTCAGTGGAGTGGGAGGGTTAGAGGCAGGAAGCTTGCCTGGGACCACTGTGGCCTTGTCTGGTCTCTGAGAGTACTTCCCCCTGCTCACCCCACCTCCCACCCCTGCCTGAAAGCCAGTACAGTTGTGGCTCTTACAGCAGGGGAGAGCCCAAGCTCCTTCCAACTCTGAGGATCCTGGCTTTTCTCTGTCCCTATTCCACAGCCCATGGCTTGAGACCCCCCCCAAAATATACTAGTTGTTCCCTTTCCAGTTTCTTCAGCTCCCAACAGATTCTTCACTTACCCCAGTCTCCAGACTCTTCGTCCAGAAGCTGACAGCCTGCTTCCTGCAGCCTTGCCTCCCAATATCATGTTTATCCCACCTTGGGTGTCAAGTATCTCACCTTTATTGATATGTCAGCCAAGCTATTCAGGACTGTGTTGATGCTGAAAGTCCAGCACATAGCCAGACCTGGTATTTAATCCTTCATCCTCTGTGCACAGGCTAATGAAGTAAATACAAATAATGATGCAGACACAATTAACACAGAACTATCATAAAAAAACTATAGCTCATCCCACTTCTACCATCAAACTTTATACAAAATTTGAGAATGAGTGGGACAGAACAGAGCAAAATGATTTGCTGTGACTTTTTTTAATTTTAGCTATTTAGTTTCCTTCACTTAAAGCCTGTGTTTATTGCATTTTTATATCATTATGGTATGATTGCATCAGAATAGTTAGGTTATAGACATGTTGTTTGTCAATATTGATTATGATTTAATTATGATAGACTGTCTTGGTATGAAATCTAGTTGGCTTTCTTAATCAATATTTAAGAATAATTTTCCCCTGACTTGCACTTTACAAAGTACAGAAGTTGAATATTTAAGACTTTCTCAGTTTCTATTCTTAGAACAAAGCTATCTCAGATTTTGTTCTCTTTCAGCAGTAAGAGATGAATAATAAGTAATGATAATTAAATAAAAGAATTGAAATTAGAAATTGAAAGGAAATTAAAGGAACTGAAATTAGAAAGGGGCTCAAGCCATGAATATAGATCCAGAATTCAGGTGTACTTGGATCAGAGATTTTAATCTGATCCCCTCTCTCATTAAATCTGTAACACATAGCTTTCTAGCAAGGCCATTAGGGAAGACTGTTAAGGGAATTCAATTGCTGCTGTTGCCTGCTGGCTTTAGAGTTGAACGTGATTTAAAGATGGGAAATGGGCAGAGTGTGTTTATGTAGTACATGCTGGAATAGGGCCCTAAGCAGCCACATAAACTTAAGGTTTCCCTCTGCCTATGTATATACTCCCCTGCTGTATCATTACTCTTTTGAGAAGTAACATGCCTGGCAATGGTATTTTGTTGCCAACTGAAAAACTGGAATTTCTCAGTAAGGAAATAGGGAGCAGTATGGTGAAACACTAAAAACAAACACTAAAATGAGTCAAAGGGAGAAAGGAGGAAGAAGTGGCAAATACATTCTCCAATTTTTTCTAACTTTAAAGAATTACCTTATAAATTACATTAGAATTGAGCATTAAAATTATTATCCAGTACTGGATACTAGACTGGGGTGGGTAATTATTTTGGGTGGAGGGCCACTTAATGAGTTTTGGTGAGCTGTTTAGGGCTGCATAAGTACCCCTGGCCCCTGACAGGTGCCCTGCCCCCTTGTCACCATCTTGGGACCAGAAATCCCACCCCTAACCCCTGACTTCTGCCACCAGAAGTCCCTCCCCTTGCCCCCTGGAAATACTCCTTTGGGCGGGGGGGAGGGGAGTGAGAAAGGGTTGCCATCTTAGAACCAGAAAAAACCAAATCATAAACTGAAAGTCAAATACCTACTATAACATATATTTTATTTTTATTATGAAAAATATTTTTGTCAGGATTTGTGTACGCATAATGTATGGAGAGGTGATTGCCCAATAACTCAAAAATAAATTCTTAGTCTTGTATATTGTGTGTGCGTGTTGGGGTGTGGATGGGTGTGGATGGACGTGTGTGTGTGTATATGGTGTGTGAGGTCTGTGTGTGTGTATGGTAGGGTGTGTGGGGGTTTGTGAGGGGGTGTTTCTGCATGTGGGGGGGACATAGGGTCTGTTGGGGGGTTGTGTATATGTGGCAGTTGTGGGGGCAGGATGTGGATGTGTGGGGTTTGTAGGGTGTGAGGGAAGGTAGTGGGTGTATGGGGACCCCTTCACTTCTCCCATGGCACAGCAGCAGCAGGCAGGGTGCTCAGGATGCAGGTGCCTGGCAGGGTGCGAGTCCGCCCAGTGCTGCACATTGCAGTGAAGGGTGCAGCCTCTTCCAGGCTGTCTGTATCGCTGGCACTCCCTGTCACTCATGCACTTGCTGGCCATGGAGGGAAGCCCCATATGCTGAAGCCAGCTGCCTTCCCCGCCCCCCAGGGGAAGACGCCTAGGGTCTTCCTCCCATGCTATGCAGTCCTGGCGGGGAAAGCAGCCAGCTCTAGTGTGCAGGGCTTCCCTCCTGTGTCTAGCGAGTGCAGGGGCTGTGTGTAAGTGGCAGGGAGTACTGGTGATACAGATGGCCTGGTGGAGGCTGTGCCTCTCTCTGTGATGTGTGGTGCTGGGTAGAGCTGTGCCCCGCCAGGCACCTCTGCCCTGAGTGCCCTGCCTGCTGCTGCTTCTGCCTGCTGGGGCTGCATATCATGGGAGGAGTGTGGGCAGGGGGTCCCTATAATACCCCACACTCCCTTACATCCACACGTTGCCCACCCAAGCTCCAAGCTGCTGCCGCTCCCTAGGCATAGGTTCCACGCTGGCGCCAGCCCTAGCCTCATGCCTCATGCCTCATGCCTAACGCTCCTGCCCAGCTGCAGCTCAGCTCCTACTGCTTCCTCACCTGCTGCCTGAAGCCAGGAGGACACTGGGGAAGCTGAGCAGGTCCCCGGGGGCTGCAGCAGTGGTAGCAGCATCCTTGCCCAGAAGCTGTGTGCTGGCCAGGCTGTGCCCTTGTGCCCCCAAGGTTGGGACTGAGGAGCTACAGGGTATGTTTGGAGGTGTGTGTGCTCACTTTGCTCCCACCCTTGTGGGTGGAAGGGCTGGGTGGGGTGCAATTAGTTGGGGGTGCTGCAGGCTGGATGAAAGGGCTGTATTTTGCCCGCCCCTGTATTTGAACCAGGCCTTAACCTGGTCCAAGATTCTTTTAGACATATAAGTCAGAAGAGACCTCACTGGCCTGGCAACAGATATAGAAGGTAAAAAATTATTATGAACAGTCTCTGAAGTTGGTGTTTCTTCTAGAACATGTGACGGGCTGGCTGGCAGTGACTTAGCCCAGGGGTTTTGAAAGGACAAAAGATGATGGGAGGACTTGGGATTCCCTTTCCTCACCAATCTGGGAATGATTTCTCCCAGGGATTTTGAAGGGGTAAAAATTGATTGGAGGACCTGGGATTCCCTTTCCTCACCAATCAGGCCCCAGAGACTCACCCTCCATGTCCCCTGATTGGCCCCCTGGGTCACCAGGAGGGGGATAAAAGGGGCAGTGCAGCTGACTCAAAAAAGACCAGTGAGGGACCACAAGGAAGGAGATTCAAAGAGCTGGCAAGAGCTGGGCCAGTGGGGCAGGAGCAGTTGCCCCAGAAGAGCCTGAAGGAGTGGGACCTGCAGGCAGCAGTTGGACCCTCAGCAGCCTGGCATGCAGCTGGCAGGAGAGGCTCCCTACTGGGCTCCAGGATTGCCTATGAGAGGCTGCAGCCAGCAGGAGAGGCTCCCCCGCTCCAGCAAGGATCTGAGCAGCGACCTGAGAGGTTCCCAGCTCTGCTTCCAGCTCCTCCAATCAGAGGCCAGGCAGCTCGAGGTGAGGCTGGGGCTCCTGGAAGGTCAAGACCCCTAGCAACGTGGAGCAGTATGAGTACTGGTGGCTTTGTGATAGAGTTTTTGACTACCATGTGGGAGATCTGAGTTGAAGTCCCAGCTTTGGTGACTTGGGATGAGTGAGCTAACAGGGAGGAATTCCTCTTGCAGTGGAAAGGGGCCATTGTGTTTTCCCCCCTTTCTCCCCCTCCAGGTACCTAGGCCCTACTTTCCTTGTCATTTGACATTTTGTATTTTGTGCCTTTTATATTTCACCAACCAGTATTGTTTGTTCTGCTGTTTGTGTTTTACATTCTGGTTAACCCTATCTTTTGTCAACTGGATGAATATGTCTATGATTGTAAGTGACTAGCCTTTGTTGAATCCTGCTCCCTGGGGCATTGTAGTGTCCCCTATACCCCCTGGTTTATACTGGTTATGTTCCCAGTATTGTTCTCATATTAAAAGATATATGGTTAAGTCCCCATTGGTGGTCTGGCTCTGCTCTATAGGGGGAGGAGAGTCCCTACACCTCCCACAGCACTTGTGCTCCTGCTTTGATCCCTTCAATTGGAGAGGGGGTACCTCTTGGAGTACCGCCTGGGTTACAAACAGTACTGTTAAAGTGTGTTGTATCATTGCATCCACAACTACTGCTATAGATTATACTTTTTGTACCACTTTTAAAACTAGAAATACCATAAGAACTCTAACTGCATTGATTTTAAAATTTTAACTGACCTGTGTTGGTTGGTTGGGGTGACTCAGATCATTTTACCATACTGTTGTGAGACTAATACAGGAATATTAACATACACTGATATAATTGTTTCCAATTATCTTGGTTTCATTACAAAATTCATATAAAATCCTGTACAAACCAATGTTCCATTGTAACTCGGCAAATGGCTTGTCACAACTATGTGTAAACCATTCTTTATTCTGGAATCAACCAGCCATAACCCAAATGAGAAGGCTAATCTTTGACAACATGATTAACATCTTAGAATTCTCTGTTCTGCTCTAGATTTTCAATTAAGTTATTAAGAAGAGAGCTAAAAACACTACAGGTATATAGATTGTGAGAGTGGTGCAATAAGCATCTTTTTTTTGAAAACATAATTTTTAAAATGAACTCATTTGGATTCCACTTTGACTGTCAGGTTTCATAGATTTAATAGATTTCTAGAGTCGGAAGGTACCTGGTAAATCATCGGGTCTGACCCCCTGCACCAGGCAGGAAAGAGCACTGGGGTTAGGTAACCCCAGCCAGATGCCTGTCTAATTTCCTCTTGAACATCTCCAGGGTAGGGGAAAACACCACCTCCCTTGGAAGCCCATTCCATATTTTGGAAACCCTTACTGTAAAGAATTTTTTCCCTATGTCCAATCTAAATCTGTTCTTATTCAGTTTGTGGCCATTATTTCTGGTAAATGCGAGGGGCACCTTGGTAGACAGAATGCCCCCCATTCCCTGCTGGCCCCCCCGATGAGTTTGTAGGCAGCCATAAGATTGCCTCTCAGCCTTCTCTTGCAGAGGTTGAAGAGATTCAGATCCCTCAGTCTGTCTTTGTAGGGTGTTACCTGCAGGCCCTCAACCATACAAGTATCCCTTCTCTGAACCCTTTCAAGGTTATCGACATCCCTCTTGAAGTGCAGCGCCCAAAACTGGATGCAGTACTCCATCTGCAGCCTCACCAATGCTGCATAGAGGGGAATTATCACTTCCCTAGACCTGCTCGTGATGCTCTGCTGATGCAAGAAAGAGTGTGGTTAGCTTTGCTTATTGCCTCATCACACTGGTGACTCATGTTCATTTTTGTGTCAACCAGGACTCTGAGTTCTCTTTCCACTGCTGTGGTGCTCAGAATGGCACCCCCCACTGTATAGGAGTGTTGGAGATTCTTTCTCCCCAGGTGCAACACCTTGCATTTATCCTAGTTGAATTGCACCCTATTCTGATCTGCCCACTTCCCCAGTCTGTCCAAATCTGCCTGAATTTGCTCCCTGTCCTCCAGTGTGTTTACTATACCCCATAGTTTGGTGTTGTGAAGGAGTGAGACAGAACTCACAGAGGGCCGGCAGAGCTGCAGCTGCAGCCCAGAAAGGAAGGAAAATATCTACCTAATTTCCAGAACAGCATCTCGCTCCGCATTGGCGGAGGGAGGCCAAAGGTGTTTCTGACCCCAGAGAGGGGCAGAAAGGGGTCAGTTCCCTGCAGGTCGCAGGGAGAGAGGAGCAGCTGAGCATCTTGGCAGGCAGAAACTGCAGAATGTGTCTGAGGAACACTGCGGGAGTGACCCTGAGGCAGGCAGAGGCCTGTGAACAAAAGGCTAGAGGGAATCTCTGGAGCAGAGCTGCAACTGAGGATCTGGAGCGAGGGAGTCCATAAGGCGAGAGAGAATCTCTGGACTGGTTTTTTTTTTCCAACAGAGGATCCTGAGGAGGGCCTGAAGGGAAAAATCTACAGTCACAGGTAGAGCATTCCTGCACAAAGGGGAGACCCCGAAAAGACTGTGTACATTCATTGGGGTGCAGGGCAGGCTGTCACACTGCAGAGAATGGACTAAGGAATTGTTTTGGGGATATTGTCAGAGCCTGACAAGAAGGCAGAGAAGCAGCTGGGTTTTTTCTGTGATTTCTTTTGCTGTCTATTTTGATTTTGTTTGAGCACAGGCCAAGACCGGCCCCCAGAAGGGTGTACCCAAAAGAGGCACTAGGACACCCTGGGGTGCAGAGAAAGTTACAACAGGCAGCACTGCAACCTGGCTGCAGAAGATCATTGTAAAACACCATCAGGAGAGGCTAGGATGGGGTAAAGGGGAGGTTTGGAGCCCCACCAAAGACACAGGGACCAAGACCAGGCAGGATCACCGTGGGCATTGCCTCCCAGGAATATGTAGGTCATCAAAGTCATGGCAGGTGAGAAGAATGTAAGATCCACTTCCTGGAAGACCTGGTGATCCAGAGCCAAGGTCTACCCTGTTGCCACCTGTAGGCAGACGAGCACAGGGCAGCACGAGCAAGCCCTATAATACCTACAGACGTCACAAATGTCATCTGTGAATTTGGACAAGGTGCTTTCAACACCTTCATCCAAATCACTGATGAAGATATTAAACAGCACTGGTCCAAACAGAGCCTTGGGGGACACCACTGCCTACATCCCTCGAGGGAGAAACCGTTCCGTCCACCACCACCACCACTACCACCATTCTCTGGGTGTGTCCCATAAGTCAGTTTTTCACCCACCTTACTGTGAAAAAATCCACATCACAGCTACTCAGTTTGCTTGTAAGAATTGGGTGCAACACGGTGTCAAAAGCCTTTTTAAAATCCAGGTAAATAATATCTACTTCCTCCCCTGCATCTAAGCACTTCGTGACCTGGTCATAAAAAGAGACCAGGTTAGTCAGGCAGGATTTGCCTGCTATAAACCCATGCTGGTTGCCCCTTATCATTGTGTTCCCCGCCGGCCCCCTGCAAATGTGATCCTTTATGATTTTTCCTAAGGTCTTGCTGAGAATAGAGGTAAGGCTAACTAGCCTATAATTACCCGGGTCCTCCTTCCTCGCCTTCTTGAAGATTGGGACCATGTTGGCCCTTTTCCAGTCCTCTGGGACTTGTCCGAAGAATCATAAGTGCTCAAACAGCTGCGCCAGTGGTTCTGCTATGTCATCATCCAATTCCTTTGATATTATTTAGTTGATATTATTGGAGGCACAAAACCAAGGTAGTGAACTAATAGATCTGTGGTGTTGGTCATGGTGAACAGGTATAGACTTATTCTTCCTAGAAATTCATGTCATTAGTAGGTACTAGATTCTTATACGTTATCTATATCTGGTAGCATAGCTATGAGTACCTGCTACTTCATAAGTTGCTCTCTAGATGCCAATGATACTACAACAATAGCCGTAGAAGATGCTGGACATAGGACCCAAACCTGAGAATTTTTGTATATTAAGACAGATTTTATTTCTTTTTATTTGACAACCATGAGTATATTCTATTTTTTATTCTCTGCTTTCAGTTCACCAGTCTGTACAATAATTCTCGACTTCCTATTTTCAGTAGTTACTGACTCTGAAGGTCAGAATGCAGAGTTTTTTTAAATGACCCCAAATATTTTTGTTTGGGAATTTTTATGGGCAGACAAAGGATTTCAGAATCCTTCTCTACACTTCAAAATACCCAACATCATACATCCCAAAAGTTTTTATGATCAGTTTTTAGTACCTTATTCATATTAAGTAACATTTACTTTGAGTGGTTGCATAAAATTCTAGCTGTAAGTAAGGGTATCAGAATCGGGCCCCTGACTGAGATGATAGCAAGATCAGAGCCAGCATAAATAAGTTTGTGGTTTACAGAGAGGCATCTGTAACATGTTGACTTTTATTGTGGCTTTTTTCAGTCTTCAGTTTCTCCATTAGGGGGAATCCTTGCTCTATCTTCTTGTGTAGATTTTCATTTCTCCTGAAAGCACTTTTAAGTACTCTTCCCCCTTGTGAAACACTGAAGTCTATAGTCCTGCTTCTAAAATATGTGTTTAAAGTAGTGGTTAGATCATGACTGCTTTGAGTTTAACAATACAGTATATACCAGAGGAAGAGAGACTTCTGTTGATCAGTGAAGAGCATTTAGTTCTTGTTCTTTTCTGCACATAAGCAGCAGTAGCGCAAAAATCATACTGCTCACAGAAATGTCAGACTGTTTTAAAGACTAAATCAATAGACTCCTTTCAGTCCTTTTCATTTTTGACAGAGTTGACTGACTTAGTGAAGAGTTCTGGGCTGACTACTGTTACAGTTCTTTCTTCCACAGTTCTTCATTTTTACCTACCTTGCCTTATCAGTTGAACTGTGGAAAATATTTAATTAGTAAAGTAATATTAAATTACATGTGCTTACTCACTTTGAAAAATGCCATATCCTGTGTGCAGTCCAAACAAAATGAAATAGCTAGCTTGTGGAATTAAAGTTCTACAGAACCTGACTAAAGATGCCTGTCACAAACCCATCTGTGGTGGACCTCCAGAGCCCCGAGTTCCTCCTTACTGCACTGCCACTTGCCCCAAGGATCAGACTGAGGTTGTCCTGAGATATTCTCTTATCCCAGCACCTTAGATCCTCTGCCTCTGTACCTGGAGTCTGCAGCTGCAGTGAGGCATCTCTGCTTGCCTTAAGTGGCCCCAACGTTTAGGTTCTGAAAGAATAAATTATAGGTTCCCTTCTCCATGGAGAGGGTCAGCCTGGAGAATCACTTGCTCAGAAGTCACTCCTTCCATAGGCAACCAGTAAGGAGACAAACAACAAAACGATTTATTATAAACACAGAACAAACAAAGGAAACCAGTAACTATGTGCTAAGATGCAAATAGAGATACAAGACTAAACCAGTAAAAGAAAATACCAGAACACTGACCTGTTCTTATCCTACGCCTTTAATCCAAAGATGGAGTTCTTAGCCAGCTCAAGGGTCTAAATGCAGCCTCTGGCTCCAACCCTGCACATCAGGGCCTCCTGCATTCTCCTCTCGGCTTAGTATACCCAGCCTTCTTAGCTGGAGGATTCAGCCTTGTACCTGAGAGGACTGAAGACCCAGCTATGCTCTCTAGGCAAGCTTCAGTACCGTTGCCAGTCTGGCTTGTTCTCTTTGAGATGGCATCAGACATCACATTCCAAATGTATGAGCTTTTGTCTGGCGTTATCACTCAGTGTGCAGATTCTGTTTACCCTGTCCAGGCATTTTAAAGGTTGCAGCTTTCAATTAAGTGCTGTATTGTTTGTTGGACACTACATTCACACATAGAGTATGGTTTTGAAGCATCTGTATCCAGGTCTCAGTCTGTTCAGCTTGACCTATGCTTCTTGGTCAAAATCTTACCCAATGGAGGACTTGTTTACTGTTGCTATAAAATGTCGTAGGAATGCAGCTGATCTTTCCCAGTGGTCCATTTGAGTCGGTATCCCCAGCTTCTTTCAGGACCTTGTGGGCTTCATATACAATGGTTTACAACTTTTCAGCCTTTTAAGCCTCCACCTGTTCAGATCTTCAGTTATTTGATGGAGCAGATGGTTTTCATCATTGCTTGCTTCTGTTGCTAATAATGATGTTAGGGTCTGTCTTCTTATATCACTTGGTCTAATGACAAGGTACAGAGAGAGAGTTTGTGTGTAGGTTATGCAGACTGTTATGAGTCTCAGTGCACTAAGTAAAGTGTCAAGCTTTTTAGTGTGACAGCTTCTGGACCACACAGAAGCAACATATTCTGCTGAGGTGTATTATTCTGCAAGCGCAGTGATTCTGAACACTTTGAAGTTGGCACCCCACATTGTGCTGGCCAAGCATCTTAAGGCAGCTACCCATGTAGAAACTTTACTGCTGGTCTTCTGGATGTGATATTTATAGGTGAGGAAACAGTGTACTGTAATTCCTAGGTAGGATGGGGTATGCTCACGGGGAAGGATGTGGTTGCCTACTCTGGTATTCAGCATGCTCTTGTTTTGATGATTGTTCAGGTGAAAGAGTGATAATACTGATTTATTGATGCTCAACTTTAAGCACCACTTATGGAGATAGTCAGCAATGAGTTCCATGTCAGTACTCAGCATCTTTTCCAGTTCTGTAATGTCTATTCCTTGTGCTACTAGGGCAGCATTGCCAGAGTACATCTATCACTTAGATGTGGTATGCTGGAAGTCTGAGCTATGTACATTGTATGAGAACACTAGTGCTAGTACTGACCCTTGGAAGACTTTGTTCTTCAGCGTTTGTACTGGCTTTTTTCTCCTTGGCTGGTAGCAATTTTGAATGATCTGCTGGAGACCATGCTCATAATGAAAACACATTCTGGCTATTAACATGTCATCTGATCATTTTTAGTGGGCTCACAGTATTCCAGTCACTTCCTGACTCCTCCCCCTCTAGTAGTGCATATTTACCAGACTACATTCTTGCATCCTTTTTTGATGTGCAGATTCATTAATTTATTAGGTGTTAGGTTTCTTTTAAAATGTAAATATATCACCCTCTGGCCAGACCCAGGCTTCTGCGAGTCTTATCACATCAGCATGGAGGGCCAAAATACAAAACATGTCAAACCAACTCTTCAAAACATTAACAGGCATAGGTGATACAAGTTAATCACTGCTTTAGTAGCAGGGTCTTAGCTGAAATATAGAGATTCATCAAAATTACATTTTTGTCAAATACTATAACATATACAGATAGGCAAATAATAGAACTGAACACAACTACTCATTAGATACAATTAGTATCCACAAGACTAAATCTAATTTGGGAGAATATCCATGCCTGGCACATGGTGAACCCCTAAAGTACCTTTGTCTTGGGGTATCTCAGTGATGGTGTTAAATTTTTGGTAAAGATGAGCAGCTTTTAAAAAGCTGATTTGCAGAAAATTTCCTTCTTGGACAGCTCTATTTTCAGTTGTCCAAAACAGGGTAGGTGATTAGACAGTGAAGGTCGAAGATCCCTTGCTTCATGCAGAGGCAGCATCTTGACTCTGGGATGAGTTAACATGAGTTAGGTAACTGGGAAAAATTTGCCAGGCACTTTTTAAAAGTTCTGACAGATATTTTATGGTTTATCTGTGTCAGATAAAGTAGGCTTGAAAGACAGAGGGAAGGGAGAAGGGGTTAAGTAAAGTAGTAGCCGTAGAGATGATTATTTTATAGATTTTTTTCAGGGTGTTTTTCTCCTGAGTTGGGAGGAGGTAGGGAAAGGCAACAGAAGGGGAATAGAGCCAAAATATGATTATTTTTCAGCTGAAAGATGACCAGAGGGATAGAATACAAGCAATAACCAGGCCCCTGAAAGCATGTTTTTCTTTAGACAGAGCTGAATCTAGAATTGCTGGATCTGGTAATGTCCTAAAAATAATGCCAAAAGCAGCAGATGCTGCCTGGTGCTATCCCTGTTGGCTTTCACCTAAACTATAGAATTCTTATTTTTGGGACTATCTGCATGCAATAAGTTGTATTTTGTCAGACTTATTCAGTGTGGTCACATACAGTATTTTATTTCAGCTGAAGTTAACAGAATTGGTGAAGGAAGCCTTTCCCAGGCATTTGAAAGGTGACAAGCAATCAGTCGAGATGTGGGGACTGTCCAAATGGATAAGGTAGTAAGAAATGATACAAGGCTTCAGAGAAAAGGTTTTAAAATAATTGTTAGTTCAGTTGCATTTTACAAAGTGAATTAATGCCAAGCTTGAAATAAATTCAAGCTATGCAGGATAGTTCAACAACAACAAAAAAACCTTGGCAGTGAACTGTGCCTATGAGACAAGTACTGTGAGATTAAACAGAGCAACAGGAGGTCCCAGGCTATATGTCTTTTACTCTAGGCAGAAATAGTTTCAATGTAACATGACAGGGGGCACTCTCCAGGGCCTGGTCACAGTACCAGCCTGCCCACTTGTCTAGGGCAGTCTTCCTGGTCTCTCCTGCAATGCCTTGTTAAGATACTAGTTATAATAATGCAGGAAACTGCCCATTTAATGCCCCAATGTCTAGGGGTTTACACATGACTTGGACTTTCCCTTATCGTGCCCTATGCCCCGTAAATGTTACGCTGTTGTTATCAACTCTATGCACCCTCTTGGTGTGGAGCCCTCTGGCTCTTGTGTCTCTACACCACTTGGGCTCCGAGTTCTTTGGTGCCTGACTTTCTGTGCCTCTTCCCCTGGCACCTGACTCTGAGCTTTTCTCTGATGTCTGGCTCTCCACTCTTACCCCTGACATCCAGCTTTGCATCTCTCTGTCTGTGCCTCTCTCTCTGGCGCTTGGCTCTGCACCTCATTCTCTGGTGCCTGGCTCTGTGCCTCCTCCTGGTCAACTGCTGGTGCAGGCCAATTACCCTATTAGGCCATTGCTTAGGTAACCCGCAGGTGTAGGGCTCTGCCTAGCCTTCTGAGCAGCCTAGCCAGGGTGCTTCTGCCTTTTAAAGTAGCAGGCACATCTTGGTGCCCTGCTACATAACAGAAGAAAGAATGAAACATGTCAAAGTCTTCTGTTTTTCCTAGTGGTGGGAAAGTAGTTTCAGATAAAATAAGAACTCACCCTAAACCTTAGTTGAAGTGTGCAGGGGTTGCATCTGACTTGGGGCATGCTCCCGGACTTTTGTATTTCAGATTGCACCACATGCTATTATAAACAGTATTTACCCACTCTCGCCTGCCATGTCTTGACTAATATACAATGTTATAAGTCAGGATGTGTCAATTATTATCTACCGTCGTAAGAGCTGCCAACCTATCATGAGGAAGATGATCTTTTAAGGAACGCACTTTTGTTTCCCCCTTCTCCTTCTTGAAAGTGTCTAACGTGTCACCTGTCAACTGTCAATTACAATTCTACGTCGTTTAAGACAGTTTTACAAGGTCTTTTATTTCTCAATATTTAAGCTTACATCTATTGTCTTCCGTCTGTTAGCCAGGCTATCATTAATTCTTTACATCAATCAAATAAACTATCAACTTAAACAGGATCTTGCTTGGATATGTATTCAACTCAACTGGGCTACAGCTTATCAGTTACTTTTGTCAGCCTTGTCCTCTTTGCCCTGGGTTCTATTTTTCTTTATTCCTTTATTCCCTCTTGGGTGTGATCCCTCTTCCTCAGGATTTACAGCATCTTATGTCCCAATCACCTCCTTTATTTTTGTTTTCCTTTTCATTATGCACGTGTCTGACTAACCATGAGACATGTCATAAACAACAATCACAGTCTCAGTCCGGACATTCTCTCTCAAGGGGAGGGGAGTTCCTTTTTGTTTTTGTTTCTTTTCCCTTGAAGTTTACCTCATTACCTCCCTTCATTGGAATGTCTCTCCTTTAATCACGCTGGTGTCTTTACTCTCTCTGAGCCTCCGCTTGCCAGGGCTTTCCTTTCCCCTGCTCTTGCTGGCTCCGCCCCTCTTCTCGCTGCTTTGTTTCTCTCTGGTCCCACCCTTCTCTCCTGCAGCTTGTCTGAGCCACACGGAACAGCTGTTTCGGAATCTCCACTCTCCTCCTGGTCCATCACTCTTGGTCCTTTTGGACCTTCTCCTCCCGGGAGTCTTGTGTTTATTACTGTTGTCCCTTCACATTGAGGTACAAAAGTATGGCAATTGTGGTCATTTAAATGCCAACATTGTGCTTTGCACTATACTAGACAAGGGGAAGAAAAAGGAACCCTTCCCCACCCCCAAAATCTGGGTTGGATCTTCAGTTGTTAAATATTGTCATGCTCCTTTTGACTTCATAGATCATCAAATACTTTTTGGAAAATGGAGGTACTTGCAATATAGGCAACAAGGAGCTAAATTGTGAACACCAGAAAGCTCATGTGGTTTCATGCATTGCTTATCACCTGCTGTGTGTATGTGTGCATGTGTGTGTAATTTCATGCATGTAGCTACCATGACTACAGTGTTGCATATGCAACTACAGATTCAAAAGAAAATTCATAATTCAGGTGATTGCATTTCTTTTGGGTTATCCATTATACTGCAATACTTAGAAAAAAACAAATTGTGCTGTACTCTGCTTTATTCCAGCTTTCCAGGTGCTAAGTTCTTAAAATGAAGCATTTATTTTAATTCTAAATGCACTTGGCATCCTTCCTATGTCCAATTTTTTCACCATGAGCAATACCGTAGTTTATGATTTTCAAACTGAAGTCCATCATAGACCTTTCAGTGACTGAGTTACAAAGGAACCTATAGTAGTAAAATACGAATGGACTAACTAGAATGACATGAAATTCACATGCAAGTTTTTCATATAGGGCAGGGGTAGATCTAAGCTGGTGTGCAATATATTTCAAATCAAGCCAAATTATAAGTTCAACCAGGTCTATTTTTATTTTTGTTTTTTGTCCTACTACATATCTGAGCAATGTTTGGAGTTAGTAGCTCATAGTTTCTTTGTGGGGTAGCAGTTCTCCTAGCCACTCATTAATGTCTTCCAAGTATATGGATGTTTGGTCATTCAATATGTGGAAGTTCTTCCATTTGAATGTTTATTGAACCAGTGTCTCTCTGCACTTACATAGTTCCTGAATGTAGGTAATGACATGGTGCATATTGTCAGCGCTTAATAAATAGTGGTGAAAGGAGTACTGCTGAATGGCTGCATGTATAGATCAGATGAGGTGTATACAATCAAGATTTAAATATTGCTAATTATTAAAGATACAACAGTCTCTTTAAAAATATATCACTATTGTCAGCACACTGCTAGATTATAGGTAAAGGAATTTCTTTTTTACCCCATCCACTTCCATGTGATAAAAATATCCTTCACTGCAGTCTAAAAGATGCTGTGTACTCTTCAAGAGGTGCAGCATTTCTCCTGAGGTGGATGGATTTCCACAACAGAATCATAGAATCATAGATAATTAGGGCTGGAAGGGACCTCAGGAGGTCACCTTGTCCAACCCCCTGCTCAAAGCAGGACCATCCCCAATTAGATCATCCCAGCCAAGGCTTTGTCTAGCTGGGTCTTAAAAACCTTCAAGGATAGAAATTCCACAACCTCTCTGGGTAACTTGTTCCACTGTTTTACCGCCCTCCTAGTGAGACACTCTTTCCTAATATGTAACCTAAACTTCCCTTGCTGCAAGTTGAGACCATTGTTCCTTGTTCTGTCATCTGCCATCATTGAGAACAGTCTATTCTCTTGGGAACCACTCTTCAGATAGCTGAAGGCTGCTATAAAATACCCTCTTGGTCTTCTCTTTTCTAGACTAAATAAGCCTAGTTCCCTCAACCTCTCCTAAGTCACGTGCCCCACACCCCTCACCTTTTTCACTGTCCTCTGCTGGGCTCTCTCCAGCTACATGCTTGTCTACATCCTTTCTGGGGGTGGCAGAGGTTGGGGGAGGGGGCACAAAACTGGACACAGTACTCCAGACGTGGCCTCACCAGTGCTAAATAGAGGGGAATAATCACTGCCCTTGACCTGCTGGCAACACACCTACCAATGCATCCCAGCATGCCGTTAGCTTTCTTGGTAACAAGGGCACACTGTTGGCTCATTTTCAGCTTGTTGTCCGCTATAACACCCAGGTTCATTTTAGCAAGCTGCTGCCCAGCCAGTCAGCACCCGGACGGTACCGTTGCATGGGATTGTTCTGTCATAAGTGCAAGACTTTGCACTTGTCCTTATTGAACCTTATGAGATTTCTTTTATTCCAACCCAGAAATTTGTTGAGGTCTATCTGAACCCTAACTCTACCCTCCAGTGCCTCCATTGTATCTATTACTCCCCACCAGCTTTGTGTCATCTGCAAACTTGCTGAGCCTGCACTCTATGCCATTTCCCAAGTCATTGATGAAGATATTGAACAAAACTGGCCCCAGTACTGACCCCTGGGGCACTCCACTTGATACTGGCTGCCAATTAGTCATTGAGCCATTGACTACTAACCTTCTGAACCTGACAATATATCCAGTTTTTTATCCACCTTACAGTCCATTCATCCAACCTGTACTTCCTTAGCTTGCCTGCAGGAATGTTGTGGGAGACCATATCAAAAGCCTTGATAAAGTCAAGGTACACCACATGCACTGCTCTCCCTGCATCCACAGAGCCAGTCATCTCATCATAGAAGGCAATCAGGTTAGTCAGGCATAACTTGCTCTTGGTGAATACATGCTGATTGTTCCTAATCACCTTCTGCTATCCCAAGTGCTTTGAAATCAATTCCTTGAGGACCTGTTTCTTGATTTGTTCTGGGACTGAGGGGAGGCTGATCAGTCTGTAGTTCCCTAGATCATCCTTTTTCCTGTTCTTAAATATGGACACTATATTTGCCCTTTTCCATATGTCTGGGACCTCTCTTGATATCTATGAGTTTTGCAAGATGGTGGTCAGTGACTCTGCAATCACATCAGCCAACTCCCTCAGCACCCTTGGGTGCATCCTGTCTGGCCCCATGGTCTTGTACACATCCAACTTTTTGAAATAGACCCTTAATAGGTTCTTTTGCCACAGTTGGCTGCATGCCTCCTCCTAATGTGGTTCTTAGATATTGTTTATATTTAAATTGCTCTGGACCATTTTACATAGAAAATACTATAAGTTACCAAGATCATGCATCTTAATATTTATTGACCCTGATATATTCAATTATAAATTAACATTTATTTTGAGAATTTTTAACTTTTTCAAAAAGGCCCGAGCCAGCTATTTAGAAGAATGTAGATTTCTAATAGTGTAGAGAGGTGACTGACTTTTTGGATTTTTCATGCATCTTGGCCCAAAATAAATGCCATACTGAATCAGACCACAGCTCTGTATAGTCAAGTATCCTGTGTCCCAGAGCAGTAGAAAAGTATATTTAAGCAGGACATTTCTAGGGGAACTGGTCCATCCTCTGTCTCCCTCTCTCCCACCTTCACAGCATTCAGAGGCCTAGGAAGTCCTCATTTTGAGGTTGTATCCTTTAGCTATCCTAGCTACGGATCCTCCATGAACTTGTCCAATTCTATTTCGAGCCTGATTAAATTATCAGTCTCTGCACTATCCCATGGCACATCCTCCAATAAAATTAATGACACTCTGCATGAAAAGTTTCTTTTGCATCTTTTAAATCTACTTCCTAATGATTTCATTGTACATCTCCTAGTTCTAGTATTGTATGAGATAGTAAATCAGGATTTACTTTCTTTAGGCCAATCATGATTGTATAGACTTCAGTAAACATTAGGTGCCTGCTTCTTTAGTTACCTAGTGGCAGATAAAAATAAATCTGACCTAAGTGTCATTTTAATCTGCTTTTACAAAGCTTTTAATCAGACAATAAGTATCATTTTCAAATGTGAGGAAGGCACTTAGGGTCTCATCTCATTGAAAACTGGTGGAAAAAGTCAGTATTGCAAATGGGAATGAGGGTCCTAACTCATTTGGTTCTTTTGAAGTTTTTAACTCCTTTCTGTCCTTTTATATTTGTGCAAGGTTAAAATAATATCTCCTATTTCGACATTGTGCACTTAATACTCACATAGTTGGCATAGGTCTGAGAGATCACTAAAAGAATTATTATTACTAATTTCTTTTGATAATCATTTAATGGCCTCTGTCTTCTGTAGGTTCTCCCCTGCTCCAACCTTATCCCCACAATTTCTGGATAACCTACTATTTCTTTGCTGTACTTTGAATGGATTAGCTTATTCTACTTATACAATGTTTCACCGGTGGTTTCCTTTCCACAACTCCCCCCAGCCCAGTGGCATCGGCCTTTTGAAAAGATAGCTTTCAGCAAAAAACACTCATTAACTCTGCTGTAACTATGGAAATCTCTACAGAAAGACGTTAGCTTCCTGCAGCTTGAAACACATTTTTAGAGGTGCTAAACTCTAGAGCAGAGAAAACCTGTTCAATGAACATTCTTTGCTTTTTAGATTCAGTGACAAGCTCTGGATCTGGCTTATAAACTAATCATTAAAAAAAAAAATACAGCTGCTAGGCAGAACATCTAACTGTTGCCCAAACTGATGCCTGGCGGCTCTTAATGAATAACATTTTGAAGTGCAGAATACTCAAAGTCAGTGGCAATCCTGAGGGGAGATTTTTGGAGCTTGGGAAGGCTGAGTCTAAACCTACGCTGTCTTTATACCAGACATGAAAAATAACACCGGCCAGCAAGCAAGCCCTAAAATAAAAAGCTCATATGTGAAGATGTTATTTAGGGTCAAAAACTTGTCTGTGGATATATAAACGAGAGTGCGTTTGAGGCTTCTGTGGTACTGCATACACAATTTTTGAGGGGCCTTTTGCACAGACCTAAGGAAAGGCCTCTTTCACTTAAGTTTTTAATGAGTCAATTTCCTTGTAATGGAAAATAAACTTTATATGCTGCTTGCATTTAAATAGGAAGCCTTCCATTTCATAAGTCTGTATAATCAATTTGGCGACACAGAGATGCAACTCTCCCCAACATTTAATACTATGAAAATGAGGGTTTGATTAGTTTGCATGTGGATGCCAGCACTGACTCTCTGCATGTTTCCCGGGGGGTTGTGCAGAAGTGAAGTGAGAACCTCCTAGTCTAGTGTTGTTTTGTTTTAAGGTGGCAAAGATTCTTTTGAGTGATGTTTTTTATTGGACCAACTGCACCCCTCCTCCAGCCTGGAAAAGAAGCAGATGCAGCTTGAGTTGAGGAACAGGTTGAACGTTAGGTTTAAGCCCCATTCTGTGAGGGGAAAGAAGCATAAGCCAGAAGAGGAAGGGGGAGCCTAGAGACACGGACTGCTGTAGCAGCAGGAGCAACTGGAGAAGCAGTAGATGAGTGGGAGCCTTCTGGCCACATAATAACCCCTTGCAGGTCATGGGCCAATTGGACAGCCCTATTTTAAAGCATGTGTGTATTGCATGTATGAAATATAAAAAAAGAAAAAGAAAAAAAATGCAAGGTTAAGAAACAAAGAAAAATGTATTCTTCTATGTGGTCATCTCATTATCAAGAATACTGACCTTTTATTTTCTTAATTGTCTCTTAATCTATTTATCACAACTTTTAATTAAGTGTATACTAGCTGGAGAATGACACTGTGACTTTGGTCCATGTAGTCTATGGAACCTTTGTCCTTGACTGTAATAAGACTAATGTTTTGCTCATATTCATAGTTCTATGTTTTGTTTATTTGTTTGTTTTATTGTGGGTATTTTTTGTGGGTTTTTTTTTTTTACAGACACTATCTCCTGGTCTATGGATTTTCTGGTGAGTACAGGTGGCAGTAGCTACACTTGAATATTCACATATCAAAGTATACTGGGCATAAATTGACTTTTAAACTTACTTACATTCCCTTTCCTAACCTTCTACTTGTATTCTGGATATTTCAGTTGAACTGAGTTGGTAGCAATTTATTAGTTTATATTAGTTTGCTCTGAGGTCTAATTAACTTTGCAACTGAACACCATACTTGAAAATCTCCATCTTCTGGTCTGTCAGCATTTAAAAATCTTGATGCTGTCTTAAGTAAGATTATAACAACAAACCGTTAATATTTACACTAATCATTTTAAATAATGACACATTTTGACATAGTATAATGTTCATAATCTAAATAACTCAAGTTGATTTGTAATAGCCAGTATATTTCAGTTCCTACTTTCTATCTCAACAACGATTAAACAACTAGTCCTTATGTAAAACTGAGATTGACAAATGTTCTTTATTTAGTAGGCTCATGGAAAATAATTAGATTTGCTAAGATGTTGCATGCCAACTAGTTTCCATAACTTTTCATTTTGTGAAAAGAGTTTGTAGAAGTAATTTGTTTGTTAAACTTTTTGTTTAAACTTTTCTAACATATAAAACTGATAAAAACAACAGCAACAACAAGAATAACCTTAATGAACAATTCCAGACAGTTTATGCACCTATATATGCATGCATACAGTTATGCTCTGATTATAACTGTAGCAGTATTGTTCAATATTAAAGTGTTATAATACCATATAGATATTTTGTAAACTCCAAAAATTATTGCAAACTTAAGTAGTTCAAAATGTTGTTTGAGTAATTAAAGTATGTGCATTCTGAACAGTTACTTGCTCTTCTGGGCTGTACCATAGCTTTAAGTTGTACACTGAATGGGCCTGTGTGTGAAGAGGCTGTGCATATAGAGCCACAATGTTTTTGGGATACCATGCACAAAGCTAGTTCTGGTCATACCTTTGTACTGGATGCTGCATTCGCTTTTCGTCTTCTCCCTGCCCAATTTTGCCAGCTGGTATAGACACGGTGGTGGATCATAGTCCCTCTTACTACCACAGAGGTTTTCAACACAGCTCTTGGTGCTAGAGTGCTGTCCAGGCCTTGGTCACCATGGAAGTCAATGCCATCCTTAGAGTTCCCTGAAAGATAAGGGAAGAAAAGATAATGGACTTGTACCTGGGTTCTGTGCAGGTGGAAAGATTCCTTCAATTTCCAAGTCTACAGAGGCGCATAATAGTATATAGGGGTTTAGAATATTTTGTGATTGCCTACAAATTAGATGGGGATGGGATAACTTCTACTTTCTAGCCTTTCATGAAGATGATGAAATTAAATAAATACCCATTTATAAGTGAATGTCTCTGTAAATCCCTATAATTATGCACCAGATGCACCTTATATACATGTTGATAGCATCTTGGTGTTTGGCAGTAGTTAAAGATTTTATTCAATGAAGCATAAACGTGACTTTGAATCAAAGACCTGGGATATGAAAGCAATAAGCAAAATTACAGTGGTCTAAATTAGTGGTCTGAATTACAGTGATCTTACCTCGATCCTGGGTAAGCTTTTTGAGACAATTAT
>NW_017729033.1:78526903-78530641 GCF_001723915.1 Gavialis gangeticus | reverse complement strand
CGGACTTGATGATCTGCTCAGGTCCCTTCCGACCCTATCACCTATGAAACTGTAATTTGAACATGGGCATTTTAAATTGTCCTGTGTCTCATGTTAAGCGTTACTTGGAAATGGTAGGACACTTATGAAGAAGGGCAGAGGGACAAGCGGACAGCAGTGATATCCTGGTACACAGGACCAAAATTTTGTTTGGCATTTGTAGAAAACCTGCTATACATGGATTCAGTATGGTCCTTTGGCTTTGTTTTCATTTGTTACCATAAGTTTCTGGTTGTACTTGGCGTATTGTGTGTGAATGTCTGTCTCGTGCTGTGGAGAAGCTGGCAGGTCTGAAAGGGGGATTAGTGGATCCCTGGGGTGGGGGGAGGCGTTCAGGAACTGGAAAAGCAAAGTCCCAGGACTGGGGTGAGTGCCTTGGTTTTTTCAGCCCTGAGGCTGTGCTCCAAAGTGTGCAGATGAAAGGTAGATCTAACTTAATTCATCTCCTCATTTTTTCCTGATCTAGCCTCCTTCAATATCTGTACATATTGGCACTGAGATTGATCTAACCCTAGTAAGGCTGATTTAAGTGTATTGCCTGAACATATCCTGAAATTCCTTCCTGTTTAAAAATAAAAGATAAAACTCACTTGCCTATGGAAGTTATAATATTACTTTTCAAGCTCTTGTTCTTAACCCATATCAAGAGTCAGCAGGTGTTGGTGTGTTAGGCTCTGAGGTTCTAGTCATAGCTTTAAGAACCATCACTGAATGTCTAATGTATAACCATTCATTTTATTAGACTTCCAATAGTTTTACAAACCATGACTTTGAATTCAAATATACATGCATCTGCTAGGTTCACTGTGGAAGTTTAAAATGGAGTAAAATGACATGTAAACATTTCCCTTTCCATTTGATAAATGTTTTTCCTACATAACTAATATTTATTTATTGGTTTGCATAGGACAAAAGTACCAGGCAAAGTACCTGCCCAGAAAGACTCAGCCTAACTTCAGAAATAAACTGGCTACAGAATTGTATCCTAAATTGAGAATCTAGATTTTACTTTAATTGGTTTGGTTTTCTTTGTCCACATTCTTCAAGGTCTTATCCGAAGCTTATTGAAATCAATGGAAGTCTGTCTTAATCTTTCTTAATGTACTTGTTCAATTTAGGTTTTACCCTGAGTAGAAGCACGGCAGGATTGTTTGTTCCTATGTTTTGATTTTTACTTGAAGGAGAATTGTTTGTTGTGCATCTTAAATTCCCTTAAAGCTGGATTGCTTTTTAAAATATGTGAAGATGGACTCCTGTTCTGCTCAAAATCTTCTTATCCAAAGGAGAGAAGCAGAATTAATAGATTATTGTTTTGTTGTATGCAAATCTTCACCTGAAGCAGAATTGTTGGTTGCAAGGTTAAAAACTTCTGAAACAGAATTGCCTATTTTTGTTCCTTCTGTGCCTTATTCTCTTTCATAGAAAATCAAATCTTACTTTGAGTCTCTCTTTTGACATGCTCATTCTCTCCAAATTTGGCCTTTGAGCCCTGCCATATCTTTAGTAGCTACCTCTGTGACATAGCGTGATCTGTGTGCTCCATCACTTTTATGGGTACATAATGTAAATACTATAAAAGGCTGAAACACTCTGCTATATGTCAAAAGAAGGGCACTATACAAAAAAAACCACACTGTATTGTTTCAAACTTCTTCTGAAGCTTGACTGCTTTTGCAATGGTAATATTTTTCTGAACGGGGACTGCATGTTCCTGTTCTAATCTAAATTTGAGGGTCACCAGTATATGTACCTTATTTGCACAGTTTTGCAAAGTCAAGCACTCAAAGATGAGGAAGTGGCAGCTGTAGGATTGCCTGGCCAACCTTAATTAGGTCTCTTGTTGAATATTCATCAAAGTACAGTCATTCATGACATGGTCACATACTTAATTTTTCCACAGGACCTATGCCTCAGTCAGGGCAGGTCTGCTCTGGGAATGAATCAGGGTGGTGCACTAGAAGATATTACCATCTATAGGAATGCTTCCTCTCATGTGGCAGAAGCTTTAGGACATGCTTTGAATGAAGTAGGGGACAGCAAGATGAGAAATGAGGGACTCATAGTTAAGGCAGTTCAAACTTTGGAGAACTGAATTGCCACAGATGCTGACCAAATCAGTCAAGCCAATCCTTCCTGCACATGGTAACTGACTGTTTCTCCTTTTATATCTGCTCAACCAGATACCATGAAGTTTGATTTGGAAAAATGCCTTGTATTAGCAGCTGCAACCGAAGTCAATGGGAGCTATGTTTAGAACACAAAGTACTATATGATCTTATAGTGGAAAACAAATCTTGTCCTAGGTCCCATATTGGACACTTAAATTTAGTAGATACTGTTGTTCTTAAACTGTCTGTGCCTCAGCTTCCCATCTGTACAATGGATATAACATCATCCTATTGATTCATAGAGGTATTATAAAGATAAATGTTTGTGAAGCACCTAGGTAATGATGCATAGCCTAAGGAAGTTCATCAGAAACTTTAATACTTCTCTCTTCGGGAAAGGATTTGGCTAGTGAGAAGTAAATAAGCATTCAGGTAACACATTGAACAAAAATGGAAAAACAAAATATTGGCTAGCTCATTAATGATCATCATCAGTTCTGAGCATTGGATGAAGCAAGTTCCTGTAGGAAGAAGCATGTAGGCATTTAAGTTAAGTTTAATGTAATTCTTGCAAGGGGCATGAATTAAGGAGCTCTCAGCTTTGCAACCATAAAATACTCTTCTTGTGTAATCTCGTAGCTTTAAAAAACCCCCATACAAACAGGAAAAAGCAATTTTTCATCATGTAGCATAGATCATCAGATCCTTAGCCACTTGTGCTAATAGAGTAACTGTTGTAAGTATTAAATTGTCTTCTCCTCTTCGGATGACCACTAGATGGGGATGAGAGACATACATTGCTAGTGAGTTTCTGTCTGCTATTTGCAAGTTCAAGGGAGGGTTTCATTTCAGGCTATGGAGGAATACATTTTAAACTTTTCTGACCACTTTCCCTAATCTTAACCCCTTTGTTTTAGCCCCTCCAATTTGTCTGACTTCTACCTTTTGCTCCAAAGTCTTTTTTTAAATTCCATTTTCCTTCCATCTCCCATTTTGGTAGCGCTACCTGAACCTGGTGCCCCTAATCCCTGTCCAAATGCCTTTATCTAGTTGGTCTTTGGTTCCTTCTTCCTAGTTCCTTGCCCAGGTTTTTCCCACATCACAGGCTTCTAATTCTTTCTCACTCTCCCTGTTTCATTTCCTTTGTCCAGCCATACCTAATTATCCTGTTGCACTCAAGCTCCTTGTTAGATCTTTCTCTTCTTTCACGGCTCTTCTTATCTGCAGTGTTTTCTTGTTACAGTCACTTTATTTTCCCCTCACCCTCAGCTCCTTGTTTTATATCTCTCCAAATAACTGGCTCCCATTAATCTTACTACCCAGGCAGTTGTAGTTTTTCTCTCTGTCCAAGGTCATATAATATCAATTTTAAAGTTCCGGTTTAAAAGCATAGTAGCTCCCATGGATATTCATTTGTAAACTGGATGATGCAATGTATTTTCCCCTAGTTTTGTTCTTGGAAGTGATGGAACTATTTTGCCTGAGATTTTTTTTTTTGTAAAAAAAAATAATCAGCTTGAGGCAGATGCTGAGGAGAGAAAATTTGGTTAAGTGCGGACATTCAGGGAGCTGTAGATATATGAAGGTGGAG
>NW_017729033.1:78526374-78526680 GCF_001723915.1 Gavialis gangeticus | reverse complement strand
GGCAGGGTCTGTGGAGGGTTTCTGGGGTCCAGAAAGGTTTGACAAGATCAGGGGGCTTGCAGAGTCCTCAGGGGAGCTTGAGGGGAATAGAAATATTTTTAGTCCCCTCCTCCCCCCAGGGAACCTACTCCCCCACCCTTCCCATCCCTTCCCCCACTGTGAAGTACTTGCTCAGCTCCAGTACTTGCTGCATACCTCAAGGTACCAGGTGGCTCATGAATGCTGAGATGGTGGGGCAGATGAAGCATCCCACAAGAGTGCAGGGGAGTCCCCAGCACATTTGGCAGCAGACCTGGAAGTGGACCA
>NW_017729033.1:78522723-78526107 GCF_001723915.1 Gavialis gangeticus | reverse complement strand
TATCCCATTTCTCAAAACACTGGTCCTAAGCTCTGTGTTACACATTCTAGACTCATTTAATGCTTGAACCCAAAGCCCAGAGGTTGCCCACCTTGATAGGTGCCTCACAGATGAACAGCCTCTCCAGGAGTGGAGGGTAAATGGAGAGGCGGTGTTAAGCTTTGACCCATCTCAGTGTGCTCAGTGCAGGAGTATGGAAACAGCTCCACAAAATAAGACAGGGGAATGGAGGTGTCTCCTGAAATGTCCAGTCATTATTTAAAAAACTGGTTAGATAAAGCATTTTGGAATATGTTATATGGACCAGTTTTGGGATGATTGCAGAGCTAGTCATTTGGCCTTGAAGTTCCCAAGGTCATGGCTGTGATTTGAAGGAAACTAGGTATCTAAAGGAGACTCTCACCTGTCAGTGAGTGAGTTCCTAGCCTTTCTTGTTACTAAGATAGCTTTGAAAATGAGACCCAGGGCACATCACTAGACAGGAAAGAAGCAGGTGCCAGGGTTGACCCTCTGCTCTAGAAGGCTCAGGGGACAGAAGGTTTATCTAGAGAATCATCTCATAATCTTGAGGCTGGCCCTCTTGTGAGGGAAAGAGAGGGGCAGGAGGAAAGCTCAGAGGGACAGGAGTGAGAAGCACTTACCTCTAGCACGGGGAAAAGCTGACCCAGTGGAGAAAACAAGCTGCTGAGGTTTCTGAACACACACTCCTTCTGGATTGGTGAGAGGAGCACCAGAGCTGGACACCAACAACCAGAACACCAGAGCCAGAAGTAGTGGGAGCGATCAATCATCCGTGGAGGACTGCAGAGAGGGGACTGGACTCCAGGAGCAAAGCTGGGTCAGAAGAGCCCTAGCCAGGTCTGGGACACAGCCTGCTGGGGAGCAGACTGGGACAGTGGATCTGGTGCAATGGTAGTCACAAGAGGAGGAGAGAGGAAAAGGGTGGAAGCATTGTCACCCAGGGACTGTGAGTCTTCAAGGGGCTCTGCCCCTTTGAAGTGAATTTTCTTTCCTTTTGGGTTTTTCCTGCTTATCTGTTTTTTTCCCACTGGACTGTGTTACAGGGAAAATGTGGATATTGACTGTTCCAGCAGGGTGGTGGCTGGAGAAAAAGCTTTTCTCTGAAAGGGCACATTGACCCTGATCTAGGGGTCTGGACCCTGGGTCGCCACTGGAATGTAAAGGCTGCAGGTTAATAATTCGGATGACTATAAGAGGGACTGATAGTTTCATAGATTTAGGGTCGGAAGGGACCTAGTAGATCTTCTAGCCCGACCCCCCGCCAGGGCGGGAGAACAACAAAACCCCAAAACAAAAAACGTCATCTGAATCAATGAATCAAATTACTGTTCCTGATTTGGGCCAAATAGGAATCGAATATGGGTCGCTTCACACACCCCTAATTTCCAATCACTGAGATGTGATCTGACTGTAAGGTCTTCACCGGGAAGAACTAAGTTATATTGGGTGGCCATTTGGAGCCTGATCTAACTTCCCTCTAACTTACCTGAATGTTTGCACTTAGCCTTTGTGTCCAGATGTTTAGCATTTTGCAAAGTTTTATAAGCAACTGAAAACAGGATTTTTTAATAGGTAATGTTGGACAACTTTATTAAGAGATGCCCCTACAGACCAGCCTCCAGTAATCTCAATTACCTTAATCTTTTTCCACAGTATTATCCAAACATACAAGAATTCCATTTGTTACTTTTCAGTCTCAAGTGGATAAGTAGAACGTATCAAGAGAACGAACCGATTCATGTTATGCAGGACACCAGGCTAGCTGGTCATAATGGCCTTTAAATCTGTAAATCAACTTTCATTCCCCACTATTCTCCCTTTTTATACTGAGACACCAAAAGAGTTGGACAATTGAACACTACTGATCATGTTATCTGGCCCAGCAACTTAGGGTTTAAGGGTATGCTTATATCTCTTTGATGCTTTATTCCTGTGTATGAATGCTGCAGAATCCCAAGTCTTTTTGAACTATTCCCACCCACACAAGAGCAGCTAAGATATTGCTGCCTTTGCTGGATAGAGAATTAAAAATCACTCCTAGTGCCATGTGCTCACAGGTATAAAATCTGGTTCACTGAGCAGGTGGCTCAGGTAAAAAAGCTAAACTACCGTCATAACTCAAAACATGAAAATTAAGATATATCTCAATATCTGATTCTGGGGAAGCATAACATCAGGCTAAATAGCAGAACTACTTGTGGCATGATTCCTCTTGTTTAAAAGCTCTACAGTGAAGAGAAATTGACACATTTCTGAATTTTTTCTCCTCTGCCCAGAAGGATAATGCTACTTTAATGGACTAGAGATGATCAAACACCTTCTACAGATTATTTTCCATCTAGCTTGGGTTACTGGTATAATACTGAGGGTTACAAGCCTACTTTGTTAGAGGAGATTTAGAACTCCTCACCACCTCAATAAAAACAGAGACCAAAGCCATGGCAGTACCTTGGAGGGCCCTGGAGATAAGGAACAGACTCCCTATGGGTGTCAATATGTGCTAGTTAGGTGTACACATGTATAGGTGTCCTGTAAGGCAGGGTGCTGACATAAGAACCAAGCAAAAATATAGGCTTAGTTTTCCTTTGGGAAGCTTAGTTTCTAATAGGGACAACAGAATGGCAAATGCTCTCCAAGCAGATCTCTAATGAGTGCAAAGTCAGGATATTCAGCCAAGATCAGATCTTAGGTTGTTGGTAACCATATTGTCACTGACCTTATGTTAAACAGATTAGGCAGAAAAGATATGTCCCTGTCAGATATCCTGAGGACTGATGTCAGATCAGATCAAGAGAATTGATACTAATTAATTCTGCAGCAGCCTGGTCCAGTGAATAAGGGACTGGATTGAAACAACTTGGAGTATTTTTTTTTTATTCCTGGTATAGTTGTGAGATATTGGGCAAGATAGTTGCCCTCTCTCTGCCTCGGTTTCCCTCCCCACATTCATTGTGTCTTGTCTGCTTATACTGTAGATTTTTTTAGGATAAGGTCTCCTTCTCTTCATTGGGAAGGACTCTCTCTCTGAATTCTCCCTTGTCTTCATCAGGAAAAAGTGTATTTTTAACTCAAATTAACTTCTTAAACTTAAAATCATACTGAAGGTATGAAGCATTCTGTTCAGAAGATAGGAATATCATCTATGTAACAGAGGTGTAGTGTTACGTAGATGATGATAGTGGTGTACTGATGGGGAGGCGGGGGGAAGAGCAGGAAGGAGTAGGGGGATGGAGGAACGGAGTCTTACCTGCTTCAGGGACTCAAAAAAGTCTGCAGCAGTTGCTGCCCTGGCACAGTCTGTCCACCTCTTTTTTCAAATTCCTGTATCCACCTATAACAACAAAGAATCGGTTTCAGGCTTCT
>NW_017729033.1:78513610-78517723 GCF_001723915.1 Gavialis gangeticus | reverse complement strand
GGAGGGGGTAGAGAAGTCCAGGATTTGCAGGAAGTGTCACTTGTTGAAAGCTAAGTTTGTGGGTGAGGACAAAGTGGATGATGTGTGCAATATTTTGTGGTTGTAAATCTGAGAGTAGTCCATTTTCTTGTAGTTAATTTGGGCATGCAGTTGTGTCTTCCTGTAACAGGAAGGGTGCTTGTTAAATGTCTGATCCAATAAAAAAAAAAAAAACCACAACAAAACCCAAACCCTTGCCTCTTGTACATTTCCTGTACCATCATGCTACAACACTACAACTCTACTAGTAAAGACAGCTTCGTCTGTAGTGTTCTTGACTTAGCAGGTCATCTTAAAGACTAGGTTCTCTACCACAGGGATTTTTTGATATGACTAAATTCATTTTCCCATTTGATCTAGTACTAATAAAATCTCTTTCTATTCCATTTTCTTTATACATGAACCTTCAGTTTTCACACTAGGTCAAACCCTGTAGTCCTTACTCATTTATTTCCTAGTATTTACTTATACAATATTTTACTGAGAATTAATGTAATGCTGTTTGAGTAAGAACTAAAGTAGAGACTTCAGGTTGTGATCTTCTACTTGTAAACTTGTTTATTTACTTTCTGCCCACATGTTTAAATTTATTACTTTTTCAAGATGCCTTTCCATTCCTGTTTTTAGAACATTGTTTCATTCAAGATGAACTACAGAAGTTGTTTCTTTTTTAGCTAATACCATTAATAGATTATTAGCAGCCATGCCTCCTCTTTCAATATTGATGCCCCTCTCTTTATATATCAGCTCTTAAAATAATGCAGTTACTCCTGATCCAGAAATTTAGATTCTCAGGCAACTGAATTTTCCATACTTTCCCAAAGTTAGCAAATATCTAGTTGCTGCTCAGATCACTGGATGCCTGGGGCATAACTCTGTTTGTGGAGCATTTACAATCTCATTTCTAGATCTCACGTAATAATGCAGCTCTCTCAAGAATACTAAATGATTTACTGATAAACCATGATTAATTTTCCCTCTATTCTTATTGACTTTTTTTAGAATCATTGCAGCATTCAATATCATAGACCTCAAAGTTTTATGGGATCAAATCATGAACTGGAATTAAATACCTTTTGCTAAAATGGCTGCACACTGATCAAGAAAAATCAGTTTTTTCAGATCAATATTTTTTTCATATTTCCTTGGAATCTGTGCCGTTCTATACTACAGCTGGATGATCTAATTCATTTCAAAGGTAAAGACTTTCCTATCATAATAAATAATGATAATTAGCACTTGCCCAGCACTTTCTGTCTTCAAACTGCCTGATAAACATTATATGGTAAGGTAAACAAACAATGCACAGCTTTGTATTTCAATAAGCCTTTCTTTCATTGACCCGTTTCTTCGATATTATACCTTTGGGTCCAATAAAAATATAGTCAGTCTCAGATTTTATTTGTTTATCCCTCATTCTGTTGCTCTATTTCTTGGTGAATATTTACAGCTGTTCTGTGCCGCCCATGTTCTCCTCTGTGTTTTTTTCCATTTAATGACATACAGAAAAACAGCAGATAAACTTGTAAATACAACACTTTGCTTCTGAGTTCTGGAGAACAAAACTCCACACAATTTCATCCCCTCTTTGTTCTATGATTTGGGTAAATTATAGATGACGGCTAAGTGCAGGCATTCAAGAAGCCCAAGGTAGAAGGACTCTGTGAATATAGGGGGGCACTCGCATGCTTCTCAGCATGCCCTGAAGGCTCCCAAGACTGCTAAAGATTCCTGAATGGAGCTGAGTGGCTGAGTCACCCCTGATTGGCTGCTGGGCATGGGCTACCATATTACCAACCCCCTGCTGTTGTGACTTCCCCATGTCTTCATTTCCCAGCCTACACGCCCAAGTAGGGAGAACTAGGAGCTACAGCAGGTCCTGTTGGTCATCACATTCAAGTCTCACTGGAGGCTGTGGGACACCATGGCCTCCCCCCTGGACCTGCTACAGCAGTGACTCATCATGGCATGCACCTCATAGCCATGAGCATGGACACCAGTCGGCCGCCCTGTGCATGGACACCTGGCAAAGCCTGAGCCTACCAAGTGTGCATGTGTGTGTCAGATAACTGGGTTCAGTGTTTGTGTGTTCATGTGAACCACAGAACCCAGGTATCTGGGGCATGCACACACACTCAAGGTGATCAGGGTGTGCACGTGCGCACACACACACACACTCAAGGTGTCCAGGGTGTGTACATGCGCGTGCGTGCACACACACACACACACACACACACACACACACACACACACAGAACATAAGCATCTGGGCCACAAGTGGGCCGCTGAATTTCATGTGGCCAATGAGAACAATGCCTGCATCTTGTGCAACTCCCTGTTCCCTTCCCCAGGCTGATGTAGTATAGGTGCTATGCTCCTGGGAACCCCACTTTTGCCACATTGATGATTTCATTGTCCCCCCAATCCTTAATTGGGGGTCTAGCCTACCACATCCTTCCCTGGGTCATGAAGCCCTATGAGGAGCAGCTGGACTGCTGGAAGAAGCATTTCAACTGGACTGGGCCAAGCACTGCAAGCACACATAGTGCAGGGATTGGGGAGAGGGTGAGCCCTCCATTGTTGTTGATAGCCCCAGCCCTACACCATGGCAGGCTGTCTCAATCTGTCAAGTCCTAGCTGACCACCTCCTCACCCACGTAGACCAGGAGGCCTCCCCAGATGCATAGGATTGAAGAGCTTTGAGTGTCCCCACCCTAGCGCCAGGCCATGAGTCTCTTGCCATGGGCTCTTGTGGCCCTGACTCATGGGCAGTGCTGCCCACAACCCAAGCTACCCCAACACTTTTCCCCTTCTTCTCTCCCTCCTGAGTCCCACATAAGAGCACACACCAAGGTGCAGGGGAATGTGGCACAAGGAAGAGATGTGCCTTACTTTACAATGTGGTTGCCAGCTGTTTCCTATGTTTAATAAAGAAAACCTGCTGAACATTGCTATAACAGGTTAGACTTTTAGGGTTGGGTCTCAGTGCTGGCTGCCCATCTGTTCAAGGCTAAACCTCTGCCTTGCTCTCTGCCATGCTTTGATGGAAATAAATATGATTGCTGTTTCTAAGGTGGGAGGCTGCCCATTGCTTTCCCTCCTGATGCCAAGGGCCTTGATACACGTTCCGACCTTCCCGTACATGTGTCCCATGCCTCGCTGATGTTTCTAGGACTAGCACCTGGCCTCCCTTCTGATGCACACACTGGGCCTTCCATATCCGGCCCAGCACCCAGCCTCCAATTGGGTAGCGCACACTGGGCATTTACCAGTGCCTAAGTAAGTCTACCTTGTCACATCCAGTAATCATGCATTCTCTTACCCAGTAATTCTATGTCCTCATTTGGTAATTCTGCCCTTTCACCAGGGCCACTCATCTCACAGCCCCTCAACTGGGCCACTTTATACTCCAGCCCCCTCTCTGGGCCACTCCATTATAGCTCAGCCCCTCTCTGGGCCACTGGGGTCTTCCACCCTGTTGGCTCAGGTGGCTGCCACCAGGCCTGGCCCCTACACTCAGGCACTCTTAACAGGCTGGGCCTGCTTGGCCTACTCTTCTCTGGTGTAGGTAACTTGCCCATAGTGAGGCTGTAGTTTTCAGGCGCCCTCCTCACCTTTCACTGGGGAGGTAACTGGCCTGGCATTTCCTGGGGACTCCTCTACCACAGGGAGTCTCACCAGGCCACCCTTCCATGGCAGGATGCAGTTTTAGGTGATACATAGGACCAGGAGCCTCCAAACCATCCCCATAGCTCCTGCTCTTACCTCCAAGATGTTCCAGGAGCAGTTCAGCCTGATGTTGCCTCCTTGCCTGCTTAGATCAGACTGTTGATTCTCTCTCTGAGGGTGTGGGTTAAAATGGAGGTTGCTCCACCCCCTAAGCCAATCCCAGGTTCTTCCTAGGGTCATATGCTAGCTTTGATGGGGCTAGAACCCACCTACTGGCTGCTGCACTTGAAGCCATAAAGTGGCAGGCACTGCAGGTACCTTGGCACAATTGCCCTTTCCTCAGTTTGGTCCTTCCTCACAGTTAACACAAAACAGCAAACCTTTGGAGGGGTTAGGCTGGGGGGG
>NW_017729033.1:78505067-78513580 GCF_001723915.1 Gavialis gangeticus | reverse complement strand
GGAGGGGTTAGGCTGGGGGGGTAGGGGGAGGGGCTGAGAAAGGGGTGAAAGAATTTGGAAGGGGGTTTGAGGTCATGGGGAATTCTGCTGATCCCAGAACTCAACAGACATGAAACCTTGGAGGGGAGACATGCAGTAGGCTGCTTTTGACCTGGCACCCTACTTATCCAGAGGGACTTCTTCATGTGGACATGGGGAGGACATGGGGAGACCAGTAGATGTGGTATACCTTGATTTTAGCAAGGCTTTTGATACAGCGTCTCACAACATTCTCACAGGCAAGCTAAGGAAATACAGGCTGGATAAATGGACTGTAAGGTGGATAGGAAACTGCATCAGGTTCAGAGGGTAATAATCAATGGCTTGATGTCTAGTTGGTAATCAGTATCAAGTGGAGTACCCTAGGGGTTGGTCGTGGGGCTGGTTTTGTTTAATATCTTCATCAATGACCTGGAAAGTGGCATAGAGTGCACTGTTAGCAAGTCTGCAGATGACACCAAGCTGGAGGGAGTAGCAGATATGCCGGAGGGTAGGGTAGGGTTCAGAGTGACGTAGACAAATTGGAGGATTGGACCAAAAGGAATTTCATGAAGTTCAACAAGGACAAGTGTAAAGTCGAGCACTTAGGACGGAACAACCCCATGCACTAGTACAGGTTGGGGGCTGACTGGCTGGACTGCAGAAAAGGACGTGGGGGTTACAGTGGACACTAAGCTGAATTTGAGCCAGCAGTGTGCCCTTGTTGCCAAGAAGGCTAATGGCATACTGCGCTGTGCTGGTAGGAGTATTGCCAGTAGGTCAAGGCACGTGATTATCCCCCTCTATTCAGCACTGCTGAGGCTACACCTGGAGTACTGTGTTCAGTTTTGGGCCCCCCACCAAAGGAAGGGTGTGGACAAATTGGAGAGACTGCAGCAGAGGGCAACAAAAATGGTGAGGGGTCTGGGGCACATGACCTATGAGGACAGGCTGGGGAACTGGGCTTATTTAGTCTAGAGAAGAGAAGACTGATGGGGGATTGAATAGTAGCCTTCAAATACCTGAAGGGTAGTTCCAGACAGGATGGAGCTAGACCAGGGGCTGGCAATTATTTCAGGTGGCAGAGGGCTGTCCAGGGTTGTATTGGTATCCCTGCTCCATGACAGGTGACCTGCCCCCTGGTTGCTATCCTGTGACTGGAAGTCCCCTCGCTTGGGGTTTGTAGGGGGCTGTGTGTGTGTGTGGGGGGGTGAGGGGTGTGGGTGTCTGCATTTATGGCAGTGTGAGGGGGTTGTGGGTACATGCGTATGGTGGGGTGTGCCTGTGGGACTTGCCCTATGAATACACACACACACACACACACACACACACACAATCTCTCCCTCCCTCATTGCTCTCTCTCTCTCTCTCCTGCTCCCTCATTACACGGACACCCGCCCCCCTGCTCCTGGTCCCAGGGGACCGGTGTGGGACCCATGTTCCCATGGTCTGGCTATGCAGCCATGTGGTGCTGGAGTAGCCCAAAAACTGCAGCAGGCAGAGACTTCCAGTTGGCGGGGGTAAGAAGGGGCTGGGGATGGGGTGGGGCCAGACAGGCCTTGTTGCTGGCTCCTGCCAGCTCCCCCTGGCTCCTTACTCCCCCTGGCTCCTGTCATCTTTGATATATATTGATTTTCTAAATTTTTTTAGGGGCCCCATGGGCCAGATAGAATGGCCTGGTGGGCTGCATCCATAGGTCTCTGGTGCCAGAAGTCCATGGTCCACAGCCTGAACTCAGAGGCTGCAACTGGAGCTTGTAACATCTTTTTTTTATTTCACCAGCACCCTGTACATACATCTTTCATGCCTTTGCAGGTGTTTGGCTGCCTGCCCTGGACCCACCATGCCAGTTGCTGTAAGCTGGTCTTTTGCACACAGATGTGTAACCTGCAGACAAGGGGGAGGAGTTGCTTAGCTTTCAGGAGTTATTTCAGAGGTGGGGCAGGCCATATTTTGGGCTGGGATGGGGTTGTGATTGAAGGAAGAGGGTTAGGGGTTGCCCTGAGGGGTCGATATAGTGAGTACCTGTGCTGTGAGAATTGGAAGCAGCAAGCATCCATTAGACTTCACCCAGAGATTGGATCATAGGGGAGGGAAAAAAGTGCTGTTGGGCTGCTTCCCAGCTTGTCCAGGTGCACAACCTGGGAGTCACCCTGGCAGCGAGAGGTGAGCAGCTAAAATAACAGTTCCATCATATGTGACCCTTTTCTAGTCTGGGAGGGAAGGAGGGACTGAGGGAGGTTTGGGGTTTTTTTGACAAGACATTTTTTTCTCATTTGTGCTGCACCGCAAGTGCAGCCATATCTCTCATCCCTGACCTGATTGTGCTCTCTGCCAAAGTTGCTGTTTACCTTTTGCCTGCTGAGCTCAATAAACATTAGTGATGTCTTTCCATGAGGAGGGGGAGCTGTTTACATACAAATGTTCAAGGTGTCTATGCTTAGATTCCAATCTCCCATGGAGCACAGCATGGCCCTGAGAGAAATGGCAAGGACGTGTCAATTACACAGATTTATGAGCCCATTGAATGGGACATGATCTCTTAAGTTCCCAAAAGTGGGAGGGGGGGGTGGGACCTTGGTCTTTGGCTGTGCTCCACGTTTCAGCAGGAGAGGGTTAGAGTGGGAGGAACATGATTCATTCTCCCACTATGCCCCAGCATCCCTGGCCCCCCTGCCAACCGCAATCCCTTTGTGGGTTTCTTGGCCAAAATGGCCTGAGGCAGGGCTATGACTGGAGGGGGTGGCTTGTGGCAGCTTTGGCATTCCTGCTGCTCCTTCTTCCCCTCCCACACTTTTGCCTCAGGGGTCCATGTTTCCCCTCAGGCCTGGATCCCCTTATAGTTACATGGAGCAGGGGTGAACCTTACCATTTTTACAGCATCCATATGTGGGGCCTGACTCATCAGGAGAAAAGCTGAGAAGCTCCTGCCGTATGAGTCCTGTGGGTTGTACTAGTGCAGCAGTTGCACTGTTACTGGAGGAATGGTATAGCACAATGGCATGTGAGAGCACTTGCTCTAAAACAGCCATGACCCTGTGTGGGGAACAGTGTCCCAGGGTGTCTCTATGTCTCCACCTCCTCTGGCAGGGTCCCTGTGGGTGACTCCTCCAGAATACCCCTGGTCCTGCGGGTGTGGGAGGTGTTGACTGCCCTGTTCTTGGTGAGGAAGTGGCATAGATCCTTGTAGAACGGCATGCTCTGCCTCCAGCCTACAGACCACTTTGTAGCATCAAGCATGCAGTAATAATGCTTCTTAATCAATGTGGTCTTGCTGAGACACTGTGACCAGTCTCTGTTGTGTCCCCATGCCTATGTTTGCTGGGCAATATGCTTTAAGACATCTCTGATTTGATGCCTTATCTGGAGCTGGTGCTGGATGTGTTCCTTGTCTCAGACGGCAGTGTGATCCATTATTTCCCTGTAATCCCAGTTCTGTGCCTGGGTTTGATGGTGGTGGATGGAGCAGGTTCACCCACAGTCCATGGCAGTGCATGTGGGATCTCAGTGTCCATGGGTGAGTGAAGATCTGGTTGCGAGGGGGTGGGTGAAAGATTGGAAGGGTGGATGGACAGATAGAAGCAGCAGTGGATGCATGAAGGTGCAGTTCTCAGCACGTGGATTTCACTTTCACTGGTTGTGGCCCTTGCTCCTGTCTCACCTGAGTTCTGCTGCTCGGGACACCTCCACAATATCCCGGGGCTTTCAGAAGATGCCCCATGATTCTGGCAATGCCACATGCCCTGCTTGGACTGTTAATTCAAGGGTCTTCAACTCACATGCTCCTGAATGTTCCAGGGATGTCTGCCTGCTTGCTTCAGCTTAGAGGTTCAGTGCCACCCCTCGAAACACATCCCTGGATGTGCTAGTTGATCATAAGGCTAGTTGATCATTGAGGAAGAAGAGGGGGAGTCAATCTGAAATGAATGAGAATGAAACGTGGCAGGAGCCTTCTTTCCAAAAAAGAAAGTGATGACTAATATTTAAAGCCCAACTTGGCCACCCTTACTTTACACCCTTTTAAGATGGAGGACTTTAGTGTAGTGGATTCTATTAGTGGCATGAAATGAATTTCAACCCCAAATACTACTTGCTGAATTTTATTAATTTTCATTTTTTCACTTCTACTTTTTCATTCCCCATCCTTTACTGGCATTTTAAACAGTTCCTGTTTTGAGGAGACTTCAATGTATAGATGCCACAAGTGAGAAGGCACAGGGCAACACACTATCAAGTGATTGCTTTTCATTATTATGAATTCATTTTTATATTTAAAAATAATAAATACATCTAGATATACATCTAGATATGTATTTTATATAAGTGAGCAAGGTAGGCAGTTACGATGGATTATGGTGGCAGCAGTGGTATGGAGAGGTATGAGATTTTAAAAGAAGGAAATTACGAAGGAGGTATGACACAGAGATAAGGAGAAATCATCTCTTCTCATTACTTTCCATCATTTACAGTTGTAACCCTTCAAGAACAGACATAAGCAGAACTATTTCAGTGTTGGAACTAAAACCACATGCCAGGTTCAGCTCCAAGTCACTAATGCAGTGTGTGGAGAGACACGGGCAAGAGGGCTGGAAAAGAGAAAAAAGCTCCCCGCAGGGAATGAGGAGTTGGCCAGGGAAGAGACAGCAGTGGGGGAAGATGGAAGAATGCTGCTGGAGCAATGTTTCTGGAACAGCTGCTCCTTGAAGCTAGAGTAGCCTCAGGGAGAGAGGGCTGGGCCACCGGAGGAGAGGAAGTTGGAGGAGATTCACTGGGAAGCCCAGGACAGCGGGCAAGGGAGAGTGAATCCTCTAGAGCTGGCTCTAAGTGGGGAAGGGAGCTCAGCCAGGATCTACTAAGCCAAGAGACTGTGGTTGGGGAGATGCTGACAAGCAGCACAGTGCAAGAGATGGGAGAGCTCCGCTGGAGACAGGCATGCCATGGGAGAAGCGGCTGCCACAAGGAAGTTCCAGTGGATGCTGGGTTTTTGTTTTCTTTCTTTCATTTGAACATCAGTTGGGTTGTCAGGACTCGTGGAGGGTTCATGGGGTGAGGGTGCCCAAGTGACAGTGACCCCACCCAAAAATCTTAAGGGGACAGGAGGGCTTAGAGACACCTGCTGAAGGTGAAGCCCAGCAGTGGGCAGGACTATGTGTTAAAGAAGAGACTGGTTGAGAGACTGAGGGAGGGGTAATCTACACTGAGAATAGAAGTCCCAGAAAGGGATTTTCCATTTTGTCTGTTTCCTTTCAACTGTTTAATTTACAATAATACCAAACAGGGCACCCTGAAAGACTGGAACAAATCAAGCCCTATTGTGCCCTAGACGCAAGTCAAGCTTTATCAAGCCCTGGACACAAGTCTTACCTGACTTTGGAGGAAGCCAAGGGATCCGTTGTTTTTTGGGTCATGGAGATTTACAAAGATAAAACCTAGGAAAAAACAATAAATAAAGAAACCTATCTCAAGAAAGTCTATGATTTCAATCACCGGTGTAACATCGGGGTGGCGCTAGGATGGGGTGTAGGAGAGGTTGGAGCCTCAGAAGAAATCCCTACGTGGGTTCCTGGTAACCAGCTGTGGTAGAGAACAGGCAACACCTCCTGCTAATGATATCAAAGAAAAATCAAGATGTGGCAGGTGAGAGCTGGAACGTATTGCAGCGAAACAAATCTGAGTAATAATGGTAACAAGGGATCAAGACAAGGCATTTTCAAGCTGCTGAATACAGGTGCTCAACCCTATGTAACCCACTCACACAGTGGTTTTCAACCTATTTTCATTTCTGAACCTCTAAAAAATTTCACATGGAGGTGCGGACGCCTTTAAACTATAGGTGTGGGCATTCACATACTTTTGATTGACCATAGTAACCTTTTGCATATCCCTTATACATAGTCTGCAGACCCCCAAGGGTCTGCGGACCACAAGTTGAAAACCACTGCTCTAATGCAAACACTCCCTGTACTCATTTAAATTGAAATTTCATATTTAAGTCTTTATCCCTATTCTCTATGTGAAAGTGATTTTTGAATGAGCTAGGCCAATCAAGAAAAGTCTTGGTTCAGAGTTCAGATCTAGCCTAAATCTCAAGCAAACACAATCTTTATTTGAACAAAACACTGTTTGCATCAGGGCATTACAATATTTGTCTGAGAGTAGTATTTAGTTATGGTGTCTGAAGAAAAGCAGAAGACGGGAGATTTGCTTCTTATAGATGAACTATGAAGTAAGCAGTCGCTTACTATATCAGATGCATCTGAAATCACTTTGGAGAATGCCAGATGGAAAAAAGTAGATATTAGAGATTGAAGATACCAAATACAAGAAATACAGTTTACTTTTTATTATTTTTTCCCCACAAAAGCCTTCAGATGGGGTAAGAGAGTGGGGTGCTATTAAAATACTTTAGCCAAGATTTTGCTCCCTAATTTACACCAACATACATACCCGTCTTTTAATTCTTATTTTCTTTACCGTTGTATAGGGCTCAGCAGCTTCATCTGATAAGCCTTAGTTGGCTTTATTCACTCCTGAATTTGTTGTCTTCTCTCCCTTTTTCCCCAAACTGTAGAATTTTTAGATATTTGTAACTGGTTTTAATGATTATCCAGCTGCAAATGGGATATTTCTCAGTGCAGGCTAGTTCTCTAAGTTATTGCTATTGGACAAAACAAAGGCATGCTTGAGATATACCATATAGACTAAAGAGTATTGTACAAAGACCCAGTCCTGCTCAGTTGAAATCAAAGGAAAATTACCCTTGACTTCAGTGAGTGCAGGAGCAGGCCATAAATCCTTGAAAAACAACAAGCCCAATTTCAGATTTAAATACTACTACATTTCAAGAACTTGCATGTGACTGAAGGACTGTTATAATTAAAAATCCAACCCCCCGCCTCCCAAAGTTAACTATTAGACAACTTCAGAAAACACACAATGGGAGTTACTGCCCTGACTGCAAACAAATAATGCCTTTGAAAATCTTTGAACAATTTCTTGGTAAACAATGTATTGTATTGGCATTTCAGATAGTTGCTTTGCTTCTGTCCTTCAGATGCACAATGGCTCCTATCAGCTGCTTATGTTAGGGTGGCAGCTAATTTGGCAATTAAAAAAGAACTGATGGAATACTGACACAGTACCAAATACCTGGTGATCCTAAGTCATCTTTTCTAAGGCATGAGCCAGCAATTGGACAACCTGACTGCCTCCATTCACTAGGGTGAGCAAAATATGGCCCGTGGGCTGGATCCAGCCTAACAAGTGATTTCATCTGGCGCATAGGTGGGTGTCCATCAATTAACTGTATCTGGCTCAGCCCATGGCTACGCTGCACTCTGCATGGGGCCAAGTCCTGCCCATTCCCTCTGGGGCAGTGCACTGCATTCCCACCCTTGTGGCCCTGGCCAGCACACAGCTTCTGGGCAGGGCTTCTGCTACTGGGGCTGCAGCTGACTGGGGGACTGCTTAGCTCCCCTGGCTTCCAGGAATTCCTCCTCATGTCCCTACCGCAGTGCTCCATGAAGCAGGTAGGGAAGAGGTGGGGGGTGGGGGAAAGTGGCAGTGGGTGAGAGTGTGGAAACTGGACCATGGGCCCTGTGCCCAGTGGGCTGGTGTGAGCACGGAGCCTGGGTAATCCCAGTTCCATTGTTTGCAGCTCCTCGCAGCTCCTAGGACTTGTGCACCAGTGGGAGGAAGCCCTGCGTGATGGACCTGGCAGCCTTCCCTGCTCCCACCAGCACTGGAAGTAGCAGGGAGCTGTGCATGATGGAACCAGACCAGCCACACTCCCTGCTTCCTGGCAGAGTCCCAAGAGCCATATGTCATGGCAGGAAGTGGGGCCAGGCTTCTGGCTTCACTGCGCAGGTCTCCCTCCTGTGGTGTGCAGCTCTAGCCAGGTCCCAGGAGCCTGGCGCAATGAAACCAGGCTTGCCTGGCTCTGCTCTCTGACACCATATGCAGCTTCCAGAATTGACCAGAGTTGCGTGCAACTGGGTGGCTTCCCTGCATGGGCTGTGGGTGCCTTGAGGACCCACTGCCTGCTGCTGCTGCCAGGTGTGGTTGTGTGTATATGCAGGGTGTAAGTGTGTGGGGGGGAGGATATGTGTCTGGGTGAGTGTGGGGTGTGGGAGGGTTTGTGTGTGGGGGGATGGTTGTGTGTGGGGGAGCTTGTGGGTGTGGCATTTGTGGGAGGATGTGGGGTGGCTGTATACCATGGGCTGACATTTGTGTAAGGGGGGCTCCCACATGCACACCCCCACTCCCCACACCTACACACTCATAGTTTCATAGTTTCATAGTTTGTAGGGTCAGAAGGGACCTGAGCAGATCATCAAGTCCGACCCTCTGCCATGGCAGGAAAGAGTATTGGGGTCAAACAACCCCAGCAAGGTGATTGTCAAGCCTTGTCTTAAAGACCCCCAGGGTACGAGCCAGCACCACTTCTCTTGGAAGTTGTTTCCAGATCTTAGCCGCCCTGACAGTGAAGTAGCGCC
>NW_017729033.1:78504150-78504404 GCF_001723915.1 Gavialis gangeticus | reverse complement strand
TCCCCAAGCAACCACAGTATAATCCTCCCTGGTGATGGCCCCTCCCTTCCATTGGGTGTACGCCTCCCTTTTAGCTAGGAGACATTCCTGGATGCTTTTGGTGAGCCATAGGGGCTTTTGTGCCCTCCTGCTGCCTTTGATCCATCTTGGAATTATCTCCCTTTGGGCTTGGAGGATTGTCTCCTTAAGAAGCAACCACTTTTCTTGGACAACTGACTCCCCTCCCCTCTGGGACCTCAGTGCTTCCCCAACTA
>NW_017729033.1:78492985-78504139 GCF_001723915.1 Gavialis gangeticus | reverse complement strand
CTCCTTCGGCCTGTTCAGAGCATGGAGAGTGTGGAGTTGCCTCTTCTCCGGTTGCCTCCTCTCCCTCCTTCTCTTCCAGTGTTGCCAGGGTCTCGTACCTGTTCTCCAGCTGGGCTGGAGGAACCGGTACTGCTGTATTACAAGCAGCCCTGGTTCTGGAGGTGACTGTCTGCCACTCTGCAGTGGAGGGCATTTCCTGAGGTGCTTCTTCCTTGGGTGTGTGGTCCTGCAGGGAAAAGAAATAGCTGTCAATTTCTTCCTCCACCCCCCTGATTCCCCTCAGCCTGCTAACCTCCTCCTGGAGCTCCATCACCTGCGCCTCCAGGGCCTAAGGTGGGCGCCTGCAGGACAGGTGTGGGGGCCCCCTGGGCCTTGCTGGGCAACCCCTGAAGGCCAGGGGGTGGGGGGGATGCCAGCTTCCTCATGGGCTCTGTCTGGGTGGAGGCCTCAGACAAGCCCGGGGTAGGCTGCTTCCCCTGGGCAGGGGCCCTGGCAGCACTCTGCATCAACACCATCATAGGAGTTGCTGCTTGTTTTTAGCTTAGTGCAGTGCTTTCACCCTGCCCTAGTAGGAGTCTCCCTTCTGGCCCTTCCTGCTCGCCCGCTGGTGCGAACACCAACGCAAACTCCGGTGCGCTCTGTTCACGCGGCATGGCTTGGGAGCGCGGCTCCCTATCGGCTCAGCTAACAGGGATCTGGGGGACTTTCCCTCTGGATCTGGCTCAGCTGCATCCGGTCCCTCTGCCCACTTACCTTAGGGGGATCAGGTGCTGGTGTCCCTGTTGCTGGCTCCCCTGCTGCTGCATACGCCTCCACCTCGGGTCTGGTAAGGGGGCACACGTGCGTGCGGGACACACTTGTGCCTGGAACCCTCCTCTCCCTGCTGCTCCTGGCTCCTGAGTGCTGGGGGCTATGTCAAACCACAGCTTTTAAAGGCCGCTGTTTGAATTTCCGGCCGCTGCCCCAATCAGCCAATCAGGTGCTCCGGTCTTTCTGGAAGGGCCTGCTGGCAGTTCCGCCCCCTATGCTCCCCCGCTGGGGGATTTGGTGCTTCCAGAGCCTGCTCCCTGAGGGTTAACCCCAGGGGTGCTCCCTAGCTTGGGGGGACAGTCCCCCCTAGCCCTCCCCCTGTTTGCGTGCTGCGTTCGTGTGGCGTGGCTCGGAAGCGCGGCTCCCTACCGGCTCAGCTAAGAGGGATCCAGGGGGCTTCCCCACTCCCCCACATGCAACCACACTGACTCTCACACATCCACACTCCTCACAAACCCCACACCCACACACGCCTTCTGTAACCAGCTCGCTTCACAAGGCCAGGTCTTAATGCTGGCCGGCCACCTGTTCAGGGCTAACCTCTGCCTTGCTCTCCTGCTATGCCTTGATGATAAACAATAGTTATGCTGTTACAAAGGTAGGAGGCTGCCCACTTTTGGCCTCCTGATGCCAAAGGCCTTAGTACATGCTCTGACCTTCCCTTACATGTGTCCCATGCCTTGCAGATTTTTCCAGGCCTAGCACCTGGCCTCCTTTCTGGTGCACACACCAGGCCTTCCATATCTGGCCTAACACACGGCCTCCAATCAGGTGGCACACACTGGGCCTTTACCAATGCCTAAGTAAGCCTATGTGTCACATCCTGTAAGCATGCATTGTCTTGTCCAGTAATTCTGTGTTTTCTCATTTAAGTAATTCTGCATTCTCTTATCTGGTAATTCTGCCTTTCCCCAGGCTGCTCATCTCACAGCCCCTCTTTGGGTTCCTTCACAGTCTCAGCCTCTCTCACTAGGGCCACACTCCCTCTCTCTGCCCCCTCACTGGGGCCACTGGGATCTTCCACCCTATGGACTCAGGTGGCTGCGCCATGCCTGGCCCCTAACACTGAGGTCTTCTATTCTGTGGGCTCAGGTGGCTGCCACATTTTGGTGACCTGTGCAGTGGGGGGGAGATACTGACTGAGCCTGTGACAGTGCACTAAAACTCCCAAGGGGCCCTCCACCCAAAATAATTGTCCACCCTGGTCTACAACATTAAGACAGTGTCCTTAAGGGCTTCAAACTTGCCAAAGATTATGTTCTGGGATCTAAGAAAGGGCTTATGAAAGTTGTGGCAGCAAGGATTGTGCTGCCCACTGTAAATACGCTACAGGGACCCAAGAGAAGGTCCCTAAAGAGGGGAAGGCATGCTGGAGAGGCTGCTCCAAGCACCACCACTTACCTGGGGAGAACCAAGAAGCAGGAAGAGCAGAAGCACCAAGATTTATTAGTTCCTGTTGGCTCCAGTTGGCTGGGTGCGGGATGGAGAAGAGTTAAAGAAACCACACCTGGCAACAACCAGAAATGTGGGGAGAGAGAGACAGATGGTGAGAGAGAGCAGGGTGAGCAGCAGGAAAATTAAAACCAGGGACAATGCCCTGGGAGGACTAGAGAAGGAAAGTAGGAAACTCTCTCTTCCTAAGACTTGGAGGTGTGTTCATACTGTTACTTTAAATTGCCAATTGCTCAAATCATGACCGAGACTTTACAAAGGGGGATAAGGCAAAATGGCGTGTTTATTGGTTAAATGAAGCTGATATATAAGCTTGGACACGCCAGTCATACAAACAGACATACACAAGTATACAGACAGACATAGACAGATGTACAGACAAAACCACTCCAGTGAGATGCTATAGTTACCAGCTACTCAATGTTATTAGCACTGGATGGCCAATTCCAGGCTCATTGAGGGTGATGAGGGCAGGGGAGAAACAGATGTGGCTGTGCTCCAGGAGGTTGCAAAGAGTGGATCTTTGCTTGTCTGCATACCACTTTTATAGGTGTTTCAAGTCTTTGTTCAGCATTGGGGTTTTTTCATGCTCAGTCTTTAATTAGAGGTTGTTTCTTCTAGTTATCTCAGTTTGAGGTCATGCCAGCATATCTCTGATGAGGTTATTCCAGTTAAGTTGGTATCTTCCTTGGTATCTTTGCCTTGAAGCATTGTGTCCTTGAAGCATTGTGTATTTCAAATGGCAGGATATGCAGAATTCCTTCTTCTCACAATTTTTTTTGAACTTGATTACAGACGAGTTCTTCAACCACCCATTAATTAGCTTAATTAGTTTACTGTTTGGTAACTTATACACTGGCACCTTGTTGGTTACAAAATTAGTAAAATCTTTTTCTGTTTTCATGTAAATAGTTACCATTCTTTCACCATTCACCCTCTCACACAGACACTCACATATGCAGGGCATACAAAGTTCATTTACTCATGTCAAGCAAGGAACACGCACAAAATGGAGTTCCATTTGTTCATAAACAACTAAGAGAAATAAAGCTAATACAATCATAGAGGTTTATCAATTCAATACTATTATCATTTAAACATAATAAAGCAAAAATTCATACTACAATATTTACCTACATCTTGTAAGAAGAAAACTTCACTAGCGAGATCTGCCGCAGCAACGAGGATTTCAGCCTAGGAAGTTGGAATACACGGAAGACAACTAACCGTGAGTGGCAGTGCTGCAGGATAGGGGTACCTGTGGACAATACAGGGATAATCCTGCTACCGGCCGAAGATTATAGAGATAAAATAGCTGGGAACACTACAGAGATAAACTGCCTAATAGCCTGGTCACGGCCGAGTATCACAAAAGTCACATAGGGTGTAAATGAGACCTTATTAGTGTCCCAGTTAACAGCAATTAAGAAGAGCAAGCCTCCTTCTTTTTGATCCAACAAGTCATGGCAGGTGAGAATAGGGTGGATATACTGAGGAAAAAACCTTAATTAGAAGAGCAGCTGTGATCCAGGGGCTGAGATTGGTTAACTGTCCCACTTACAAAAATGATCATGTTACTTGGGACATTAATCATATTAATCTTCTCTAATGTTCCATTCAGATCCAAGGATCACTATCATAGATTCTTAAAAGCAAGAAAAAATGTACTTCCAAGCTTGTCTCTTCTTGATTGCCTCAGGGGGGTTAAGGATAATAGTGTTTTTTTCAGATTCCTACTTGTACCAAACGATAAGCATTTTGTCTGAACCCTGACAGTGTTACAAGGTGTTGGTTCTGGTTCTGTTGGAAAAAGTGTGTTTTTCTGACCTGGTGGTTTGTTTAACCCACCTGCAGGATGGGGGTGGCAGTCTAGGGAGACAGAGGACAAGGCTGTAGACTGAGCAGTATAGAAGAAGCCTGGAGATTTTATTTTTAACTTTGAATTCTCTTTGTACATAAAACCAAAGACCAGGAAAAGGTTAAGATTTGAACCATTCTTACTTATATGGACTCTGGCATAGGGAGTCACCTGCTCACATTCCTTTAAGTGAAATCTATTTCTCCCTGGATTATATTTCTGTGGGCATTCTGCCCAGAGTTTTACTGCTTTCAAACTACTTTGACTTACTGTTATCTAGCCAATATAACAATTCTATACACTGCTTTTACAATTTTGACCCTAGAGTGCAAGTAAAGGGTGAGAAAAAAGATATACACCAATTTCATAACATTACAAGGTGCTTATATTTGTCAAATATGAGCTATGAACAACTAAAGATGTAATATCTGTGCTTACAAATACTGTTCTTATTGTAAAAGGGTTTACAGCAATTACATTTGTCTTTGGGTTTTAAACACTGGCACTCAGATTTGTCCTGCCATATGTATTTTGACTAGGAAAGGTCAGGATTTTTCAGTGATTGCCCTTAAAAACACAAAATGTAAACACATCTGGGAGCAGTTAGGATGTAAAATGTCTCAATAAATGCAAAGTGCAAGGTTTGAAAATGTGGGGTAGATGTAGCTGGCTATTTATAATGTCTAGAAGCAGTATGAATTAAAGTGGAGGGGTCCAGCAGTACATTTTTAAGATACCCCTGAAGATCTCTGTCTGTGGCAGGCCTGTAAGTAGCCAAGGATGAACCAAGGTGTCTAGAGCACATGAGCAGATTTGGGTTGTGTATCCAGGTTCTCAGTTCTGCTGTTTTTATATTGATAAGCTGTAAACTAGTTGCATGATAATAAGCCTTACTTATAAAGATGAAAGTGTTTGAGCTGCAGCCATACACCATCTGGCAGCCTGAGCATTATACATCAAGACGGTACATACCACATCAGTAGCCATAGAGGGCAGCATTTCAGTCCATTAAAGCAGAGGTGTCAAATATCTGGCCTGCTGTGCTGTTCCATCTGGCCTGCCAAGCTACCAGAAGTTGGGCATGTGGCTAGGAGAAGTGTGGTCTGCCACAGAATCCACGGTCTTCAGGCCTCAGTGGTCATGGCTCTCAGTGGCAGGAAGGTGCTTGAGGACTGTGCTGCTACAGCCCTGTTTGTCTTGTGACTGCTTACCACTGTTAGTCCTACAACAGCCACAGTTAATGCTGGCCCCACCACTGCTGGCTCTGCTAGACCTGCTGCCTCCATTAGGCAGTAATGCTGCAGATGGTCCATGAGAGCCCATAGTCTGGATCCAGTCTGGGGCCCAGGGTAAGCCTGATACCCCTGCTGTAAAAGATAGCTGTATTATGCCATCATGGCAACTTAACTTGTAAGGAAACATGCCCTGCAGGTAAAACCACAGGTAAACGGTTGAGGTACAAATGCATGTGTTTAATTCAGGTTGTGACCGAGGGGTGTAGACCCATTGGGGTGCTGTTCTAGGGGCTTCTACAACATACAATTTATTCTTCCATTTTCTGCACGTAAGCAAGTGTTGGCAGGCAGTTCTGGCCACTGATATATACTAGGGGCACTGAGAAACACCCAATTGCTTTTACCCATTTTGATAAAGAATGGTCAAGTAGTGTTTGCAGATACAGGCTATAATTACTGCACTGTACATCATTCACCTAAGACCTTCCTGCTTCCATAGTTTCTTTATAGTAAGGGGTTTACATTTTCCTTGCAAACTTTTGGAATCTCATTAATACTCTGGTACTCAATAGAAACAGGAAAGCCACTACAAAGACTGAGCTGAATATCATCTATATAAAATTATAGTTCAGGTTAAAAGCAGAGAGAATATGAATGGAAACCTACAGAAGGCAGAGACAATGACTAAACCTTGGGGTATTCTGAAAGGAGGGGGTCATTGCATAGTCTGAAAGGAAATAAAGTTACCATAGAGTGAGGATACAAAAGTTTTTCTGGATGGACTTTCCATGTAAACACTTGGCCTGAAGGTGGCTGCTCTTTATTTGCTGACCTTGCATTGCAAATGAGCAAGCCTATCTAATGATGCCACACAAGATGGGATTATTCAGGTATATCACAGTAATTTTCCTATCTCTTGCTTCATCTGCTGCTCAAGGTTGCCAGTTTGTTTTAAAGTCTAAATATCTTAGCCAGGTCTATTAGGAAATTTTCAAGCTTAACTGAGGGCCTAATTTGCCCTTCAGCACCTTTATGAAAGATGATGATTCATGAGAAAGAGAGAACCCAGCATGACCCTCAGATCCCAGATTGAAAAGTTTGCGGACTGCAAATTAGAAAAAAATCTTGCTTGGTAACTGGACACATTTTACATGGAGATATGTTAAAAGATGATAAACATGAGGTGTAACTCTTTCATTTTTAGAATCACCTTTCAGTGTATGGCCATATTTTAGATAAAACTGGAGTCAATGAGACTTGCTCAAACTTGAGTGGAGGGGCCCAGCTCAAGTAAAGTGGCCCAGGAGGGCTTTGGCCCAAACAAGGATCTAGAACCTGAAGCAAAACTCCCTGACCTCTATGGGCAGCCTCCAAGTCCAATCATAACATCAAGGCATGGCAGGAAAGACAATAGGGTTGGACCCTGAGAGGCTATAGGGAGCAACCAAGGTGGGATCCAGGTGACTTGGCCACCCCAGGGTATGACCTGTTACATCCCCACAGGTTATATTGGGTGTTTGCTGCTGCCTCAGGCCTGTTCAGTTACACCTTGAGAGTATTTGTCAGTTACACAGTCATCAGAGGAAGACAGGGATGGATGCCTACCATCTTCTTGCACTTCAGTCTCTAGCTAAGCAGCCAGGAGGTAACATCCCTCCTGTCCTGCTCAAGAATCATGGCCTACATGAATAGACTTTACATCCTTATCTAGCTCATGTGCTAGCTGGTGGCATAGCAGTGCTGGGCACCATGCCCAAGGTCCTAAAAATTCACAGCAGGGGTAGGAACTGGAAGATCCTCCTGGCCAGAGCACTATGAGTCCTTGATGGATTAATCAAATCAGCTCCTGCCAGAATCTGTGAAAGTGCCATGTAGTATATGTAAGTCACACACTGAACACCCAAGACCTGAATGCCTTATTGTTTACACATTCAACACTTTGGACTTGGTGCAGCAGGAGTGCCAGTTGTGGCTGTGTCCCTGAGTAGCCATCTTGGAGGCAATATGCTTGTCAATGGCATGGTCTCAGTGGTTCATTCAGAGTTGGCACAGGATATTATCATCATTGCAGATGTTGAGGAGCTCTGTTACTTATTCTGTTCTCTCCTTGGCAAACTATCTTGTGGTCACAGTAGAAGAGAAATATGTGGACTTTCTGGGCATGGAGACACTGCTGACATGCTTCAAAAAGATCTATGACACTATTTTGTTACCTTGGATGCTGAGTCCTCAGGGTGGGTGTCCAGCAAAATGAGAATGCAGCAAATCTTAGTGCCTGTGCTTGGTTGTAATAGCACAGGTCACAGGTCCTGTGATCCAGGAACAGTGGAATTTGATGCAAGTTGCAGAGATACCTCTTCAGAGCAGTGAGATGGGGTAGGAAGATTAACTTTGTGGGATTTTATGGGACTGACCGATTCCCTGACATACTTGGCTGAAGGGTGCAAATGTTACATGAAGCACTTGTTCTCTTCTTCTGGGGACATTTTAAAAATCAGAATGGCCATTTTTTAAGCATTTCATTAGTTGCATATGTCTATAACCTCACTATTTAAAGGCATTTGGAGGGCTACAAATGTTATTTGTCCATGAATATACTTTTGAGTGTCAATGCAACTGGCAGAATTGTTTTTTCAAAGTGCAAGTGGAAATCAAAACCTTTGCTTTGAGTTAGAATAAGAAAATAGCAAAGACTTTTTATATGGCACTATATTTACATTGGATAGACTCTTATAGCTCTCATGATGATTTGGTGTATTGTTGATGACACAAACATTGGTGGGCTGGAGTTTGCATAACAATTCTTTAATTATTAATGACTGAACATTTTGATCAAATTTGTCTCACTGTATAGGAGGACAGACAAGAGAGACAAAGGAAAGGAGCTATGATTTGACATCACCAGGATCTTCTTCTTCCCCCTAGAATAATTTGCCACATCTGCAGTCAAACATGTATATCTTGGATTGGCTTGGCTTCTTCAGTCATCGCTGGACTCTGATGACTTTCCTGTTTACTGGATGACTGTCATACTTCTATTGAGGGCCTCCTGCTGAAATATTAACTAATTATTGTAAATGAGAAATAAACATCTTACACTAAAAAGAAAAAGAATAGATAACTGAATACAATTCTTGTCTGCATAAGTGTAATCTTGACAGAAAAGAGTTGGGAATTAATGTTGATATGTTTAATACTTTGAATTTCAAGAGTGTGAAGTTAAATAGAAAAGTCATTACAATAAAACCAATTAAATACATGATAGTTAATCCTGACTGTATTTCTACCCTTAAAAGTCTTGCTAAAGTTATAATGCTATTTGGTAATATGGTATTATTTGGCTTGTATAAATGCTGAATTCCCCAAAATAAGAATTGGAGTGATGATATATTAAAATGTTCTTTATTCCCAGGACTCACTACAAAAATAGTACTCTAATAGTTTCCTTGTTGCAACTATAATTTAATATATTTTAATGAGTCTTTGATCTTTGACACCTTGGGACTGAATGTATCAAAAATGGCTCATAAGCAATTTTTGTGTGAATGAAAGCCAACACTTTTTATAGCATATTTACAATATTAAAAAAATCTGATATGCTACTCACTTTTGCATGAGTGTGCAAATTTATAGCTAGCATTATGGACAAATGATTCTTATTAAAATGAGCAAGGAACTCAGTTTTAGAAGAAAAAGGGAAAATTAATTTCAATTAATTTTTCTAAATGGGTACAAGTTTTCTCATATTAAATGTTATTTTATTGAACATGGCACAAGTAACTGCAATTTATGGAAATATAGAAATTAGAGATGACAAAGACCTTTTAAGTCATCTAATGCCCTGTCAGAAGTTATTCCCTACACTGTGTTTTATTAGTAATGAATACTTAGCACTTTATAGTTTTCACACTGCTGTACAAATATTAGCTAGTAATTGTTTTCAAGTGTCTACCAGTCAAGAATTAAATGCTTACCCACTGGCTTTGCAGACCATAGAGGTCTCACAATTTGTCCTCATCTTTTTTTTACTAAGGGAACATTTTTTTAGTGTTAATTCACATTTGGAGATCAAAGGTCTTATTCAGTATTATTCCTCCATATATACTTTGGTTAGCCACAGGCTTGAATGCTGTAGGAGTGGAATTCCAAGAGGTCAAAGTGCTCTGTTTTTGGCAATCCTAATCACTTGTGCAACCCACTGAAGTTACTGGGATTTAATTCCATTTACTCTTACAGACTTCCCACATTTTCTTACAAGATCATTTCTACAAATCAGTCGCCTTTACCGGCTCCCAATTTGATCTCATTACTTTCATTTTTAGGTATTTAGCTGTCCGTCCTCTATTTTAATAAGTTGTCTTGATATTTCAGCCATGTGAACCAATAACTCTTATAATGGTCTTGTATATCTGCAGGTTGGTCTTTCTCAGTAGTTGTTTGGAGCTAAAATACTCTGTAGAGAAAAGTAACAAGTTATTTTACTCCATTCCCATGCCTTAATTTGCTTTTACAAATTTGAATTGTCTAATTGTGTTAATATTCATTGGTATGCCCTGTGTTTGAAAGCTTGTCTAACTCTATCCTAACTATGCAGTTGGTCCAAATAAAAGATATCACCCAAAGAAATCCTTGCCTCTCACTTAATATCCATTACATTAACTACTAGATAAGCTCATTTAAGGTCATCTAATTGATTTACAAGCATGCTCTTTATCTTTTTGTACTATATTTTCTATCTTTCCAAGAATAGCTGAATCATGGGCATATCCTTAAAGTTAGTGGAAGCCATTTAAATTCACCTTATATGCAGAATTTTGTAATGATCATGCTATATTTCCATAGCCATATTAAAGAGTACTTATTTCCTCTCCCTAATTGAATCCCATATTGATGTCAAGTAGGACAGATTTTTCATTCTCTACTCATGCTTTACTTTTAGAACAGTGAATATCCAGTTGTGCCATCTTAATCTTATTTCTTGATGAATTGCTTTTTTTGCAGAGTCTATCAAACTGTTCCTTGTTTTTTATATTTGGAGTTATTTCTGTAGTCTTTTCTCCCTCTCTTCTTACCATATCTCTAAAACAAGAAACATATTTCATAATCTTCACACAATTGTGAAAAGACATACCTATTCTTTAGTACAACCTGATATTTTTCAAAGTTTCTGTGTTGTATCTGTAGCTACTCTCTTTTGTGTTGGTCTTTATTTTGGCATTACTACTGCTGGTTATGAAAAGCTTGGAATAGTGTCTCTTATACAAAAATGCAAGGCAGTGGTTGGGGCAGGACTGGGGCATGGTAACAAGTCTGCCACAAAAAATATAAAATTCTGCTAATGTCTTGAAAGCCATGAGGCCTAAAAGAGGGTGGAGCTTGCAGTACTCAATACCAGACACATGCCATAAAATAATAAGAGTGATGATTTCTCCTAAAGGAAAATTGTTGTCAGAGACCTGACGCTCATTGCATGTGTATCTCTAAGCTAAGAAAGCCAGAGAGAAAGGCTGAGCCAGTGTAAGTAAAGAAAGCAAGGAAACTACATTTGCATTTCAATTGAGCTAGCAACTAAAGAAGACAAAAGACTAAATATTCATTTAAAGCAAAACCTGTAAAAGGTGCACTGAATACAGGAAAAATGTCCTGTATGTGACATCCTCACATCTCTGAAAACAGGCATCCAAGTCTAACGTGTTACAAATGTCTTGGTCATTCAGTATATGGCTGAAGTTTTGTAAATAGACCATCACCGGTTCAAGCTATTGCAAATTTGCCCCATTGATAAACAAAGACCCAAAG
>NW_017729033.1:78487489-78487985 GCF_001723915.1 Gavialis gangeticus | reverse complement strand
TGTATGTGACATCCTCACATCTCTGAAAACAGGCATCCAAGTCTAACGTGTTACAAATGTCTTGGTCATTCAGTATATGGCTGAAGTTTTGTAAATAGACCATCACCGGTTCAAGCTATTGCAAATTTGCCCCATTGATAAACAAAGACCCAAAGTCAGGTCCAGTAGCCAATGCTTCTAGGTATCTTCTTTGACCACTCAAGGCCCATCACATTTAATTGCTGAGCTAGTCAGGGGTTGCGAGAAACACAACTCTTCACACTTACATAAATCCAGAAACAGGAACCAGGCAATTTCACAATTGTAATATGATAGTAACCCTTTTCCTCCCCTTTTTCTTCAGACTTTAGGTGGCCAATCATACAGAAAAATACTTTGAAGCTATACACTTAAACAGTATAAAGCAAAACAGAACTGCCAGCAAGGTATGCAGTCCATGAAAGATGAAGAAGCCATACTGCAGGGCTCAGTCCTCGGGCCCGCACTGTTCAACATC
>NW_017729033.1:78476922-78487478 GCF_001723915.1 Gavialis gangeticus | reverse complement strand
TACTCAGGTCCCTTCCAACTCTAGAAACTATGAAACTATGCACCCAGACCATGAGTAAAGGCTGCAAGACTGGATCAGCTTCCCTGCCTGCATTGGTGGGAAAACACTGTTGCAGTTAAGATAATACAAGGACTAATAGTTCATTTTAGATTGGGAAAGAGTTTTTTCCGACCATTAAGTTTTGTAGCTTGTTGGTAGTTATTAAAGCATGCCTTTCTGCTATTCATCAACTGAATGTTTTGTCAGTTCTTAGAGTACTAGTTTTAGAGATTTGGTTTTTAAGTGCAACACTATTCCCATTGTTCTTACAAGATAGTGGTTCGAGTTGTCATTATTTTCTCTTGGATTTTTGATATCTGTGGTGTTACTTATATGTCTTGAATCAGCAGTCAGTCTGATCAATGACAAAAAATATTCTTAAGCATATATGGTTATAAAAAATGTGGTGCCACATCCTTAGATAAACCAAAATTTATTAACCTCATTCCATGATTACCAGTTGTATCATGAAGACTGTCATTCCCTATGGTTGGTTTACACACATTTCCTATTGTAGTCATTCGGGACGATTTAGATATTGTACCTTGGAGTGCTACTCTACAGTCATTCAAATTTTTTATAGAACACATCTTTTATTTCATCATCGGTTTCTTTAGGTATAGACCCAACTCTCTGTTTCAGAATGGTTAATATTAATGTTGATGTACTGTTAACATTATAAGCATGTACAGTAATGCTCAGTCTAAGAAGTTCCTAGGAAGGAGCAAACCTTTGGCTTACGTAGGAGCGGCGAACATATGCGAATGTGTTAGTGAAATTGGCGAGAAGACAGAGAAAACTCTGAGGTAAACATAAGAGAGTTTCCAGTGACAGGAATCTGTCAAAGTAAGAATGGAAGTAATTGGTAATGTATGTGATGGACAGGCAGTGATCTAAGATGTTTGGCTAAGAAAATGTGATGTCATGAGGTGAGAGGTTTAAAAGAGTGTATGAGAGGCTCCTTGAGTGACATTTTGTAGAGATTTGTGGACTTTCCAAGGAGAGTTGTGTGGTTGTTGTTGGCTTAGTATGTAGGAGCTAGAAGAAGAGTGGTGAACTCCTTACTGGCATGTGGCTTCACCTTTGGCCTTGAATCCTGAGACAGTAGAGAGAAGAGCTCCTGTCATGTGTCTCAGCCGCCTGCGGACGGTTTGGGATTGAGAGTATGGTCGAGGGTAGAAAGGTAAGAAAGTTTTATTGACTTATCAAAAACACAACTACGCGTAATATACTAAGACAGATAATGACAGACAATAATAATTCATGATGGCAGTCTCTTCTGACGCCTGATGTACAACAAGTTTCTCTTTCTACAAAGCTTAGCGAAGCCAGTTGTCTCCAACTGTCTGATTGGAGACACCTGGGTACTGGGGTACTGGGAAGGACTCTGAGGGGTACTGGGAAGGACTCTGGTATTCAGTCCTTGGGCTCGTTGAGATCCATGGGCCCCCTGATCTAAGTCAACAGCTAATTAGTAGTTCCTTTCACAGAGCTGTCTCTTCTTTCTAAATGATTTTGGGATGTGCCAGCTAATTTATAACTTTTGAGCTATGCTGATAATTTACAGCCATTCCGATTCTTTTTACTTCAACTGTCCTTAGACTGAATAATAGCAGTACAAGCTTTGCATTCTTCTGATAAGGTTAATTTTAACTATGTTACAGGGCCTACTATCACTTCTATAAGGCTTTGCTAAATTTACTAGGCCTTATACTACATACAAGACCTCGCTACATCTTAGATTTTAATTAGGTTCTTAACAACAACATATAGCTTAAAGCTTAATATTTGAACAAATTACAGAAAAACACTTGGTCTAATCTTCCTAGAGGTTCAGCAAGTACTTTTATTACACAGACATAATTTTCAGCTGTCACAGTCATACCTTCCTGCTTCAAGCCACTGGACCCTTTGGGGGCTCCATTGTTTGTGTGACCGAGGGAGTCCTCATGTGCGTTTGTGCTTGTTTGAGTGCACGTACTGAGACACAGCAGCTGCACTGGGGCAGAGGAGATTGACCTAGCACAGAGTTATGGAGTGGGAGCATATTGGTGCAAGTGTAAGTTATGTGGGCATTGCTCTAAGGTTGACTATCTCATCAGTTGTCTGGTAACGTATTGATTGTATTGCTCTTGCATTGTCTTTGTTCATCTCCAACTGTGTTGGAACCCGTTATTGTTACTAGTTTTTCCCTTTCTTCCTTTTTTTATTAATAAATTCTTGTTTAGTATTAACAATTTTAATCTCATTGCTGCTTTATCTAATACACTGGGAAAGCCAAGTTGGGCATCCTAACCAGCATAGCTTGGTTAACCCCACCCTTTTGTCCACCCCTTTCCAGGGCCTGTTAATGGAATCTAGTTCTTCCTTGAATTTGGCCCTTAACACAGGGAGAGAGTTGATGATGATTGTGAGGGAATCCCAACTGGGCCTTTTCCCTACAAGATCACGAGTGACTCACCCGTCCCAGACGTGTGTATGCGCCTGCCTCTCCTGCCACGACTTGTTGTTAATCTAGATCTGTCCAGTTGGTACGGCGTGTACAGTCCGGAAATTAGACCCTCGTCCTCTTCAGGGTCCCATCGTCCTGAGGGCTCCTCCACCCCTACACCCTCGCCCGGTCCTCCAGTAGGAGCTGTCTGTCCTGTCCTGCTCCTTTCCTCATGCGGGCCACGGACCCCGCCAAAATAACTAGAGTATAGTCCATAGAAGAAAAGAAAAATCCCAGCCAAGGGTCCCTCGGGGATACGTCCGCCCCACGCCTTGGTCCGGGTTCAGGAGTCCCTGTTCCCCTCTGGGTCTTCACCCGCACCGAGCTGCTTTGCCCGAGCGATTAACCGGCCATAAATACAAAAGAAAGAAAGGCGGGGACTCCTTGGCCCACCACGTCTGTCCCGCAGTCCCTCTGCCTCAGATCTGGTTCCTACGGGGCTCGTGCCGCACCCTGCGGCAATCTTTCTCCTCAAATCCTACTAGGTCTGCTCCCTGGGGCACGGATCCCTGTCTCGGGGTCTCGCTTACCCCAAAAGGTCTGGCTGCTCCTTCTGACGGCTCTGATCCGCTGGGCGCCTTCACCCCGGCGTAGCTTCTGGCCTTTGCGGCGTCTGCTTTCTCTGCTCCTGGAACTGCCGCTCCTGGAATGACTGTTCCTGGCTCCACTGCCTCTGGAGCCGCCGCCTCTGGACTCGCTGTCTCCGGACCTGCTGGTCCCGGCTCCGCTGCCTCCGGACCTACTGCTCACGGCTCCGCTGCCTCCGGACCCGCTGCTCCTGGCTCCGCTGCTCCCGGCTCCGCTGCCTCTGGACCCACTGCTCCCGGTTTTACTGCCTCCGGACCTGCTGCTCCCAGCTCTGTTGCCTCTGGACCCACTGCTCCCGGCTCCGCTGCTCCTGGACCCGCTGCCTCCGGACCCACTGCTCCGGGAGCCCGCACCAATGCTCCCTTTGAGTTGGCCCTGGTTGCTCCAGTGCCCCCCACTTCCGGGTTCCTGCGGAATTCAAATTCCCGCTGCTCGTTGCTAGCCAGACCGTGCGAGCAGCGTCGAGTTGCGTCGACTCGGGGTCTCGCCGAGCTCGGCGCCTGCTTCACTCCCTTACAATGATGATACAGAGAAGTCATTATCCATCTTCATCTGAAGGCTGGGCAGAGCTGTGCTGTCAGGCAAAAGACAGGGTAGAGCAGCATCTTATAGATTAACTAAATCAGAGATACTGAAGTTTTCATGAGCCTGAGCTCACTTCATGAGATGCTACGGAAGGACATGCAAAGATCAGTCTATCAGAAAGACAGAGTGATTCCAATACAAAATACATGGGAGGGAGGGAGAAAGGGAAGAAGGGGGACAGTGCTGGAAAAGGCAAACAAGTAATAAACCCATAGGGACACAGGGGTCACAGAAACTAATCGAGGTAAGGGGAGAAGAATCCATAATCCCTGTTTAGATTACACTTAACACAATCCAGTCAATGCATGATTTCTTGTTCTGCTATTTCATGTTCAAGTTGGTTTTTAAAGTATTGTTTAAGAACAACTACTCTGAGGTCATCAACCGAATGTTCAGGGAGCTGAACGCTTTCTGCCATGGCCTCTTGTGTTTTTCTGGAACTGATGTCATCTTGCACTTTGTTCATGTCATCTTGGACTTCATTCATTCTTGCACATAGGGATGGTCTTACACATTCTTACACATAGGAGGAGGTGACAGTGTATGCAGTGTTTCAAAATCAATAAATTACTAATGACATACCTAATTAACAGCCTAAAATCTGTTTCTCCCTTCATGCTTATAAACTTTCTTCATTATAAAGCAGTGTAGGTTTTCTTTTGAAACACCCATTTCTTGGCAATCTTATCTCTCGCTGGTCCGTTATATACATGTGACATTCTATCATATTATCCAAGGTCTGTTCTTCATGTTAGTAGGATGTGAAAAGTCATTTCTTTCACCTGATGCATGAAGATAACTTCCTAGAAACATGGGCGCTATCATCCCAAGAAATAATATAAACAATACAGTTTTTAAGGTTTGTTCATGTATTTATTTTATTTGACAATCTCACCTTCCTAGTTTGTTGCCAAAGGCTAGTGCTGTGCTACGCACTTCACTGGCAGTCTCCATCACTCTTGAACATCCTTGTGAGGAAGAAAAGCAAAATATTATATTTCTTTTTGCCAGTGACAAAGCTGCACCTCTCTATCCATTTAGCAGTGAAATGTATCATTAAGGAATTTAGAGGAGCTGGGAGAAAGAAGTAGCTACAGTCATCACAATTATCAAATATAAATATATCCTCTTTTATAGTAATCAGGGCAAAACATTTTTTTCTATTGCTCCATAAAATGGGAGACTTAAAGAATATTTCATGCAAAGTTAACCTTATAAATTTGTTATTTGCATGCTATAATAAAAATGTAATATATGTTGGGATAGGAAATATTAGATTTTGAATGTAGCTGAGTCTATTGCTTTATTTCAGGCTTGATTATTTCTCAGGCAAAGAGATTCCATGGTGCAATGAAAAATTTGGTGTTTCAAAGATAAGCTTTAACTACTTGTTCTCTCCTTCCTGGATCTGCATGCCTCTCCCTTGTCAACACTCTGGACCTTGTTTCCTCCTTCCCTTTCATGCTCAGTCTTCTGTCTAGTGCTTTTTGTTGTGTACTCTCAAGTATTTTCTTTGTCTCTTCCCTTTCAGATTGTGACATTGGCTTATTTCACATGTGCCTCAAGCCACAGAATAGCCTCTCTCTTGCTTAAGTCAAACAACTTTCTTAGAGCACCCTGGTACTGGGTTTTCACATATAACTAATTTTCACTTAATTTCAATCTACAATCTTTATTTAAGGATAAAAGAGTTAAACTAAGTATCTGTTAAACAAATGCACCAAGCTCTGTGGGAAAATGATGGTCTCTAAATTGTTTAACCTCTTCCCCCTTCCTTTCCTCTTGCCAAAGCAGCCTATCTTTTATTTCATGCCATTTGTCTAACAGGGTGCATGTCTGCCAAGAACCACATGCACCTGAGTCTTTCTGACTTTTGGGCTAAAGAAATTGATCTATTTGAGTTCCTGAAGAAAAACTACAGTGGTGACATGCTGATAATCTATCACAGGGGTTGCCAACTGGTGGCAAGCATGCCACAACTGTCACAGGCAGCCTCTGTGTGTAGTACATGGTAGACTGGGAAGTGAGCAAGCATCACAGGAGCAGAGAGGGCAGAAAGCAGAGCAGCAGATTGGGCAGGGAGCACAGGGCAGAAAGGAGAGTACAGGCAAGGAGCAGAGAAGCATATTAAGCATGGGAAGGGAATTAGAGTAGCACTTGGGGAGGATGAGAGCTAATTTGTGGCAGGCCTGTCAAAAAGGTTGGCCTCTACTGCTCTACAAGAACTTCTTTTAATCAGAAACAGATTTCTGAGAGTAGAGGACTCCTTAATTTAGCAAACAAAATTATAATGAGGTCCAGTGGCTGAAACATGAGACCTCCAATGGTGATTTTTTTTTTAAAGTCAGAGTAACTAACCTTTGGAATAATGTATATAAGGATATGCTGAATTCTGCATTTCTTGAAGTTCTTGGTTCAAGACCAGATACTTTTCTAAAAGAGATGATGTACCTCAATGAAATTATAGTTATAGGCTCAATGAGAACACTGCTTGAAGAACTGGTGGATAAATGTCTATGTATTATATAGGAGATCAGATTAGATGATCATAATGATCCCCTTCAACCTTAACATCTATAATCCTGTCAGACTTAGTGGTTTAAGAACTGATGGAAAACTGGTATATCTTAGTCATGCTGGCCAAAGTGTTCTTCGGTTTGTGCAGCACATGAATTTAATATCTTTTATTGCAGTTACATAATGTAATGCCATGTATGTGATTGATCTAATAGTTCTGGAAATAGTGTTCCCTGTCATTGCAATGATTGCTGATACACAAAACAAAAGTGAACACGTGCTATCATTTCTGCAGAGTGTGAAGACAGATCCTCCACTGTGTAGCAGGGCTTTGGTTAGAAGCTTTAAAGCTTTCTTCATGCTTTTTCAAGTAGTTTTTTACCTCATATAAAACACATCAATTCCAGTATGGATATTAGAATGTAAGTTGAAACTTGCTTTGTAGGTGAAAGTATCCCCTGATCAAAGGCCCCCCACAAGATTTATATATAAAGCCCCTAAGCCCTGAAAACATAGGATTTTGCTTGGTGTAAGGACAGGCTCTGAGAGCAAAACTTGCTTTCTTAAATATTTGTGGAAAGCAAGCTCAAAAGGACATTGCTTTGGTAATAGCATATTCTTTCAGGATCTTTGATCCTGAAAGTCTCCAGCAGAGACTCCCTATGCATGAAGAAGGGTGACTACGCCCCAAAGCTTGCCAAGAACTTTTTTTTCAACTACTCAGTTGGTCTAGTAAAAGTTATCACATCTACTCAAATAACTTTTCCTACTAAAAATGCAGAGCTTTTAGTTTGCAGGCATTGGTATAAGAAGTAAACAAGAATAGTGCAGAAAATTAAATAAACAAATATTTCCACATTTACACAGGTCATAGTCAGTTGATGATGTAAATATGGAGATAATCTTAGAGTATGCTTCTGAAGTCCTTTTATATCAAATTATTCCTACTGAAGTCATGAAGAAACTTGTATGGGAATAGAGAGATTAATCCCTTTGTATTGTAATTTACCTTGGACTCTTACATTATACTGTACTAGTCTTAGTAGTCCTAGTTCTTTTTAAGGTGCATGTACCAACCTTCATTCTCCCTTGAAAGTATCTACCATGATTAGTGATGGAAAATGTGAATATTTCAGAAGATACACAGTTTAGGTGTAGTTTGCATAGACATGGCTACATTTTGATGGTCATGAAACTTCCCCATTCCATCTTCCTTTAGCTCCATGTACAATATCTCAAGGATTCACCAGGGTTTTTTGCTCAAGATCTAATCCTTTTAACAGTCTAACCAAAGTACTTCCTGGAAGCGTCTGCTGTACTTCTCCATGCAAGTGAGACCTCTACTGTTATATAGCTCTTTCTACTCTCAGACTAGGATTATGAGCTACAGAAAACCTGTTTGTATTGGACTGAACCAGTGAATTCATATAGTTTGATTCCTGGAGGGCACTTACCCCTCAGTTGAAGTAATGCAAATAAGTAATGTGCAGTGATGCAGACAACTTTTCCCAAGCCAGCATTTGGTGGTCAACTGGAATATGTACTTAGATGTACATTGCCCTACTAGAGAAATCCAGGTAATCAAAAACAACTGGATAATATTCCAGGTTTTCCTTCTTAAGGGAGTTCCACACTTCATATTAAGTGAAAGATAGAGAGCATCAGGAGCTCCATTACCTACAAGAACACAGTGCCAATGGAGGGGAGCCCACTGTGTATTTCTATATTTTAAAAGTATGAATTCCTTTATTCCATATTGTAAATTGACCAAGCTGTTTAGATGGTGCATGTATAATTGCTGAATAAAAACAAGATACTCAAAACCTGAACGTCTGAATTACAGTCACTCCTCTCCCTTAGAATGAAATGCTAGTGTCAGGTTAAATTAATCTATCACTTCTAATCCAGATCTTTCTAAAAATGTCCTCTGCAGTTTAAAGGAGAAATGTGTGTCAAGGAGAAACTAAAAATAAGCTATTTTTTGAGTTATAAGAAAAACTTTTACAAACTGGAATCATGGATTTTCCATATTCCTGTGTCCCGTAGGTATTTTGATCAATTTTCTTAAAACTTTAAATTAAAGTTTAAAGGTAACCTTTGGATTGAAATTAAGTATGAGAAATTCCAGTTTGAAATGAACCTTGTTCAGAGCTAAAATGTGAGGGGAAAAAGCTCAGGATTTCTGTAGCACATTAACAGTTACACTGTACTATAATTACCTTTTATTGATAAGAGAGCAGCATTTTTGTTTTGGGAAACATCTTTAGACTTTTAAAGTAATCCCTCAATTCAGTTGACTACTTTGATGCTATATTGTTTGCCTCTGGCCACACAGAAAACTGAGTAGGGCTACACTGACTTGAAGAATGAAAGTTGTCTGTGCAAATTGAAAGGTTAGACCAGGGGTCAGCAACCCCCAGCATGCATGCCAAGCATGGCATGCAAAGCCATTTTGCTCGGCACACCACCGCCAGCCTGAGCTCTCAGCAGCTGCTGCTGGCCATGGAGCCCAGGCTGCTCCCAGCAGGCAGCTGGGAGGCTGCAAGCTCTGCTGCAAGCAGACTGGGCTCCATGGGCCGGCTGCAGCTGGCAGGCTGCAAACAGCTGCTTCAGGCTCTGGCATGTCGGCACTCCGGCACCTTCCAGGGTAGACATTGTGGATTTTTTGGCACTCCGGCCAAAAAACGTTGCCTACCCTTGGGTTAGACATTCATTTGAAACGAAGAGTTTGAAGATCAGATTTGGCCATAAGTCTAAGGGCAGAAATACGATACTTTGAAAGATTTACCTGTGTACCAAACCCCACAACCCTGGGGTCTGGCATAGGAAGTTCAAAAAAGGAAGTTCCCACTTTTATACAGAAAATGTGAAGTGTTAGGGCCACAAGCCAATGGCTAAGGAGAAAGGAACAGGTACAGGTAAATACATATTAACATTAAGATACATACATTTAGGGTGCCTGCAGACATTAAAAAAACCCCACCCCAAACATGTTTTACCAGAAGCAGTGTGTTACTTCAACCTGGCCCTGCCTGCATTGTCTATATAATTGGGTGCTACAGTGGAGCTTTTTGGTGCTTTTAGCTAATAGCTAAGTCTATCAGTTATTAGATAAAAGCACTAAAAAAGCCTCACTGAAGCGCCTGATTTATACAGATGTCATGCAAGCCAGGTCCAACTAATGCACTGCCTCTTCTGGGCATGCACTGAGCTAGGTGCATAAGTGCGTGGAGTTTAAAGTAAAGCACCACTTTTTTAAATGTCTGTAAGCAGCCTTAGGAACTAGGTAATAAGCAGTAACACTTAATAGTAACAGGTAATAAGCAGTAACACTGTAGTGAATTCACTCAAGAACAGGTAACAGATAGTGAGCACTACCACTGTGGTACATAAATTCAGTAAGCCCTAAACCCTCCCACACCTCTGGACATGCTCCAGACCAGGCTCTGGTCCTGAGGGCTCTCAATTCCCATCTGCACATGCTTCCACGTCTTGAGTCCCACTGCTACATCCACAGTCCCAGTTCTGTCACTCCTCTGGGATCTCCAGCCATCTGCCACTGTGTCCCGCACTTTCCCACTCTTTTCTGCTTCCCCTCCCTTTCGTGTCCTTGCCTCCAGTGTCTCTGGGGGTTGTAGTCCATATGCAGTCAGCATGGTTCTGGAAGGCTGTTCCCCCCAGGAATTCCTGCAAGCTTTAGTCCAAATCCAGTCAGCAGAGCTGCTCCCTCTGCTGTTGCACATTCACATTACAATGCATTACATTCAGTTCATGCAATATATTACGCCTGGCTCAGGAATGGGTGCACAAGGAAGAGAGAGCTTCACGTGTTTATCTAACACCTGCCCATATCAGAACTCTAAGTTCCTGCAAATTGGGGTTCTTGCATTTTATAGTGTAATGCAGGAGTTGGCTACTGTTTGCAAGCCATGGGCTGGAACAACCTGGCTCCAGTCTAACATGGGCAGGGTATTTTCGGTGGTATGTTAGTGGCAGGGGCCTGCCACTGCTTCTTGCAGGCCCCTGTTCCTCAGCTGCAGTTAGGGCGCAGCTTCTAGCTGGTGGGAAGCTGTTCAGGGACCAGTAATCTGCAAACTGCATCCACACTGTTCCTGTTTGTCCCTACACCCCTCTGAGTATGGCTGTGTGGCCCCAGTACAGTTCAAGCTGCTTCCATGTTCATAGGTGACTGGTAAGGGGTGCACAGGGGTGTATGTGCCCCCCCGATGGGGCCGGTGTGCACCCTGATGACTGACACTGATGCTATTGGTAGGGCTGGTGCCTCCCCTGACGGGGCCACTGCCGTTGGTGGCTTCTGCGGGTGCCCCCCCCCCCC
>NW_017729033.1:78475362-78476821 GCF_001723915.1 Gavialis gangeticus | reverse complement strand
GCCCCCCCCCCCAGATTCAGGAGGCACCAGTCACTCATGTCCATGTTGCAGTTGGAGAGGGGAGAGGGGAAGTGATGGTAGCACAGGTGCAATTTGCAGATGGCTGACCCTGGCATAGCTCCCCACCAGCTGGAAGCTGCCTGGCCCTGGCATAGATCCTCATTACCTGGCTCTGGTGTGGGCACAGATGTGGGCATGGGCAAAACTTCCCAGCTCTGCAGGCTGAATCCTGAAGCTCTGTGGGACAGATCTGGCCTGAGGGCTGCATGTTCCCAACCCCTGGTATAGGGCATAGTAACCAACAGAGAAAGCCTTTTAATATAATGCTTTAACATATTGCAAACATTTAGTAGAAAATCAAAGGACTCTGTGCATTGAAAAACTGGACCATAAATTTTCATGCAATAACTTTTTGTACTGAGCTCATTAACTTCTGATTGAGTTAAAGTTTATGTTTCAGAAAGATTTCTAGTCCTGATATAGACATATCAGAAGACGGAGGGCTGAATTCTCCATTACTCCCTGTCTGTGCATGGCAGATGTAAATGCAGACTGGTCACAAATGACAAACTGGATATTTTTCTATTCAAAGGGAACTTCCTGCTGACATAAAGCCAGCTCCTGCTCTTTGAATTCTGTCCAGTATTTTAAACATTTTTTTTTTACAAATGTGAGTTGACACAGCATTTCTGTAATAGGGTTGCTAGCGTGCTTAAATGATATCAGTTACCACCTCCCTGTCTCTTTCTAATATGTTTTCCTGGGTATGCATCCAAAAGTTGAATTTTGTCTTTTAGACAATGTGTTACACAGCATGCAACACTTATATGGAAGTGTCTGATGTACAGTTATTTCTATGTTGACTTCTATATACTTAGGGTCATGACTTTCCACAATGCATTACTAAATCCTATTAGTATGCTCAGCATTTTTTTTGGTTCCTAGCTATATGTTCTTGCATTTGGCTGTTTAAAACATGTTTAATTACACTTAGCTGACAAGTGAGTCAGAAATAACAAATATTTGTCCTTTATCATGCTGATGATTTTGGTCCATTTCAGATTTTAACAGAAAGTAACTGTATAAGATGATTTGAAATCAGAATATGAGTGTATAAAATGTAACATCTTCCTTATATAAACAATACATCTAGTGATGATTTAATTTGATTTTTCTATTATTGTAGTGTTCTTAACATAAGAAAATACAGAAGAACAAAACGAAGAAATTCCTGCTTGCCAAAAAGGCGGCGTACGCCCGGTGGAAGGGGGGTGAAATCTCCAAAGAGGAGTATACCTCCTCTGCTCGGGCCTGTAGGCGAGCTGTTAGGAAGGCCAAGGTGGACATAGAGCTCGGATTAGCATCCAAGATTAAGGATAACAAAAAGTCCTTTTTCAAATATATTGGGAGGATGAAGAAGGCGCCGGGTAATGTGGGACACCTGCAGAATACGCTGGGC
>NW_017729033.1:78464206-78475352 GCF_001723915.1 Gavialis gangeticus | reverse complement strand
TGATGGAGAGGAGGTATAGATTGGACATCCGCAAGAACTACTTCACAGTTAGGGCGGCTAGGAGCTGGAACCAACTTCCAAGGGAAGTGGTGCTGGCCCCTACCCTGGGGGTCTTTAAGAAGAGGCTGGATGCCTACCTGGCTGGACTCATTTGAGTCCTGTTTTTTGTTTTGGGGTTTTGTTCTCCCGCCCTGGCGCGGGGGTCGGTCTAGAAGATCTACTAGGTCCCTTCCGACCCTAAATCTATGAAACTATGAAACTATGAAAATGTCTGTGGTCAATGTGCTTTACTATACTCTAAAGCAGAGGTGGGCAAAATATGGCCTACTGGTCGGATCCAGCCTAACAAGGGATTGTATCCAGCCCACAGCGGGTCCCTCAGCCCTGTCTGGCATAGGTGCAGAAGGAAGCCCGGGCTGTGGACTGTGTTGCCAGTCCTGTGGCCTCAGGTGCACAGCAGTTTCCTGGCAGGCCCAGTCAGTGGTGCCTCCTTCCGGCTACTGCTGCCAGTGTTGTCACTGCTGCCAGACCTGGTCTTGCTGCCCATGCACCCTGGCTCATCAGCCCTGCACCCACTGCTAGGGGCACTGGATGGAATGGGCAGGTGGGGTCTCCATGGATATTAGCCAGAATCCCTGCAGGGAGGGCATGCTCAGCTGGGAGGATGGGATGGGTTGTGGGTGGGCAGGGAGCAATGTCTGGGAGTGGTACATGTGGGCATGGGCTGTGGCTGAGGTCGAGGTCTAGATCATGAGGTGGTGACAGCATGGGACCACATGGGGAGTGGATCACAACTCTGCCCTGGGCCCCGGCTCCATGCTGTCACTGCCCTGTGATCCTATCTGTTCCCTACCTGCTTGTGGCCCCATCCCATCTGGCCCTCCAACCCAAATAATTGCCCAACACTTCTCTAAAGCAATTAAGTAGAAGAGAAATTAATACTATAATAATGAAATAAGCCCAAATAGAACCCCCCCCCTCACAGTTTTCATTGACTTAATTGATTGCTTTACTAAGGACTGGACTCATTGTGATTTAAGCCCATAGGGCATTTGTACACATGCTTGCATGCTTTTAAAAGCACCCAGTGCTTGTAGTCGTGTAAGCAGTGAAATGTGCAACAGTGCTGAGAAAATGGCAGTGGCTCACTTGAAGTAAAACACATTGGAGATGTCTTAGTTCAGAAGTGCACCGCTGCCATTTTCTGCATGCTGATACACATATCGCCACGCATACAACTACAACTGCATGCACTGCAGCACAGCACGCATCAGCTTGCATGTGGAACTGACATGATTAACTGAATCTGCTCTGACCCGCCAGATCTCTGATGCGTCACAGGACAAAAAGGTATGTGTATAAATGCTCTTAATAATGACATAAAACATCTATTTGTGTTAGGGCCCACTTAAAGAGAAGAATTTGTTGCATTTTCAATATTTTTTAACTTCTGATGTAAACCTCGGATAAAAACAGAACAGTATTCTGGCTTCCTTTCTACACGTATAGGGTTCAGAACTGTGAGATGGGAAGAAGGGCATGGGGAAAAAACAGGCAGTTTTAGTGTGTAATAGAAGATGACTTCCTCAGTCCTGGATCCTCTAAGGCTTGATTATTCTACAGTGTCTATGACAGGGAATGAAGAAGATCATAATGAAGTATGATCACTTTGCAAAGTGTGCAGTGTGTCTTCCTCAGTCTACCCCTAGTCTTATACAAAGTTACCAAACAACTTTTACCAAACAACTTTTTTCCTTTTCTTGAAGGCAAGAGATCATGTGATGAGATTTCCTTGAACTCAGAAAGCTATTTTGAAGAAAATTAAGCTATTTGCCAGGAACTGAAGTATTGAAAGGAAATTGGGATTTTTTCCAACATGCCTAAATTAATTTGTTTGGTTTATTTTTGTAAGAAGGAATCCTAAATAATTCACCAGATTCATTTGTTTTATTATTACCTTATTCTCTTTAGTTTTTTACATATCATTACGACAACATTACATCATAAACAATCTCGGGTTTTTGTTTCATTCTCTTAAGCAGTCAGTGGTGTTTCTGATGCTTCTTGTTAAATATAAAAGATAAATATAGAAATGTTCATCATTTGATTTTTCAGAGGCCCTTCTTGAAATGAGTTCTGTCCTGGATACAGACATTGGAAAAAGGGAATGCATTCACAAGTTTGTTGACCTTCCTTTATGCTACGGTAGTCTCAGTGGATGGAACACTAGTTTGTATTTGTTCATGCTTGGTACCATCTTTATTACTCTAAGTATGTTTTACTAATTTAACATTTTAAGTATTTAATTGTCTTTGCAATGGTTTAATCAGCCAGATGCCTCAGAGGTTATATTGAGAACTTGTTTGATTCCCAGCCAATGTTTACTCTCAGGTTATAATGAGCAGGTTGCGAAATACTTGCCATCTGTTCAGGAGAAAGGATAAATCTTCTTTTTCAGGGTGGACAATTGAGGCAATCACTGAGGCAATGATTATTAGAAAATGTAGGAAAGAAAGGTAAAATTCAGCGGTGGTAAAAGTGATAGAAATGCCATTAAAATTGGGAGTTGTCTCTTCTTTGAAATCAGGTTGCTTCAATGATATTGTCCATATTTGCAAAGGGAGGAAAGCTGAAGGTGATTTTTCTGTGTGACAGCTCTGAACTACAGGCTGTTAGTCCTAAATGATGAAACTAGTGAATTTAAAATGTATAATGTCATTCATATGCTGTGCAGCTGTTAAGACCTAATTCTCCTTTATCATTGAAAGCATTGCTATCCAGCTATTTTTTGCTAACCTGAATATCTGCAATGACTATTGAACCACAGATTAGATTCTATTTGTGTGCATCTACATGTGATGCTGCATTGCCACAGCAATGAGCTACGATGATGTAGCATCCGCAGGCAAGAACCGTGACACTGCAGCTATGTCAACATAGTGGCATGCCACCTCATTATAGCACGCCACTACAGCAAAATAACCATGTGCAGCACACACAGTGCAGTATGGGCTATTACTGAGCTGTCTTTTAGTACTTGCAAAAGGAAGTACTAAATGGCGATGAAGTAACAACATCACCATAGTGACACATGTAGATGTGCCCTTTATAATCTAAAATGCTACCATGTAAATTCTTGTACTTCTGGTATACATTGGCATGCACATTTTCAATATTCTTTTTCTACAATTGTAGTAAGCTGAGAAATGCAGTTAATATACTATAGTATGGAGACTTTTTAAAAAAGAAAGTTTTAAAGAAAAGTTGGGCTCCTTTATCCCACTGTTGAAAATACCAATATTTATTTTTTTAATGACAAACATAATTTATTAAATACATGCATACTCTTTATGTTGCCTGTGTGCTAGTAGAGATTCACTTTATAGTTGTGGCTGCTACAGTTTCTTAACATTTACCTCAGATATTAGGACTTTCTTCTCTGAAGCTTCCTGCTTTGGGAAAAGAAGTGGTAAGGGGCCAGCTCTGTTATGGCTGTGTATAGTCATCGTAAAGGCACTCTAGCATGGAAGGGATTACTAGGATCATATAGTTGATCTGTGGGAATTCATGAAAGCAAAGGGAAATGTGATGCAAAGGAGACTTCTGTAGGGGAGTCTTTCCTTTCTACATCCTGATGGAAAGACTGGTGGTTACTACTTACTAGCTTGAATTGAGTTGATCAGAGTTTGAGTTTTGCTTTGGGCAATAGAGCTGGTCCCGTGGAAAGGGATGTGATGTGACCTTTAATTAGGATTTCTGTTTTTCCGGTCCTGAATGCTGAATCTATTCACTAGCTAAAACTGTGTCTAGGGGCTTGTGAGAATTCGTAAAATAAGAAATAGCAAACTAACTTCAGTGTTTATTCCGAGGTAAGGGTTTAGTCTTTTATACATTTATGTGAGTAACCTGCACAAGGAAGTGGTCAAATTGAACACCTTGGGACTACTTGCATGCATACAGTTAACTGTGTTTGTAAAATCAGGGTTTAAAAGAGTGAAGTATGAGAGAAGATTTTTCACACAAGTTGTGCTTTTTCAGTTACATGTGGTATGTTTTGCATGACAAGTTAGACAGGTGTTGCTGAAGAGCTAAAAGACAGATTCTATCTATCTGGCATGAAATCATAATCAGAGTCATTCTTGGTTTGAGGTTTTATCCTCTGCCAGTTTGTCTACTCCTAATAAATTATCGGATTGCTACACAGTGGGCGTGTGTACACATGACACTACGTTGCCGTAGCAATATGTTATGGCAATGTAGCATCCATGTGCAAGGACTGTGACACTCCAGCTACATCATCATAGTGACACACTACTTCATTATAGTGCATCGCTATGACAATATAGTGTATAAAAAATAACCAAGAGCAGTGCACATGGTGCGGTATGGACTGTAACTGTGCTGTCTTTTAGTACTTCCAAAAGGAAGTACTAAATGACTGCACAGTAGCCATGTCACCATAGCAACATATGTAGATGTACGGTGGGTACATCTACATGAGACGCTTTACTGTGCATTAGACTAATGTACAGTAAAGTGTCACTACATAACCGTGCACTAGGCTAATGCACTTACAAAATAGTCTAATGTGCACTTTTTTCTGGTACCTGAAGATACCAAGCTGGAATTCCAACATATCAGAGCACCCACAGGTACTAGATTTAATGAGCATTAGCTAAAGTGCAGTAGTGCACTTGTAGATGCTGACTTGGAGCAAATTTGCTCCTGGTCAGCCAGGCCACGAGGGGGCCAACCTCCAGCCAGTGGCAGAGCACTGTGTTTGGGAATCCTTCCAGCTATGGGGCAGGGGGCGGGGAGTGTGTGTGGGGGTGTCCTCAGTAGCTCCTGCCTGGGTTTTAACACCCTGGCCTGTCCCCTGGGCAGTGGGTCTGCTGCTGCCTGTCCCTGGCTACGTTGGGATCCTGCAGTGGGCCTGTGTTGGCAGCAGAAGCACTGGACAGCCACAGCCTGAATCCCAGGGCTCTGGGTGTCATGCCCCTGAGTCATGGGCATATGTCAGCTCCTGCACTCATGTAAGCCCCTGGCCTGCCTTTCTAGACCTGTTGCTGTACCTGCACAGCCCCTAGGCACCATGCCCCTTGCTGGTGGCCATAAGCCAGAGCTGATGGAACCTGTAGTCCCTGGTGGAGGCAGACATGTCAGTGTCCCTGACCCCGGGGTGAGCAGGTCAGGGACCCAACTGAGTGGCAGGTGAGACTGCAGACCTGGTGGCCATCTGGGGCAAGGCTGAGGTACAGAGGTAGTTCTGCCAGGGCATGTGGGCCAATGCCCACATATATGAAGACATGGCAGCCATCATGAGGGAGTATAGCCATAACCACTCCAGGAAGCAGTGCTGTGTGAAAGTCAAAGCTCTTCAGGATCAATGGGTCCATGTGATGGACAACAACAGACAGTCCAGGGTAGTTCACAGGACTATGCCCTGCATGCGGGAGCTGGACAGAATCCTGGCTCCCAGGAACCCAGACCATGGGTGGCATATATATTCCAGCACTGGTGGGCTGCCAGAGCCCCACTGTGCCCCAGCCCTGTTGAGCCCTTTGACTGGGGAGAGTGGAGGAGGAGACAAGATCGGACAGACAACACATCCCACATGAAGCCCTGTGCTGGGAGGGAGGGAGCATCTGTGAATGAGCAGGTAATTGCTTTATTGATGAGTCATTAGGTTGCTCCCTGTTTTCCTCTTAGGCTATGGGTACTAATCCGTCTTGCTCCTCCCCCGTCCCCTCTTGTCCTTCTCCCTACCTCCTGCCTACCCTGCTGCCTTCTGATTCTTGCTGAGGCACTTTGTGGCTTCCCTTCACCCCTTCCCAACCATACTGCACCTGCTCTGAGCTAAAGGATAACTGGTAAGCTAACTGGTTATCACTGTACTTATCTGTTAAATGATTAACCGTTTAAACATTGGGAGTGTACCAGAGAGGAGAATGCAGCTTTGCCTTAGTCTAGCAACAATGACCTTGCCTTTCTGTAATCTGTTCTGTATTGGATGTTTTAAGTAGGTGCTCAGGCAAGTCCATCTCTCAATCAGGAGGAAAGGATAGTTATTAATAAGAGATATTAAAACACACACCTAGGATTAGAGAACATTATAAAGGAGGGGTGGGCAATTATTTGGGCCCACAGACCACATAGGCAGTTCTGGGAAGCTGACGTGAGCTGGTCATCACCCCTCACCCCTGCAACAGCTGTACACTCTACAGCAACTCCCTGTCACCACCACCAGCTGCCAGCCCCAAAGCCAGCCTGCCTCGCACTTGCTCCAGACCTGCCTGCCCATGCTAAACAGTGACAGCAGCTGCGCAGAAACTGCTGCTTGGTAAGGAAGTAAAATGGCTCCTCCCCCTCACTGCTGTTGGCCCTTCTTGCTGCAGCCGCCCAGAGCCCATGCAGGCTACCCTGCAGCTCCTCTCTGCTGCAATCACCACTGCTTCTGGAGAGGAGAGACAGAGAGGAAACACAGGGAAGCCTGGGCATGAGCTGCAGGCAGCTGCAGCAAGAAGGGCTTGGCAGCAGTGGAGGGGAGGGACTGCTTTTCCCCCACACTGAGCAGCAGTTTTTGCCTGGCCGCTGCCACTGCTGCCGCTGCTGCTCAGTGTGGGTGGGTGAGTCTGGAGCAGGCATGAGGTGGGCCAGGGTCGGTGCTGTGCACATGGGTTCTGGCTGGTCTGGAGCTGCTCCACTCTGCTGGGCTGAGTCTGGAGCAGGGCAGGCTGGGGTTGGGGCTGTCCCAGTCAGTGCCACAGGGCTGGGGCCATTGGCAGCAGCAGCTGGAAGGATCTGCCACTACTGGGCTGCCTAGAAAGGCAAAGGCAGTCCAGCTGTGGAGCTACGCCAGCTCTGCTGCATGCCCAGAAAGTGGCAGGATGCGCCACAGGCTGGATGGCATCTGGGCCAGGTGGGACCAAGGGACCTGCTGTAGTCTAGACAAAGTCCCTCTGTGAGTCAGATCCAGCCCACGGGCCATATTTTCCCCACCTCTGGTATAAAGGGACTAAGCATTTTGCAAAATTATGTGTGGAAAATGTAGATTACACTCTATCCAAAACAATCATATAGGCCAGCATTCTCCTGTCCTGGGAAGCATGAGCTAAACATATGAGTTGCCTAGTTAAATGGTAAAGACATTTGGGATAGCTATACTTATATTAGATAGGATTTTAGCCCATAACTTGCCTTAAAATTCTCTCTCCATTGAAAAATATCAACAAGTAATCTATGTAGATAAAATGTTAACTTAGGTAGAGTTCTAAAGTCCATAAAAACAATATGGGCATTTTTATTAAGGATTCTAGAACTTCTAACAACTATTTCCATTCCCATCTCATTAACATCCACAAGTGAAAAAAACAACAGAGTTTATCTGCTGCTTATATAATATAAGGATTTGGGGACAGACTCTCGGATGGGGTAAGCTCTTGGCTCCTTGATACATATACCAGCGGTTGATTAGGCCCAATGTCTCAAAAAGCTGAAGAGTTCTGTTTATTAGAGATCATTGCTTGAGTCAAGCTGGACACGTTTACATGTGCAATTAGGGTGGAGCAATAAATTCTGGCACAGTTCATGCCAAAGTTTATTGCTTCTGGACACAGTTGTTTGCACATGCGCCTGAGACTGCAGTACACTGAGCTGTGGTGGAGCTGCTCCAAACCGGATCAACATGCTGTGGAGGGGCTGGCTGGGGCAAGAGGGTGTTACAGTAGAAGACTAGTCAGCAGGCAGCGCCTGTACTGTAGCACCCTCATGCCCCAACCAGCCCCATCAGTGTCTACATGTGTATTGCAGTAGAATAAATAACTGTGCCATACACTAGTACTTGTGTCTGCCAGTACTATCCCACAGAGGAATCAATTAGTTTACTTCAGCCCCATAGCACCACACATGTAGATGATGACGTTTTACCGTGGCGCTATTTAGTCAGCTCTGCAGTAGACATCTTGTGTAAACATGCCCACATTGTGGTCATAATTTCTAGTTTTTTGGCTGTGGCAAGTGAAGCTTTACTTTTATTAGAAAGTATTATATTTGTCAAATTTTTGTAACCAGCTTCCTTGACTACTTTCTGTAGCTTCTCCATTAAACTATAGCTTTGTGGTGATTAATAGTGTTCTAGTATCATGAAAAAAGAGAAGGAAAAAATTTCTAGATGCTATGATGTTGTTATATGGTAATTTAATTTATAAGTTAATTTTTCCTATGTCTAAGTTTCTGAAAACAATCAAGGTCTTTCTTGGATAAAACTGTTAGAGGTAATTATAAAAATCACTTAAAACTTAAAATCTCTATTGTGCTGTTATCCCCACTCAGAAATTCACTGTGGCTGTAAAGTTCATTCTCCTTTAGCACACTTTACTCTTTACTTCCGCTGGAGGGAAGGATTAACCTGGGTAGCATGAATGTGGTTTTGTGGTGCACAATCTCAGCAAGGTTTTGCAGCAGAGGATATGTATGAAACGTGGTTGAATGTTTTTTCTGCCAATGTTTACACTGGAAAATGCTTATGTGTTAGAAGACTTTTTCCAGGTATGTACCCATTGTCATAAAACTTTTGTAAGGAAAGGCTTCTAGGAGGAAAGTCCAGTAGGACATCTCTTGTCAAATAACCATGCCAACATAGCCAGTTGATTGCAGCATTCATCAGACTTGATGCCTGATTCAGCACAGAGATTTGAACTAAATTCCCCTGCATTGCAGATGAGTATTCTTACCACAGCCTTTTGGTCATTCTGAATCATGGGGGTTAGGGGTTCAGGGTGTCCTATTGGAGCTCTGATACTTTGTATGAATAACTATTTATTAAAACAGGGATTTGAATATTAGTTTCCCACATCTGAAGTGAGCACCCTCAGCACTTGCCTCTTGGTGATTTGGGGGTTGGGATTATTTTCTTTTTCTGAAAAACTGCATTAGGCCTTGGTTGTATTCCAGTGTGAAATGGGAACCATTTTGAAATGTTGATTTTTTTTTTAACGGGAACTATTTCTTGTCTTGTTCTGGTGCAGATCTACTGTGTGACATGCAGTTCAATTCTGAGTATAAGTGAATGTGGGCAAGCAAGAGGGGGGACAGGGCTAGGGCTAAGAGTTATCTCTTATGCAGATCTACCCGCTTTCATCCCTATTTATTCTTCATTTATTCCATGCCTAGTCCTGCTGCTCAGGCTAAGAACCAAGCGCCAAGTAGGATTTATCCCTACCATTTGAATCCAATGTCAACAAACATCCTTTAAATGCTCCTTGTACAGAGCTTATGACACATAGCTGAACAGTTCCAGTTTCACATATGTTTTCCAGCAATCTCACTATAGTACTGATCTTCCTTGCAACATTCATTTAGAACCCTCACTGGAGCTGGAAAGATAAATAATTAGCATTTACTGCTTGCAAAGAACATGCTCTTATATCCTTTACTGTAAAATTTCTTTACTGTCCGAGCCCCCAAGGTCTGGAATAGCCTGCCATCAGAGGTGGTTCAAGCACCTACATTGAACACCTTCAAGAAAAAATTGGATGCTTATCTTGCTGAGATCATATGACCCCTGCTGACTTCCTGCCCTTTGGGTTGGGGGCTCGACTTAATGATCTTCTGAGGTCCCTTCCAGCCCTAATGTCTATGAATCTATAAAATCTATGAATCCTATCCATAGGATCCATTTTTCCAAATGGAAAACAGGGAGAGTCCTCATTTACAGACTGTTTGTAATGAATATAAACTAATTTCCAAACAAGGTAGAATCTTTTAATAAAGGGGAAGATGTTTAAGACACATTGGAAATAGAATATAGATGTCTAAGTATTTAAAGCATTAAGTTGCGATCAGCAACTTGCCTGTGAAGGTTGAATGATGAAAAATTAATTTTTACAGATGTTGAAACTGAGACAGAAAGTTGAAGTACCAATTAAAGTGTTAGGGATAGAGCCAAAATTAGAGTCTAGAACTGCTTGGCTGTCAATTGCAGGAACATCCCTCCAAACCAGTAAAAAATAAACTTTTTTACTGGTACAAGTCACCTAGCTTTTAATAATAATAACAACAACCTCCCCCCACCTTTGAACAAACATAAGCGCTATAATTCTACAGTACCATTTGGGGAGAAATTACTCGGTTTTATCACATAACAAATGACTAAGACCCAATATGTGTTGGTGTAGGTGGGGTGATGTAGCCATGGTGTCTGTACACATGCTCTGGGGTAAGAGAGGTGGTGATTTAATGAGAGCGGCTCTCAGAATCCTAGTTAAAATGCCCACAGTGCCTCGTGTATTCAGCATCCTGTGTTTCAAAATGGTGGTGGGTGCACTTTAACGAAAGCTTTTTTGACAAGGAGCCTATGCATAGTATCATGTCCAGGAAAGGATGCCTGCTATAGCAGAATCAGAGAGCTATTTTCAGACGGATTTATGAAACTGAAAAAAAAATTAGATGAATTTGAAAAGAACTGAGAAAGAGAGAAGATGATGGTAGAATGAATTGTGCACAGGAAATACGTGGATGTTTCTTTTGGCAAACGCTTCTAAGAACTTTATCAAACTTTCAGCAAACAGCAAAATAGCACTTTTGCTTTCTCACAGATCGTCCTGGAAAATGCACATAAGGAAGCCAGTGCTGTGAAGGGAGTAAGGTATAAGGTCAAACAAGGTTTAGTTAAAGTGTCCCGCTGGCATTTTGAAACGTGGGGACACCAAATACACGAGATGCTGCAGCACATGGAAGTATTCTGATTAGATTGATCCAGTAGACTTGGTTAATCAAGTCTGCTCTGATGCTTTCTAATCAGAATGCATTGGAGCATGTGTAAAAGTGCCCGATGGTCCTGGAGAAAAGTGAAAGGGAAGGATTTTTGTGGGTGGTTTTTAATTGGGCCAACCATATAGTTAGAAGAGATGTAGACAAGCTTCTGGGAACCACCATACCCTTCCGCAGGTACCTGGGGAAGGGTCTTGTGGTACCTGAAAACTTGTCTGCGTACCTCCCAGTTATACAGTTGGTCCAATCAAAGATATCACCCACAGAAATCCTTGCCATAAGAACCAATATATGCTCTAATCTTTAAATCCTGACATCTGAGGGTTTCCCCTTACTTACCGTACATGTATGGTTTGAGCTTTTTTTTTCTGTTTAC
>NW_017729033.1:78462278-78464195 GCF_001723915.1 Gavialis gangeticus | reverse complement strand
TTTTTTCTGTTTACTGTGCAATATTTCTCACTATTGGCATTTCCCACAGTGTCCAGAATGACTTCTTTGGATCCTTTGTAATGCTTTCAATTGACATAATAGATGGCTTTTATTCTTTCTTCTTTATAGCTGCCTCTTTTATTTTTTTATTGATTTAAAAAATGCATTTGTCAGGTCCATAACTCCCAAGGATTTGGGGAACTTTAACTTTGCAGAAAACTGGCAGCTTGCATTTTTGGAGCGTTGATAATAAATATCGTTTCAATTACAATATCAAGGGGGGGGGTGAAAACAGGACATGAAATAGACAGCCTTCCATTAGGAATGTTGAAATATTGTTTAATTTGTGTCAACTTTAAAAAGTAATAGTTAAATGTATTACATTATCCAATTAGTTTACCTTTCAAGTGACAGCACAATGCAATTACAATACATCTAATGCTTCTTCTTTTAAAAAACAGTGTTTCAGCTTTAAGCAACAAAATGAAAATGATCCAGCTTAAGCCAATTAAGGCCTGTCTTTTTTGGGTTTCCTTAAAATCCAATTTAATAGATCCAATTTAAGCACAATCCAATTTGAGACATTGGTTGGCCTACAAACTTTTGGCAAGAGAATGTGGATTGGCTGAGTAAAGAGACTTTCTAATTTTCATATTGATTCTTAGTCATTGACAATCTAATTTTAAAACCTCAATGTCTGTTTGTTACCTCATATGGTGCTTGTAGTTGGAGGTGCAGACTAAGAATTAACTTTGAAAGGATACAGTATAATGTAAAATAATTTAACTAATGAGTTGATGATTTATATTCCCATTCTGTAAAGTGCAAAACAAAGAATGCTATATTCCTTTATTAGGATTCCCATAATAGCTTTAGCCAGCTAAACTAATTAGGATATATTCTCTTTGTGTGTTTCACACAAAATAGCTGAGTCAAGACTGGATTTATCTGGGCAAGGAGCTTTTTATTCTTTAAGAAAATGTTGAATGAACATAAGGAACTTATGCCTTACTCCCTTCACAGCACTGATTTTCTTATATACATTTTCCAGGATGATTTGTGAGAAAGCAGAAGTGCTACTTTGCTGTTTGCTGAAAGATTGAAAAGGTTCTTAGAACCATTTGCCAAAAGAAACATTCACGTATATCCTGTGCAAGATTCATTCTACCATTATTTTCTCACTTTTTTTCAATTCTTTTCACATGCATCTATTTTTTTTTCAGTTTCACAAATTCATCTGAAAATAGCTCTCTGATTTTGCTATATTAGGTACGGTATCCTTTCCTGGACATGGTACTATGCATAGGGAAAGCTATACTATTAACAAAATTTAGGAGAAATTACCACCTACATTTTATTAGACAACTAATGACTAGGTACCAACATGTACCCTCATCCTTATTTTCTACTGTTTGAGGGCCTTATTTCTTCAGTACTGGAAATCTAAGAGTTTTAGCATTGCTAACTTAAGTGGTAAATCTTCATTCCCCTTACAGGGCAGAAGACGATTACATTTTTGCATTTCACATATCCTAGCTACTACTTAGTAATTTTTCTGTTCCTGCTTAGTGCTGCTTGTTACAAATCAGAATTGTTGAATGTCCACTTGCACTGTAAGCCACAGCCAACTGCCATTACCAAATTGCAGTATATATGTATGTGTCTTTTGTGTATGGCATATGGGATAACATGATATGAAAAACTTTCTTTCTTTCTTTCTGAGGAACCAAACCATAAGGTAGTTATGTAGCTGTTCCATTATTTGTAGTGTATTCCAACATTAATATACCACAGTTTCTTATCGAAAATATTAGGGGTTCACCAATACAGATTTTCTTGACCAATACTGATAGCTGATTATTAACTAACTGTATTGGCCAATGCTGATCTGATAACAGATTTACATAAATAAACCTT
>NW_017729033.1:78444231-78462267 GCF_001723915.1 Gavialis gangeticus | reverse complement strand
CAATGCTGATCTGATAACAGATTTACATAAATAAACCTTTTTTTTTGGCACACTCCAGCAGCCTCCTGAGTTACATGTATCAGCGTTCCAGCACTTTAAAATGGCCATGGTGGGCATCCAATGACTTTCAGTTTAACCGTTGCCTCCACCATTTTTAAGCACAGGGACACTTTTAAGTGGAGCAGAGCCAAGTAGGGCGAGCATGGATGTGGTATGTGGACTCGGGACTCTTTGCTCTGCTGCCTTTGCCCTAGGAGACCTGTGAGGGCTGCTTGCCCCCTGTGCACCCAGAAGCAGGGGGCTCAACTCGCCACCTCCAATGCTGCTGGGTGGGTAGGGGATGTGCAGCCGGCATGGAGCTCCCAAGGGAAAGACAGCAGAGTGGATAGCCCTGAGCCCACAGAGAGAAGCCTGAATCCACCCTATGCACAAACTGGGGGGAGGCGCATGTCTTCCAAGTATCCCTTGGGGGTTGTGTGTAGTGGCAGGGAGCCACCCCCCCCAGCCCCAGGTCCAATGCATCATGCTGGCTGGGCAGTACCCTCAGCCCCAGCCTGACTCCATCCCTCACTGTGGGGGCCTTGATTTGTATCCCCATGCTTCTTCCATCCTACATACTCCTTCCCCTCTGTAGAATTACTGTTGTAGAGCACTAAGGTGTGCCTGCTCTTTCAAGAGCAGAGGCAGCTTAGCCAGGAAGACCTGAGAGCTAGGCAGGGCTCCACAGCTGCAGGTTGCCTTGGCAGCAGGCTAACCAGGGTACTAGCTGGCAACTGCACCTGGTCAGCTGACTGGAAGGAAACAGGGCCCTGGGTTCATATAAGCCCCAGGGCTGGGGCTGGTATGGAGTTAGTTCTCTGTCAGCAACCAGGGGGAAGGAGCTCCTGCAGAAATGCTACTCAGAGATGTTTGGTTGCCTGTTCTGCTGCTGGTAAGACTAATGGGCTCTAGGAGCTCCTAAAATATCTGGGGCTTGAAGGCAGACATTGTTGAGAGATAAACTTGCCTCCTTAAAGGGGCAGAGTGTGACCTCAAATGTTGTTGTTATATTATAGACCAGGGGCTTGTATTTATGTTGTTATTTGAATCTGGTGGACCAGGATGAGGCTATTTGGGGAGGAGGACGCTGCTGCAGGGCTGCAGGGAGCCCAGTGTCAGTGAGGGTGCTGCTGCAGGGGGTGGAGGGGCCCTAGAGCCAGCAGGAGCTGCTGCAGGGGGTGGAGGGGCCCCAGCACCAGTTGCCAAGGGCCCAGTGACAACAGGAGGCCGAGCTAGACTGCGGCCTCATCAAAAAGAGACAATGTTTAAGTATAATCTGTGAGGCATGGGGTGTGGTAAAGGGGCAGTTTTGGAGCCACGCATCTAGCCCATAAGGCATAGGGTGTCTTGAGAGGCACTGACTTTGAGTGAGACCTGGCAAGGGATCCAAGATCAGCAGGATCTAGTGGAGTTCAGCAGGACTATGACCACACAAACTTGTGGGCAGCCTCCCAACTTATTATTTCAACCAACAAGATGTGGCAGGTGAGATTAGAAGGCACCCACAGGGTGGAGCAGGCAGTTACAGAGCCCTAGGTTCACCACAGCCATCCCTGGGGACCCCATGCTGTGACACTTACCTGTAAGGAGCTGCTTTCTATGCTGCCCAGCTGTATTCTTGGCTGCGTGCATGTGTGGCTGTGCAAATGCATGCGGCACCCTCTGCATCTTGCTCCCAACAGGCACAAGTAGGATCCCTTGTAGGCTAGAATGCTATCCTCCTGCAAGAGGAAACCTGCTGTTTCCCAAGGGAACCCATGCATCCAGGGGAGAGGGAACCCATGTGTCCAGGGCCCTGGCCAGAAGGCATAATTATTATTAAAAATGATTGGCTATAACGGCCAAAAAAGCTGATAGCTGATAATGTCATTTCCCTTTTTAATGGTGCTGATCTGATAGGCAAACAATATATCTAGAAAATATTTTTGGACTGCTTTAGATAAGTCTCAAAATGAGAGCAGAGGGGGGAGAATCTCTGAGAAACAGGGTGACCTCTTCTGTACTTACCTCAGAGTGGAGGACCACTGTTGGCAAGCGTGGCAGGAAGCCATATTTCCAGAGTGAGTGTTTGCTTTAGGTTGGCCCACGATGCATCATGCTGAGTACTTCTCAGCACCAGGGAATGCACCAGGGAAAAACCCAGCACCTGGAAGCCAGGGAAGCAGGGGAGCTCTCTTCCCGATGTTGATCAACTGAGGACAAGGCAAAATACAGGTGCTGGGAAGAGGGTGTAAGGAGATTGGAAGATCTGTGACAAAGCGAGCATGGCAGCAGAAGCTGGAGCCATGGGATCCAGGCAAAAAGTATCCTGTCCCCCAAAGAAGGTGGGGGAGAGAGGAACAGGGAAGAGCTAGAGAGCTCAGCCCTCTTGAAGGTATGGACTGACCCCCTGTCTGCGTCCAGTTTTGGGCTCCACAATGACCCCCTGTGTGCTTGGGGTTTTTGGGTTCCACAATTCAAAAAGGATGTGGAGAAGCTTGAAAGAGTTCAGAGAAGAGCCACGCGCATGATCGGAGGTCAGGAAAACAGACCTTATGACGACAGGCTGAGGGCCATGGGGTTCTTTAGCCTGGAAAAGCGCAGGCTTGGGGGTGATCTGATGGCCACCTATAAGTTTATCAGGGGTGACCACCAGTACCTGGGGGAACGTTTGTTCACCAGAGTGCCCCAAGGGATGATGAGGTTGAATGGTTATAAACTCCTGCAAGACCATTTCAGGCTGGACATAAGGAAGAATTTCTTTACTGCCTGAGCCCCCAAGGTCTGGAACAGCCTGCCATCGGAGGTGGTTCAAGCACCTACATTGAACAGCTTCAAGAGCAAATTGGATGCTTATCTTGCTGGGATCCTATGACCCCAGCTGACTTCCTGCCCTTTGGGTGGGGGGCTGGACTCGATGATCTTCCAAGGTCCCTTCCAGCCCTAATGTCTATGAAATCTATGAAAATCACTGTTCTCCATAACAATGGAAGCATGTTAAAGCACAAATACCAACAGAATTCTAGAAATACATTTCTTCCAAAGTAAAATCTACAGGACTGTGGAAAAGACTTACCAGATGAGATGAGGAGGCGCCAGGACACTGCGCCGGAAGTCGAATGTGGCAAAAGTGAAACTGCAGCGGGAAGAGCCACAGCAGGAAAAGATCAAAGGGAAAAAAATGGCTGAGTCAAGAGGAGCTGGGAACAGCTCCTGTGTCTGCATGGGCATGCTTTATAAGAGCGTGCTGGGGCCGATTGGTTGGCTAGACACCCAGAGCTGGGATAAAAGACCCAGCAGAAGACAAGCATGGGGGACTGGAAGTGAAGTCCCCAACTAGCCTGGATGGGCCAGAGCTCTTGAGTGGTCCCAGCAAGGGGACCTGGTGTGTACCCCAGATAGGGTTCACGATGAGAGCGCAGGGCCAGAGAGGGCCCAAGGATCTACTTTCAGGGTTGGCATGGACCGAGGAAGGTGGCAGTGACAACTGGAGTACGGCAGGATCCAGCAGTATCAGGATCCAGACGCAGTTGGTGGACGGCAGTTGCCAAACCTGGGGAAGAGGCGATGCACTGGGGAACGGAACAGTGATGAGGCCAGACTCCTTGTAGGCAGAGAAAAGGGGGGCTGTAGGAGATGCTCAGCATAGAAGCATCACCATTAGCCTGTGGCTGAAGATTCCAAGAGACTGAGCGCTGAGAAGTTTCAGGACATTAACCTTGATGACACAGGTGACAACATTGCAGTTGGCGTTAGGTGGGGTGTAGGGGAGGCGGAGCTCCACAAAGGAGGAACAACGGGAACGACTAAGGGAAGGCGCCAGGGAGGCGGGGCCACACATAGTCCTCTCGATCTGAACATGCCTGCCACATCTTTGATGGTTAAGGCCCCTGTGGAACCGACCCAAAGTCACCCCAATAACCAGGCTGTTTCCTCATTATAGTCTATGGCTGAATCACTAAATCTCTCCAAATTGGCACTGAATCTTCTGAAGCTGATTCAGCTGAGTCAATTTAGCATAGTCAACCGAATCTCCAAATTGAATTCCTGTCCTCCGAATTAGCCAAATCTGAATCTGAATTGAATACTTGCCTATTCACACAGGCCTGAGTTAGGCTCCTTACCCCCCTGCAAAGATGAGGTTTTGCAAAACTGCTGCTGGGCTGGACCACTAAGGCACTTCAATTGTTTACTGTAGCTGTAGATTTTATTTCAAAGCTGCCATTTAATTGATCATGTATGTGGGGCTGTTCTCCAACTGAGTAGAGAAGCAAGCGGTGTCCTTTGAAATAAAAGCTACCGTAATCAAATGAATGGCTCAACCTGTTAACTACCCAGATATGTATGGTTCAGGTTCTACTATACTTGCTGCCTACTTTTGGGTCTCTTATCTATTTAGGTCAGCAGTTCCCCAACTGGGTTGCAACCCCAAATAGGGTCAAAGAAGTAGCATTCTATGATCTTTTGCAGTCTTACTGTTCTTAAGGTAGGTTTTATAGATCTAACAAGAGGGGATGTGTCTGCATGTGGGCAAAAATTCACAATAATATATAATATCTTTACTAAAATTTCCAAGATTCTTCATGTTGGTAGGTGCAGTAGTTGCTTTTTTCAATAAATCAGTTTTGTAGCATACCGCTTGCACAGCTTTATGCACTAGAGGAAATTATAAATCTCTAGATATTCATTCTGTTTTTTGCATAAAACTAAATGTATTAATGGTAATCTACTTGATATAAAGATGCATCTATTAGTTTTTGTTTAAGTGGATCTAATCACTGCCCTTGTTCAGCAGAAATACCTCTGAGGAAACACATGTCAGCCTTTCAAGAAATACAGCTGCCCATATTTCTTTAAGAGCACACTAATTGTTCTGTAGGGCATTGATACAGAATTATCTCCTAATTTGATTTAAAATTTAATTTTTCACTTAATATTTTACTGCATTCTTAAAAATACATTTCCTGGCTGTTGTGCTCATGGCCATTAAAAAAAAAAAGTCTGTGCTCATAAAAAATGCATAGCATTAGGGAGCAAGTGGTATCTCAACAAGGTCTTAATCAGAGCATACACTTTACCCAGCTCTTCAGGACAAAGAGATTACCATAAGTCAGCATCTTAAAACTACAATGGACAAGGGATTTTCCAGCTAGTGCACTAACAAATACTTAAGAAAGGGAGAGAAGCAAATAGGAAACTTAGAAAATGTAGCCTAGTATTTTAGGATTGTTTTGGGACTAATCTTTATGGTAAGAAGCATGCTGAGAATTGGATGACTATATTCTCTCACCTGGGAAATGTAACTGAGCAATGGCTACATATGCCAAATGGTGGAATCCTCTGATAATGTAAACTGTTAATAGAGCTATGAAAATGCACAATGTCTGAAGATCCATCCAAGTGCTCTGCATCTGGAAAATCCCAGCACCTGCTTCAAACCTTTCTAAAGTCAGTCATGCATCATGGAGGTCTGTATGGGTAGATCCATTAAAGAACGTAGGTACCTAAAGTAGACCTTTCATGCAATTCGGGTGTCAGGTCCACAACTGTGATTCCAAAGCATTCCACTCAAACTCTGGGTGTACTCCAAAAGTACCTGTTAGTCTTTGACAGTTAATTTTTCACACATTTAGAGTTGCATCTTTGTGTGCTCAGAGTTGCCTGAGCCTTACTGAGATTCAGAAATGAGATGTTCTACTACATGAGTCCCCCCATTCATCTATGGGGAAGATTTAATAAAATAAACACAGATCCCCAACTAATCTTAGTATATAAGGAAAATCGTTTCACAGTCCCGTAGAAGTGACTTGCACAGGATTGCATACCAGTTTTACACTAATCCCAGAGCTGGGAGCTTCTAGTTGGATGTAAGAAACCATCCAGCTAGGAGCTCTCTGGACCAGATAGCACAGGTCAGTCCAAGGCTGGAAAACATGCTGGGTTGCTGGGGGACTGATTTAACTTGAACTTGGAAGGGGTCTGGGACAGAAGTTTCATAAACTGGTTTGACCCAAATCAGTTAATTCTGATACTACACTCAGCCAGGTTTATCTTAAACCAGTTTCAGCTAGTTTGAAACTGGTTTGTGTCCATTGAACTTCTATTCTGTTACAGGTTTAAACCAGTTTCTGATCACTTAAACCAGTTTATGTGTAGCTTCTGTCCCAAGCCCCGATGCCAAGTTGTAATGTCAAATCTTCAGGCCTGGATTATCTATTTGGATCATGTGTCCCCCATACTCTCCCACTGGCCTGCCAGTTTTCTCTAATCCTGGTATAAATACTTGGCTCTTAACACTTTACTTCCTTTTGATAAGGTATGGTCTGGTAATATTTTAACTGATTTGGCCCAGGAGCAAGCTGGTGTGCATTGCTGGACTGCCAGCATAATTGGGTACAAATAAGGAATGAGGGATAGGGGAAGGATAAAGTGGGGGAAATAGTAAAGCTGGGAAAATAAAACAATTCCGGACGTATGGCGCTGAAAAAACAAATTATCCTTCTGACTCTGACTGGGAATTGGTACTACATAGTCTATTCACCACTCTTTGTGTTTTATTTTCCCTTACCAGCCATCTGTAGAATTTATTCTCCTTGTTGTCCTCAACCTGCAGCGAACCAGTAACTGAATTCTTCCACCTTTTGCTTCTATGATCTCACGCTCCCTGTAGTGTAAGGTTTATTTGGCAGACGGTTTAAAAGCAAGTAGTGCCACAGCATGAAAAACAAGGAACTAATGCTCCTCGTGCCATTTTCCCACCATTGTATTCCTTTTCCATTTTTGTGGTGGCTATTGCATTTACTGTACCAAATATTAATCTCTGCTATATTTTAAAGTGACTAATGAAAGGACTGATAACTTACTAAGAAGAAATGTTGAACTGCTTATGCATGTCATGTTGAACTGGACAGCAGGACTTGAAAATTGATGGTACAGTAATAAGAACGCTAAGTACATGCTATTGAAGAAAATTCACAACTGTAAGATGTAGGTTAGAACTGACAGGTAAGAATGTGCATCTGAGGTGCACACAGCCAGAGCTTTAGCAAGTGAAACTCCTTCTTTGGCACTGCCTGCTGTCAGGAAAACTAAAATATTTGATTAAAAAAAAAGAACATTAAAAGTGTCACCAAATGCTGACATGAGGTAGAAAACTTGATTATAGGGTTGCTAGATTTAAGCCAGAGGATTTTGGCATGTAGCTTCATGAATCACACTGCTAGACAACAAGGTTTATCACTACTTTTGATTAGTAAGTTCACACTCATTGCCAATTTTGTGTAGTATGAGACATTGCAGAATAGTTTGTACTACTGTATATTATTCCCCACTGGAAAAAAGAATTCCTTATTGTATCAGAGGTATGTAAAACTTTTACATCCCCTCAGGCTAGCATGTTATAAATACAGGGAACAGGTTTGTTACTTTTTCAAAGCACTGAGTTTGTGATAGGGAAATCCTGAAATTCTCCTTAAATGATCTATTTTCTTAAGATAAAAATTACCTAAAATGTTTTGGATAAAATGTAGGAAAAATATTTGGAAAACATATGTAGAAATGGTCATATTGATGTTCTTTAATAAAACCAAAAGACTGAAGGACTTTAAGGAGCTGATTCAAAGCCAGCTGAAGACGGTGGAAAGACTTATTAACCTTAGGGGCCTTCATATCAGCCTTGAAGAAGCTGAGTTTACAGTTGCATTTACATCTATTACATTCAGATAATTATTGCAAAATTTCACCTAGATATTTTAATGTGCGTATCATAACTCTGCTTTCTTATTCCTGTCAAAAGAAGAAAATACCATAAATATCTTGAATATCTCTTGAAGGTAGAACAAAGACAGGCTTGCCTTTGGGGGAAGGGCAGGAACACATGATTTAAGTGTTCCAAAGTCCATGCTGTCTTCCACTAATTTTCCAGGGACAATTCAATGTGCTAGTTTTGACCTTGTCCTAAATGGTCTGGGCCCTGTGTCTGGGATTTATAGACTTATTTGGGCAGGCATTTAACAAGCAAGGCTAAGCTAGGATATTGTTTAGTGAATTCTCATTTCATATTTAATGCTCCCTTTACTTTTAAAATGCTATTCTGTCTCTTACTGTAAGCAATCCTGAGCCTTTGTTGGGAAGGGCAGTATATAAATAAAATACATACACTAGGCACATCTGCACGGGATGCTACATTGCCATAGCTTGCTGCTACGGTGATGTATCATCAGTGGGCATGAACTATGACCCCAATGCTACTGCACAGTAGCAACAAGTTACCATGCAGTAGTGTCAGTAATTACCTGTGTGGTGTCAGTTACTGCATAGTCATCTAGTATTTACTTATGTAAGTTCTACAGGACAGCACAGTAACAACTGTGCAGTCCAGTGCATGTGTCGATGCGCCAAAATTCATACAAATATACATACACAGAATTTTCCTTACTAGTAGTTGGAAAGTGTTAGTCAGATCTGAGCATGACTCGGGGATTGCCAATGGAACCAGAAAGGAATAAACTTAATAATAGTTGGAAATTATATTTTAATTTTGTGTGTTTGAATCTTTAATCCATGCAGCAGTCTTTTTGGTTTTTGTATTTTCCTTTTTGTATGTGTTTATAACCAGAAATATACTTCAATTCAATGGTTGAATATTTTGTTTTTCATGTATATATTAATAGTACTATGTATGTATATGATTAAACTTATTTAGTAGAATATAGTGTACCTGGCATAGAAGTATACATTCCTGTTTTTGCAGACAAATATACAACCATAAATCTTGCACTTGGGATGAACCTCACGGAAGTGAATGAGGCCCTGTCTGAGTGCAAAGATTGGTACTAAAGGCACCTTTTTCTATCATCTCCTGGATAATTAACATGGTTTACCATGAGATTTGTTACTTTATTGTTTGAGGAAAATGAAGGAGAGATGTTCCTTTTTAAAGCTGCAATTGAATACTGCATATCTCACACTATGTTAGATATTGCTCTAGTTGGTGAGCTTTTACCAAAAGAAAGCCATGCTACATGTTTCACAGATTCACTTATTAGTGAGCTCAGATATTTTCATGAGAATCTAAATATTTGGAGGGATTGTTTCCCTTTCCATTAGAGAGAGAAAATCCAGACAGCTTCATCTGAAATGTTCAACTGTGTAAATATAAAAAGTCAAGTTCATTTAAATGCTCACTTGGAAGAGGAAGTGATATTGTTTCCTTCAAACCTCTATACTCTAACTTCTACTATGCTTTAAATTTTTTCTGTCGCATGTTCCTAATTGTAGCACTGTGGGGCTCCCCAACTAGCCACAGTGCTAGTTTCCCCACCTGTCTTTGGGCACGCCACCCACCTGTGTTTCCTGCCATGCCTTGTTGTTAATTAAGGTGGGAGGCTGCCCATTCTTGCCCCAATGCCAAGGGGTGATATCTGTGGCTCTGTTCCTCCCCTACACCACAGCCCAAGCCTCACAGATGGCATCCAGATGACACCATGCTCCCAGCCAATAGCTGGACCAAGCTTAGGCCTTGTTGTCAGGCCTCAGACACACACACATTCATACTGCCCTCCCCTCATGAGGGCCTCTCACACTCCACCTCCTCTCAAAGGGTCTCTTTCATGTGCTCAACAACTTGTACTGCCTTGCTTCCTCTTGGAGCAGGCCCCTTAGGCCATAGGCTTTAGATAGCTTATACCTTGGGTGGCAGATGTACCATCTTCTGGCCATCTCCCACAACTCTCACCAGGGTAGTGGCCAGCCAAATACCTGACTGGGCCTAAGCTTGCCCTGGCCCCTTCCAGGGCAACTCTATACACTCATGCATACTGCACTCCCAGCCTTCTGGTTTTCCCCCCTCACCGGGGGTCCTCATTTCCGTCCCCCTCACTGGGGCTACGGGGCTTCCCTCCCCAGTGGCCATAGCTATGCCTGGCCCCAATTACCATTCCTCAGGCTCCTACACCTCACAGGACTCAGCTGGCCACAGCCGTGCTTGGCCCCAACTACCTCTGATGCTACGTTACCCACCCGAACTACCTCCGATGCTGGGGTTAAGGTGCTCCTACCTGTCTATCACTGGTGTGGTAACTGGCCTGGCATTTCCTGGGAGCTCCCGCATCACTGAGAGCCCCACCAGGCCACCCACTCCTGGCAGAGTGGAGTTTTAGGTCATGCCCAGGACCAGGAGCCTCCAAACCATCCTCTACAGCTCCTGCCCTTCCCTTCATGATGCTGCATGCAGCCTTGCAGCCAGGTGATGTTGGCTAAATGTGTGGCATGTTAATCTTACAATAAAAGTAAAATCTTGCAGAGGACCATAGCAACATCCAAATAGTGTGGAGTGAATTTGCTTATGCATTCATTGAAAAATTGAGTGCTTGTTTGAAAAAGTGCTGCTGCTTTTTTATAACTCAGACAGGCAAAGTGTGATAAAAAATTAATTATGAATACTTAGTCCAGCTTAATATTAAAGATTACAACTGCTCCAGATACTCATTGTGCATTTTGCCAAATCTAGTACATTTAAAAGAACTGAGGCTAAATACAGACATACTGGGTTAGAGATAATTATGTGAATGGGAATAATCGCTAGAACAACACTTACTAGAACTGTTGCTGAGAAGTCAAAAAATGTTTTGAGGGACCAGTTTTAAATTACCCTTAAGGTTAATGCTGGTATACATTAGACTATAAAGGCCTTTTGGGGTTTTGGCAGAAGTCTTTGCTGCCATCTTTCAGAAAAGCAGTTCAGGGATGAAAACACTTCATAGCTGTTTCATTGGTTGACATGCAGCTGTATAAGCTTCAGCTTAAACTTTAAACTGAGTATCGAAAAAATAACACCTTTTTGGGATCCCAGGATGCTATTTTTTCAAGGTAATGTTTTCAAGGAAGTGTCTTAAGTCCAGAAACTTGTGTATTCTTGTCCCCCCTCTCCCCTCCCACCCCGCTTTCATCTGCTTGGTTTGTATAATGAAAGATAAATCATGAGGCACATCCTATTTTTTGGATTACTTGTCAGTGTGTAACCTGAAATAGCTATTGTATGTGATTATTAAGCCAGTGCATCAAAGGAAAGAGCCATGCTCAAAAATATTAGACAAACCAACCATTTGCACAAAATAGTTGCTATGAGCTCAGTAGCTGCTCTTCAGAAGCTGCTCAGCAATGTTGGAGCACTCACGCGCATGAAAGAAGTCAGTTAAAAATGTGCAACAGTATTAAGGATTTGATGAATTTAAAGTTGTCTTTGAGGTGCATAAAGACTGGATGGGTTTATGAGGATCTTACTGAATGTACACTTTTTTTTTTATTTGTACTGTTCTCTTAGCCCTAAAGTAATGGATTATGCATAGAAAATGTACTGCTACTGCAACAACAAATAGATCAACTGAAAGGACACCCTTTGCCTGAAGTATCTTTAAGACTCTGAATCTGAAGTTGGATGATGAATTGAATAATGTACTTCAAAGGACAGTTATACAGTATCTGAATATGAAAAAGCATAAGTGCATGAGAGCGTGTCACAACGATATGTAGTGCTGGCTGCTCAAGGTGATAAAACAGTTGACTATTGTCCTTGCCACCAACAGACTATGTCAATTCTGGGTCTGATGCACCTTCAGCCTTATATTTATTGGAGCCTGTGTACAGTATAACATTTTGCAATGACTATCAGTTAAAGGTAAATTCATTTTTTGGTTTTTATGAACAAGTAAATCTGTTTTTCCTGGTTTATTTTTGTCAGAGTAGTTGCTGCTTCCATTCGATAGTTTTTCCCCCTTTTCAGTGTTTCTGGTTATATGTATATACTCTCATGCACTTACGCTTTTTCTGAAAACACACACACACGTGTGTGTATATATGTATAAACATCTATACGTTTCAACTTGCATAATATAATATGTATTCAGAAAAAGCACAAGTGCATGAAAGCATATAAATATATGTTCAGATTATACTTAATATTGTGTTATATTAATAAATCTAAACATTGATTCCACTTATGTCTCTGTTTTAGCCAAAATATTGAATAGATCCAATAATATAATTTTTCTTTATCGGAACAGATTTTGATTTTAGTTAAAGCCAAGGAGGGTATTTCTCTAAACTCATGCATTTAAATTTTTTTTTTTCAATCTTTGACTTGGACGTTATCTATAGACTAAATTGATTCATATACAAACCTGAATTCTGACAGGTCTGGAATGGATACTTCAGTGTATGGTCTGAATAAAAGCAAGGGTATATTAAATAACTGCCTTTAAAGCAATAAAAATGCTCCTTTCATTGTGCTGATACATAGGGAAGTAGCAAGGATTTGCAGGGCTCAGGAAAATGGTGAAGGAAGGACTCTGTGTAGTAGCTGTAACTTTCCCTGTGAAGTTTAACATCTTACTCCAAGTGCTTAACTTTTCCCCTTGTTTTTCCACACTCCCTTTTTTGGTATCCCTTTTCCCTTATCACCGTTAAAGTTTAGCTTGTTTTTTCTCATTGTTTGTATTCTCCTGTCTCTTGGTTTGCTCTTTAGCTATCCCTTACCAGTTGTGGTTCAGGTCTGTGGACTTGCTTCCAAGTAGGAAGAAGATGTTAGCTTGATTTCCTATTAGATTTGAGTGATGCATGTGTATATATATTTGACGTTCTTATGAGAGAGATGTATCTATTAGGGCTGTGTGAAATTTCACGACCAGTTTTTTTACTTGTTTCAAGGTCAAAACAGCAAAATTGAAATGAAACAGATATTGTCAAAACACCCTCAAAACAAAATGAGGCAAGTTGAAATGTTTTGATGCTGTTTTGACGTTTTGCCCATATATTATACTGGGGAAGGTTGAAACAGTCTATAACTTTGTGATTTCTGGCCTGATTTGGATGAAACTTGCAGGAATGGTAGCCCCTTCTGAGTGCATGAAGCCTGCCAAGTTTCAAGGAGATAGATGCAGGAGTTTTGGGTAAACAGTACCTCAAGCTGTGGACAAGCAAAACTTGTGACATGGGTAACACTGTGTGTGTTAAGGCGCAGCAGGGTGAAAGCTGCAGGCCTGCTAGCCCCTGCTGTGGCCATGAAGCCTGATAGCTGTCAAGGAGATAGGTGCAGGGATTCTGGGGCCCTGAACCCCTAGCTGCTGACAGGAAAAACTTGTGTCATGGGTGCTTGTGGGACTGCTGCCTCTCATAAGGCAGCAGGACTGAAGATCCCCCATTACTTTCCACCACAGACCTGGGGGTAATAATTGACCACAGTATGAATATGAGCCAGCAGTGTGATGCTGGAGCCAGCAGGGCCAACAATACGATGGCATGCATCAGTTGATGCATCTCCAGCAACACCATTGCAAAGAAGTGATTCTCCTGCTTTACTTGGCTCTACTTGGTACTGGTGAGACCACAGCTGGAGTACTGTGTCCAGTTCTGTGCCCTGCACCTTAACAATGATGTGGTAAAGCTTGAGAGAGTCCAGAGAAGGGCTAAGCATATGATCAGAGACTTGCATGGCAAGACATATGAGGAAAGGCTGAGGGACCTGGGACTCTTCTGTTAGGGTGATAATATTTGGATCTTGGGGAGCACTGGATTTGCAGCTGAATAAAGGCATGACCTGTAGCTTAGCAAAGCTGCTGACCACAAGGCAGAATGATAACTAAGCCATCCATTTGCTTATGCTAAGTAACCATCTTACCTGTGTCAACCATTTTCTGAGGGAAAAGCAGCAAGTGAATCTGTGTGCTGTGAATGAGGTGACATTTTAGGAATGTGGAAGATGGTACAACATGGGACAGAAAAACAGACGGGAATGTGTAAAACAACATGTAATTGGTAACAGAATCTGAGATGAACATATGCGAAAAGGTGAATGGTGATTGTGTGCAGAAGCCTCCAGAAGCTTCCAGGTTTTGGTCAAAGTCTGCCCATTGACTGAAGAGCAGGAGTCAAGGTCTTAGACATGTGCTCATAGCAAAAAGACATGTAAGTAAATGAAATGCACAGGCAATTTCATGCTAATGATGCAAACAGTAAACAGAGGCAGAGCTTGAGAGAGGAGGATAAATGGATGAAACAGAGGGAGGAACAGGGTGGAATAAATGTTAATGAGTATAAACCAAAGTGTATAAATGTGGAAAAAAACTATTGTTTAGTGCTACTCCCCATGTTCATAGACTGGGTGTCTGTGAGGGAGCTCGCCCAAAGCTGTCTCCATTCTAAATAAAGCTGCTGTGAGCAATGTGTTCAAGTAGCATTTGCTCCCTGCTTGCTCTGGCTAGTGAGTAACAGGATCCATGAATGATTGGATCGTCATCTCCCTAGTTGTTGGGCACTGCATGGAGTCAGAGTCTAATATCTTCAGCCTGAAAAAGAGAAGGCTGAGAAGGTACTTGATAGCAGCTTTCTGCTACATCAGAAGCATACAATTAGGGCTCAGTGAGCAACTCTTCACCAGGGCACCCTTGGGGAAAACTAGGAGTAATGGTCACAAAGTCCTGGAAGATCATTTCAGGCTCATTTTAGGCTCAACATTAGGAAAAACTACTTCACAACTAGGGTGTCCAGACTGTGGAATAAACTCCCTCCAGAGGTGGTGTGATCACCTACCCTGCAAGTCTTCAAGAGGAGACTAGACAGTCACCTGACCCCAGTTGTCTTTCCTGCTTGGTGCAGGGGGCTAGGCCCAATGATCTTCCAGGATCCCTTCTGCCCTTACAATCTATGAGTGGCTGAAGCCTAAGTCTTAGGAGATATGGCTTTGAAACAGTGCTTCCAGAGCAAGCTTGGTCAGGTTCCTTAGCCTCCCTGAGCCTCAGCTAATCTCCTGTAAAATGGAGTAATTACATTTCCCAAGTCACAGGAGTGTTGTGAAAATAAGATCATTAAACAACTGTGAGGTACTATGGCAGGCTTCATGGCTGCAGCATGGCCTGCAGTTTTCACCCCCCTGCGCCCCAAGACAGACACAGTTGCACAAGCACGTATGTCACAAGTTTTACCTGTCAGCAGCTAGAGCTGCAGGGCCCCAGAACCCATGCACCTATCTCCGTGACAGCTGGCAGGCTTCGTGGCCTCAGCAGGGCCTGCAGTTTTGACCCCACTGTGGCTTAATACATACATGTGACATGAGTTTTGCTTTCAAGACTTCGGGGTACAGCTTCCCTGAATCCCCTGCACCTGTCTTCTTGACACTTGGTAGGCTCAAAAGGGGCTACTATTCCTGCAAGTTTAATTCAAATTAGGCCAGAAATGACAAAGGTATAGGCTGTTTCAAACTTCCCCATTATAGCCTATGGGCAAAACAGTGAAACTGTTTCGATGGAATGGATCAGCTGTTTCTAATCGAAAAGGAGCGCTGTTCTGTCAAAACGATGGTCAAAATGGAACGCTGCCATTTTGCACAGCCCTAGTATCTATAGCTATAGACACACCCATGAATATATAAATGCATGTATATATTTGTGTATATCTAAAGCTATATCTATAGATATAGATACGTATGAATGTGTATATATATAAATATGTGTATATATCGCCCAATCTGAAGAGGAGTAATTATATATAATATATTGTAATAATCAGGGATCTCGGTTTTCTCTCACTTAAAAAAAATCCCCATTTTTTGATTTAAAAAAGGAATCCCAAATCCATACTTTCCTATGGCTAAAATGAAATGCCACTATAGATATATCAGTGGTGTTTCATTTAAATCATGGAAAAATGTGGATTTACGGTTACTTTTTTTAATGGAAAACTGGGTTTTGTTTTGTTTTTTTAATTGGAGAAAACCAGAATCCCTGGTTAATAATATTATATGGCAGAGAGAACATGATTTTTCTCTCCTCTGTGTCAAGATAAAAACTGTTCCTCCTTGGCTAAAATCCCATAGTTGCGGTTTCTCTCAGACTAAAGTTTGGGGTACATATATGGAGTAACATGTGTCCTCAAAGACTTCTGTTCAGAGCTTATGTAGCCATAGTGAAATTTTCTGAGCATGCTGAAGAGGGTTTGCATGAATGTAGTTATATGAGTGGAAATAGAATCTAGGGACACTGACAGATGTTCAGTTAAAATTATGATGGGATACCAACAGTCATGCCTCTTGCCATGACACATGTTCATGGCAAGAGGTCTGATTGTGGGGCTGAGGATCAGATCCCAATCATGCCCTATTGCTGCTGCAAGGGGGATCCCAGGGTCATGATTCTGGGGTCCTGCACTGACAAGTAGCTAGCTGAGTGCCTGCTGTACTTTTGTGTGGGAGTGCTGATCAGCTTACTCGTGCTCCCAGCCTTGAGAATGCACTGGAATTTTGAAGGGCTCTAGTGTGCTCCTGAGGCTGGGAGAGCCATTCAGCTGATTGGTGCTGGCCACATGTTCAAATTAGGGTGTAGTGGGAGCCACCCACAAAGTTTTTCTATGTATTTGGTATATGTATCAGGCTTACCAGGCTTTGTCTGCCTCCCTGGATTTAGGAGACTGCAAATGTGATTGGTGGGGCAAAACCCACTAATCAGAGACAGGCAGGGGAGGATCCAGGAGGAGAGTCCACTCCCTCTTTACTCCAAAGGGGGGGCAGGAGTGGACTGAATTGGGAACTGCAGTTGCAGTCCCCCTAATTGGTTCATTTTCAATCTGGGGCAGAGCCCTAGCAGGGGATATAAGCAGCTGCATGCCGAGCATATGGCAAGGGATGAAGGAGAAAGAGGTCGTAGGGCGAAGAAGAGCTAGGAGAGCTGCCCAGTGGGCATATCCAGCTGCCCAGAAGAGCCTGAAAGATTCTGCTGCTGGACAGAAGTGGTGGGCAATGTGGGTGTCACTGTACAGAGGGTCCATGAGTGACCGGGATCCTGACAGCTGCAGTGAGGAAGCTTTGGTTTCCAATCCTGGCATGGGGCCTTGCTGTGTGGGGGACCAGGACCCTGGGAGCCACAGTGAGGTGGCTTGGGCCTCCTACACCGGCATGAGGCTGGGCTGTGGTGCAGGCCTCACTGCATGGAGGGTCCATGAGGGACTGGGATCCTGAGAGCCTCAGTGAGGTGGCTTGGATCTCCAACCACAGTGTGAGGCCAGGCACAGGAGCCAGCGCTACTGTGGGGTGAGTCATTGAGGGACATAAGGGCCTGGAGAAGGAGGGGCCGGGTGGTCTGGGACCCATTCCCTGCAGTGAGTCTGTGAGGGCCCCAGGAATGGAGTGGTTCCCAAGCACAGGGAGCAGCTTTCAGAGTGGCATGGCCCTGGGTATGCACAAGGTGGCTCAGGCTCACAACTCCCCCTAAGAAGGATTGAGCCACTGGGACATGCGAGTGAGTCACACCTGAGGCCTGGATGGAGCCCTCCTTTGGAGAAACATTAGCCAGGCCAGGGAGCTTATGAACACTGCCCCACCCAGCTCCTTGGGACATGCAGGTCAGTGGGGCAATGGGTCTCCCACTGAGGAGTGACACTTGGGGAAAGTAGCCTCAATAAGGAGGCAGGAAAAAGATACCCTAGAGGAGGGGAACCACTAGAGAACTCTTGTGTCTCATATTTTGGAGTGTTTATTGATTGTTTGATACACACGGTGCATTTTGGAGTGCTTATTAACTATTAACTGTATGCCTTGTATTTTAGAGTGTCAATTATTTTTGTACTTACCTGTTCATATAGTTTGGGACCATTATGCTTGCCTGTTTTTATTTGGGTGTGTATATAGTTATCATTTTTATTATCTGTAGTATTTATAACCTGTAAATACTCACTTTAGTTCAGCCTGATGAAGGGTTTTTAAACCTGAAATCTTGCTAAAATATTTTTTTTCCAACTACAGTAAAAGTTGCATTATCTGGCACCTTACAAGCTGGCATGCTCTGTTAACCGGCACGCGCGCTTGTAAGGGAAAAGTGAAACTGAAAGTGCCCACCCTGGCACTTCTAGTTTCATGGAGCCCCCATGGCCTGGGGCAAAGCAGCCTGTGATGCCAAGCCCCCATGGCCCAGGGCATAGCAGCCTGCACAGAACCCCCCCCCCCCGTCCTTTGGGGTCTGCAGCAGGGGCGGC